>NW_006434709.1:6041900-6050757 GCF_000325575.1 Pteropus alecto | reverse complement strand
ATATATATAAAACTATATGTATGTACGTGTGTGTATGTGTATGTGTGTATATGTGTATGTATATATACACATATATATACATGTACATACATATACACATATATGTATATATAGCATAAGCTTTATGAAAATGGATTTTGTGTGTGTGTGTGTGTGTGTTTTTTCTTCACTGTTGTATCCCAGGTGCCTGAATAGTACACATAATAGGCACCCAATAAATATTTATTGAAATAATTTGTTGAGTTACTGAATATATGAATTGGTATTTGGGACTGGAACACGAGATCAGAGTTCTCTTTCTAGGCTGATCTTGTCCCAAGCAAGTATTTGTTGGGCTAAGCTGAATTTTTACTGCCTGGTTTTTATTGATGGTACTTAGGTGCTAAATAAATCTGACCGTGGTGTATGTATATTTGCATTAGCATAAAGAGCATTTTCTGCAAACACAACTCGAAACTCTTAATTGTCTTTCCTTGAATGTACTACATTTTAGTTGCTTCTGTTGAGTATCATTGTGTATTCATGGTCTGCATAAATTTTTTTTTTTCCTTTTCAATGCTCAAGTTGTCACAATCTGGCCTATGGGAGTCCCAGAGATCTTTGCAAGCATTTTGCTTTTTCACAACAGTAAGGTTTTCTAACTCATTTCTGCATTCTCTGCCCCAAACATAGAGTCATGGAGTCAGCTACTCTCCAAGGAGCTCTGGTTCCTTTTGTAGAAAATAACACTAAAGACAAGAATCTAGCTGCTATAGGGACCTGTACCAGATTGTGCCCTAAGAACACAGGTGGAGGCGGCATCAAAATCAGACCACTATATTGACAGACAGATGTGGTAATATCTGGAAAAGATTTCATTAGTCAGGGTTCGGTCAGGAAAACAGAAATCGCACCCGGAATTTCCACTGGAAGAGGTATAATACAAGCAATTTATTACAAAGGTGTTAAATAGCTGTGGGAAAAGCAAATAAGGAATGCTAGGTAAACCAGAGACGAATGGCTGAGGGAGGTGCTTCTGCTGGGCTGGGAAGCAGAAGGGAAGAGGGAGTGATCCTGGAAACCATCCCTTGAGAGGTGGGCTGGGCAGAGCTGATAACCCCAACTACTCTTCACAGGAGCCTGCTCGCTGGGTCCTGGAAGCAGGGCACGGTTAAGTAGGGGCCCTGGCTGCTGAGAAAGATGTGTCCCGATTGTCACTGGCACCTCAGGGAAGCTGTGTGAGGCTGGCGTTGGGACTGCAGAAAGAAACTAGAAGCTAAAGCTGGCTGCTGCTAGCGATCTCCCAGCAGGAGGTAGGAGCTGGAAAAGAGCCCTTCTTCCCCTGCTCCCTCATGTCCTACCAGGGCCTCCCCAACCACAAGAATGTGGAAAATGTGGCTCAGCTCCAAAACCTCAGAGAAAGGTGGGTCTGGAGTGTGGCGACGATAGTTGAAAAACTACACCCGTATGTTTCGATTAAACTCTAACTTAAGTCCTTTTTAAAAAGAATTATTTTTTTCGTTCTGGTTTAAAATATTCCCTGAGTTACCAGTGTCTTCATGTGTTGCATAATTCTTATCAATTTTAATATGATATCAAATATACATGTATACACATTCACATAATGATATTTAAATATCATTATAATGTTAATGGATATTATTACACACGAATATCCATTTATATTTATTTTACTCAGAGTCTGACCTGGACTGGAATTACATTCTCTTACTCTCTTTCATTGTGGTAAAATATACATTGCATAAAATTTACTATCTTAACCATTTCTAAGCATATAGTTCAGTAGTTTGAGTATGTTCACATCGTGCGACCGATCTCCAGAACTCTTTTCATCTTGCAAAACTGAAAATCTATACCTTTTAAACAACATCTCACAATCCCCCTCCTCCCCCAGCCCCCAGCAACTACCACGTTCTATATTCTGACTCTACCAATTTGCCTACTCTAGATAAATTTGTGGATTCATACAGCACCCATCTTTGTGACTGGCTTATTTCACTTAGCACAATGTCCTCCAGGTTCACTCATGTTGTAGTATGTGTCAGAATTTCCTTACTTCTTAAAGTTTTTAAATATTCCATTATGTATATAGATGCCCATCACATTTTATTTATCCATTCATCTGTCAGCGCTGATTTGGGTTGCCTCCACCTTTTTGGCTATTGTGAATAATGCTGCTATGAACATCGGTGTACATTTCCCTGCTCTTCTATAATTCTTCTATTGCTCTTCGGCCCTCCTTCTACAGGGGTGGTTCTTAACCATATCAGACCTAACATCTTTTATCCTTAAATGACGTTCATAAATAATGTAGCCTCCCTACCACATAATTTCGGGAAAATCGATAGAATAAAATAATACATGTTTTATTGTGAGTAAATATCTGGGAATGATCACACAGGGGATACAATGAAATAATCAAATGTTTGTACATTGCACATGGTGGCCACAGCCGAGAGTGTGAACTGTCTCAGGAATACTGTATTGATGATTTAAATAGCAGAAGTAGTGTTGCCTGGTGGCATGATTTCCTGATATGGGTCACCAACACTTAGTAAAATTTGTAATGAAGCAATCTTTCTTCAATGTCCAAAACAATTGTTATCTTGGGAACTACAGTGCATATTTATTTTAGACAAAATATATTTGATGTTTCTGTGTAAAACAGAATTAGGTCTTGACTCAAATAATTTTAAAGAGATTTTTTCCCCCCTGTGAACACCAGATAGAACATTGAAAATCTGTGAAGGACATAAGATGATTTGTTGTGCAGGATGGTCCGTCGATTTGCAGAACATCTAGCATCTTTGGCCCATGCCCACTAAATGCCAGTAGCACCCCTTCAATCATGACGACAGCTGAGAACTGCTCGTAGACATTTCCAAAATGCCCTCTAGGAGTCAGTCCTGCCCAGAGTAAGAACTGGCATTCTATAAGTAGGTAGAGTCTCTGTGCCTCTATCAGTTAAGTCTCACCATGATAATGCTGTGTGACTGTAGCTGCTATGAGAAAAAAATCTCGCAGACTTATTAGTCTAATTGTCCAATTAATGTGCTCTGAAATCCACTGCAAAGTTTGTGCCAAGGCCATGCTTCCCACGAGTTGCTCCCAGTGGCTGAGCACTTTGGGGATGCTTCAGCAGACCGGTTCCTGGAAGGCTAGAGACTCCTCTAACAGCTGACTTTGGCTTGAGGTTCTCAGTAGTTTTGGTGAAACTTCCTTAGACTGCAAGGAAGTCTAGGACATTTCTAGCCAACATTCCTTCCCTCTCTCCTTCACTTGGGATCAGATTGGCACTGTGTCTGACAGCTCTACAAGCTTTTAGCTCCCTCCCTATTTTCTCTCACATAGGAATATCCCGAATAAAATCCTTGTATATGTTATCTCATTTTGGCATCTGCTTCTTAGAGGACTTGGACTAACATGGTAACAAAGAACCACAAAACTTCATGGCACACAACAATAACTTTTTATTGCTCACATTTCAGGGGTGGGTAAGGGCAACGGGAGACTAGACAGCTCTGTTGATCTTAGCTGGGCTTGCTGCTATATCTGGGGCTGACTAGCTAATAGCCGATCTAGGATGAACTCCACTATGATGACTGAAGACTCAGGGGTGCTCCACATGTCTCTTATCCTCCAGCAGGTTAACCTAGGCATATTCTGATGGCAACGATATCAGCAAAAGAGAAAAGCTCAATGTTTAATCCTATTTCAAACCTCTGTTTGCCTCGGGTCATAAACATTGGCTAAAGAAAATCATATGACAGAGCCCAGATTGAGTTGAAGGACCCTGAAAAGTAATATGACAAAGGGTCACGATACAGGGGCAGATGAAGTAGGGGACAATTTTCATAATCAGTCACAATGTCCGTGTATTTTTCATAGTCGTGAAGGACCATTCGTTCTCAGGTTTTTTTTTTTTTTTATTATAATTCTCAAATTTTTCTACAATTGCAACATTGTAGAGTCACTTATTAATAGAGAGGAAGTGTGAAATGTTGAGTATTTACCAAAGACTCTGACTCATCCACATGAAGCTATTTAAACTGGAGAGGACTTTTATGACATTCACTGTCAAGTTAAAGCCATTTTCTCCTCCTCGAAATGACCCAGTGCTGTGACAACCCATGACAAAGATTAGGTCATTTACAGATGGCAAATAATCTACATTTCCTTTGTACATCAGAGTGATTTATTGAATTTTCAAACCCCTTCCATACAAAAGTACAGAAAGTTAGACATTATTATTTTAAAAATAAATTTGAATGAATTCAAAATTATCTCAATGATAACATCACTTGCAGGCCAACATTCTTTCTTAAGCAGGAGGAAAACATTTGCTGTGTTACAGGTCAGTAGCCAGGAATTACATCTAAGCCCAGGTCCACCCGTGGCTGTGGGCACTGTGTCTAAGCATCATTTGTCATGCGTGTCCTAGTGGAAAATGAGTGGAGAACCACAGTGCAAGCCCACAGTGGCCTCTCTCTGCTCCAAGCTTCTGGAACCCATACCTTTCTACTAAGGTTGCTCAATTCTGTTCGCAACAAAATCAAGAATAGAGCCTTCCGCACCAATGTTTATTTTCTCTTGTAAAAAAAAATTAATGTTTTGTATCGGGCCTAGTTAGTACTTGGATAGGAGACCACTTAGGAATACCAAGCGCTGTAGGCGTTTAAAAAAAATTAATGTTTTGCGATTTTGAAAAATTGTTAGCCTACAGAAAAATTCCAAGAAGAAAACAGTGAACACCCATCTACTCCTTACCTCGTTTTACCAGCCATTAACATCTTGCCTCCCCCATTGCATCACTCTCTTTATACTTACGCACATTTCCACCTTGCCACGCCACCCAAGAATAGTGTGGAGACACCATGACACTTTACCCCCCGCCAAAAAATTTCCAACCTCTTCCAAGAATGAACCCATTGTCCTATTACCCAGAACACTGTTGCCACACACCTTAAAAACTCAACTTTGACTTCAGGACACAGTCCACATGAAATTTCCCTAATGGTCTCAAAATTATGCATTAGTTTCTTTTAATCCAGATTCCATTGCATTTGGTTATTATATCTCATTAATCTCTTAACTGGAAGAATGAAAAATATATAGAGGCCTGAGTCTTACCCCAGAACTATAAAAACAACCTTTTTAGGGTTGGAGCCCTGGAATCTATTCTTTTTAAACTTGTTCTAGATGATTCTGATGGGAGATCACTGAGTTCTTCTTGTAGGGTCAATTTTCTTTTTAGGAGTCCCAGTAGTTTCTCAAACAAACTTTAGTGAATTCTGTGCCAGACATAATACATTTGGGGGAGAACTATAACTCATTATCGTCACTAACCATTTCATCTTTACTCTATCTAATCTCCCTTCCCTCTAATCCCATCTACTTCTCACCTTTTAACATTGTACTCAGTAAGAAGGACTTGAATGACAAGCTTTGAAGGCCCAACCCTACACCTTATATTGGACTTTTCTTTAATTCTAAACTCTGTTATTAGTTCAATGCCCTTGTAAATACTTTTTGATTGAATAATGTGGGGTGGAGAGGATTGGCTTTTTGCAATGCAGGTTCCTAGGCCCTCCTCCAGGCTCAGAATATGAGTTTTAATCAGCTCTCCAAGTAATCCATACTCCTCCTTTTTTTTTTTTTTTTTTGTATTTTACTGTATGGGCCTTTCAAGGTGATTTATTCTTTCTAAACAACTGAGAAAACATCTGGTTGTGTCCCTGAATTAAATCCCTACTCTGAGAACCCTTGCCCACAAACACAGATACCAAACTAACTTGCATTGCCATTTTTGACTCATCTCTTTCAATGCTCCTATTTCAGCAGTCCTCTCTAAGAAGAACATGTCAGTTAACAGAGCTTTAGCGCTTCTCTAAAACCATAGAAACAGACATCTTATTTTTGTTTCATCCTGTTTTGTACTCCCACTTTGACCAAATGCCCTTTTTCACATTGACTCAAAATGTTTTTCTGAGTCTGCACCTGACCTTTTGGTTCTAAGGGCATTTTTATGGCCCTTTTTTTCGTTTTCCTTTTTGGTAGGTAGGGATGATACCGAGAGGAGCCTCGAGGAACAAGTACAGATGGCAAAGTCACCTGCACTTGGCTTCCAGTATGCCACTGCGAATTAAGTTGTCCATCATGGAAGAAAAAGAGCTTGTTACTTTAGATTTTCATCCTGCTTACTGTTTGTTAAGGAATCTGATCTATTTGGAAAGCAAATATTCTTTTTTAAAAATCACATTGCATTTTCAATAAAGCTGTGTTTTGTTGGCACGGGAAGAATTAAACTGAAGTTTAATCTTTTAATATAATTGTTAAACTATCTGATGTCTCTCAGTAAAGGTAAAGAAATACTCTAGAACCCACATTTGCCTGTGATGAGGGATATAATTTTCTTTTTCAGTCTATTCACAGTGATTCTAGTGATGCCACTAGTGATTCTAGTGAAATAATGTGGAAAATATCGAACTGTCACCAGATGTGAAGTCGAAATGGAAATAATCTCTTTACTAGCAGAGGCCAGCATGTGTGTGTAATAAAAACTACCCACCAATACATAAGTATATTGGGAGTGATAAACAGTCACTTTGACAAGGTAGGAGAAACACCATTCTTATCACTTTATTAGAAAAAAACTCATAGCATTGCTCTAATGAAGGAAACTGATTCTTCTTCATGATGGATAGTGCAGTCATGGTTCTAGGAACATGATTAAATGATGCCAAAGGAAGTTTCTAACCATCATCCAAAGAGACACCAGAGCAAGGGCACTTCTGGAAGTAGTGACTTACATGTGCTGTTCCGGTCTAGGACATATGCACATTTAAGCTTCAAGGCTGTTACTGTGGATCGAAGATGGCTGTACATTCTTTGTTACTCCCTCCTTTTAGAGGTGGAGTCTAATTCTTCTCCCCTGAATTTGGCCTGGCCTTAGTGACTTGCTTGATGTTCTTGATGAACTTTCGAGGCCAGGTCGTAGAGGTGGAGTCTAATTCTTCTCCCCTGAATTTGGGCTGGCCTTAGTGACTTGCTTGATGTTCTGGAACTTTCGAGGCCAGGTCAGAAGAAGTCTTGCAGCTTCTACCTAGATTTCTTAGGACACTCATTCTGAGAGAAGTCAACCACTATGTAAGAAGTTTGACTACACCGAGATCACCAGGCTTTGAAGGGAGTCCAAGCTAGCCACACTGAGAGAAAGAGATGCCCAGCCAGCTACAACTGTTCCAGCCACACTAGACCAGGCACCGGGTGTGTGAATGAGTCATGTTGGACATTCTAGCCTCAGTAGATGCAAGGTGTAGAAGAATCAAGGATCCCAGAGGGTAGCCAGAACCGAGGTCATAGGCATATGGCCTAAGTTGAACTATCCCAGCCACCTCAGCCATTAAGCCACCCACCTGAGGCTCCAGTCATCATGAAGCAGAAATGAGACTCCCTGCTCTGTCCTCTCTGAATTTCTGTTCTACAAAATCATGAGCATAAGAAAATGGTTTCTGTTTTATGCCACTGTGTTTTAGAGTGGTTTGTTACACAGTAGTAGATAACAAGAAAAAGTGTTGAAGAGAGGATTTTTATTACTTAGCTATTGCCACAATAATGCAGTATGACACTTGGCGTCAAAACTTGGTGGATTTCAACAACAGTATTTATTTTTCTTACTCATGGGTCTGTGTATTGCCTGGGGAGCTCTTTAGGCTGTGAGGGTGCTGGGCTTGCTCAAGGCTGAAGGCTGGATTCAAACATAGTGATATATTGTCTTTTATTTGGTGCCAGGCAGAAGGGGGAGGATCTACATGGGGCATGCTAGGTTACACATATGCGGGAGTCCAAGAGCAACCTTGCAAAACATTTTGATACCTCTGTTTGCTTCACATCCAATCCATTGGCCAAGTAGATCACATGGTTAAGTTCAAAGTCAAAAAAGTAAGTACATTTCCATCCAAGTGGGAGAAAAAATAGAAGAAAGACTGCTGAACAATGCTCCAACCTACCGAGAGATTCAACCATCAGATGGTGGTGGTGGTGGTGATGGTGAATGGAGTCAAACTGACCACTTTTAAGGTATTTCTATAATTTGATACTTATACATCTAAAGCTAGAGAGAACACTTGTAAGTGTTGCGTGGAAAGGAGGTATCTAAATACAGGAATCAATTTTTTGTACTAAATACCTACAAGCAGGGGCAGAAAATTATGAAATGAAAAAACGTGTGATAGAAGAGCAAAGGAGAGGGATTTTAAAAGGAAAGAAGGAGAGAAAATAAGCAGAAAATGAAACCTTTTACCAATTGTTGGGGAGATCAGGAACAGACACATCTATTTCTTGCTTTGCCTCACATGTAGGCAGAGCAGCTATGTGGTAGTCAGTCCATGAAGGAAGCCCCAAGAGACCAGCGCCTCCTTACAGAAAGGTTTTGCTAGTCCAATAACTGATACATTCGGTATGGCCTGGGTACCCTCAGACACTGCTCCCCAAATCAGCACTACACTATGTCCAATAAAAGTGCCCATAGCTCAGGGAGTGCCCCACTCTCACTTGAGGGTTAACTATTAACACAGCCTTAGGGTGCACGAGAACAGCACGAAAACTATAGGCAGCAAGCAGAGTTAGAGCAAGGAGGATTAAGAAAGGCTTTGGGAGAGAAGGGGTATCTGAACTGGAACTGAATGCGGAGGCAAAAAAAAGGTGGAAGCAGCACACAGTCCCATTTTTGTTGCATATATAGAGGGCACAAGGTTGGAGAGTGACCTGAGGCCAGATCTTGAATGCCAGGATGAAGGGCATATTCCACGGGAGCCACTGGAAGCTTTTGAACAAGAAATGATATGAGAGTTGTCAT
>NW_006434709.1:6017738-6041884 GCF_000325575.1 Pteropus alecto | reverse complement strand
CTCTTTCCCGCTTCCTTAGTAAAATAAGCCCTAATTTTTAACTGAAATTACATTTC
Organism: Pteropus alecto; assembly: GCF_000325575.1. Classification (NCBI taxonomy): domain Eukaryota; kingdom Metazoa; phylum Chordata; class Mammalia; order Chiroptera; family Pteropodidae; genus Pteropus; species Pteropus alecto. Next base: position 6,041,828 of record NW_006434709.1, on the reverse strand, counting down.
TTAACATCTCTTGCTATTAGATGTGACTAAATTCTGCTTAATAAAATATGAAGGAAATAGTATGTGCAACTTTTAGGAAGTGTTCTTGAAGGGAGAGGGAATTGTTTCTTCTCTTTTTCCTTCTGGATGGAAGCTGAATCTAATCCTATATTATTTATTTGGAAAATTGGCCTGTGGCAAAGCAAAATATAAGAAAGCTGGAACAAGGGGGAGTATTGGAGGTGGGAAGACTAATCAGAAGAATAATTACATAGTCAGAATAAGATGTTAGGAAATAAGAACTGAGCCAAGTATGGTAGCAATGGGAATGGATGGGAGAGGTAGATCTGAAAAGAGTGTCTGTGGGTCTTGGCAATTGATCAGATGAGAGGAAACACTAGAAAAGGAAGAATCCAAGTTCACTTTGAGGTTTCAAGCAGAAGTGACTGGTGGTCAATGATGCTGGTAGCAGAAACAGGGGAGTCAGAAGGATGAGCAGGCTTGAGGAAGGCAACCATGAGTTTGATTTTGGACTTTTTGAGTTGGGATGCTTGTGGGATATCCAGGTGAAGATGTAAAGCAGGCAACTGGAAATTCACAACTGGAGCATGATTTGAGAGTCCTTTGCATAAAAACAAAGGGAGGGGCTGGTTGATTAAACAGAGTTTGTTTCTAGAATTTCCTCTTTCTTCAGGGCACACAGGGAAATAAACTACGTTCTGCAAAACTAGATGAAAATATGTACAGCTCTGACATGTACCCGCTTCCTCCCTCAAAAACTCCTAAAAGCTCCAGTAAATGGCTGACTGACTGACTAGCTGGCTGGCTTCAAACAAGGAAATCTTCACTGTCTCAAAATTTGGACAGCTCCTTATTAAAGTTTCTTAGGAAGGCATTTTGATTTGCACAAATATCTGTCATGACTTTTTTTTGGTGTGTCATGACGTTTTAAGATGACTTCTTTTCATTAAGAGATCTATAATAAATTCTATTCCTCCTTAATTCAGGTTAGCCACATGTAGAAGACTTCCCTGTCACAAACGTCTTAAAAGGCCCATTCTTTTCAGGAGCAGAATGAGAATATATAAAAATCTAATAAATGTGACAGAGCAAAACGACTCTACAGAGGTTCCTCTTGTATCTGCTGTGACCAGAGCAAATATTAAATGAAAGTTGAAATAAAAAGAAAATGAATTGAAGGTGAACAGTAAGGAACCATCTTGACAGGCTGACTAAACAGCTGTGTGCACTGTTTTCATGAGAAGCATGGGGGATGGGAGAGGTTAAAATCTCGTGGCTTGTATGTTTCAGCTGAGGTTACATGGTGGAAACCCAAGTGGAAGCAGTGGCATGAAAGCTGTTTCTACTAGAAGAGTTTTGAGTCTTTACCGCCGACAGCTGACGGGGGTAGGTGGGAAGACCCAAGCCAAGCTCTTCAGAGCGCGCGTGAGCAAGGCCGGGAGCTGGGTTTGGTGCCGTTTCACCCGTTTCACTTAGGGGTGAAGCTTTGTCAGAGCCTTTAAAGAGCGTGTGATAAGGCTTTTGGTCCTTCCATCCATCCATTCTTTGTCTCAGGGCCAGGGCCTGCGCCGGGCATCCCGGCGTGCTCTACTGCATGCAACCCACAGGACTTCATGGCAGGAACGGATTTTCCGCAGAAGGAAGACGTGGCAAGAGGACGACCCTGGGCTCCCTCACTGCGCGTGGCCACTTCTCAAGGGAGGCCGGCGAGTTCTCGGGGTGACCGTGGGTGGTGCGGGGGCGGGGTGGGGAAACAATTACCCTGGAGGAAACCCCTCCCCTCCCCCAATCCCCAGGACTAGGAACGCAGCCGCGTTCCACATTCTCCTGGGCCCTCTGATCCCGAGGGCCCAGACCTCGGCCGGCCCGAGAGGCCCCAGCAGGTGACAACGAGCCCGGGTTGACTATCAGGCCGCTCCTCCTTGCGGTCGCCCGGAGCGGGCCCCGATCCGAGTGGCCAAGAGGCGGCTGCGGGCGTGGGGATTAGCGGGCTCCACCTGCGCACCACTGCCTGGGGCAGTGCCCTGGGCCGGACCGCCCCTCCCCCGCGCCGGCGGGCAGGAGCGGGGGCGCAGGGAACACAGAGGCGGTGGCTCCCGGGCGCTGATTGGCCAGAGCTGCCGGGGGCGGGGCGGTGGGTGTGAAGGGGAAGGGCCCAGTCCGACCCCTTCTTCCCATCAGCGTCCATCCTAGCGGCTCCCTAATTGCATCATCACCAGCCCGCGGCTGTTGTGGGAAGGCTGGGCGCGGCGCGATCCGCTGAGCCGAGGCTCCAGCCTCTCTCCCGCGCCTCTCCTGGCCCTCTCCGCACCTGCTCCTGCGCCCAGGCCGTGAATCTCTCGTAGGTCGGCTCCCAGAACCCGCGGGGCACAGCTAGTGGACCTCGCCTGCTACGCCTGAGCCAGTCATTGAAAATCCGGTCTTTTACTAGAGCCCAAGTCCCCCGCCTCCTTCAGCTCCGAGCCGCGGTCAGCGCCATGGAGAAGAGCAGTGAGACCAACGGCTACCTAGACAGCGCCCAGGCTGGGCCTGCAGCGGGACCTGGCGCTCCCGGGACCGCGGCGGGACGCGCGCGGCGCTTCGCTGGCTTTCTGAGGCGCCACGCTCTGGTGCTGCTCACCGTGTCTGGGGTGGTGGCGGGCGCCGGCCTGGGTGCAGCGCTACGTGGGCTCGGACTTAATCGCACGCAGGTCACCTATCTGGCCTTCCCTGGAGAGATGCTGCTCCGCATGCTGCGCATGATAATCCTGCCGCTGGTGGTCTGCAGCCTGGTGTCGGGCGCCGCCTCCCTGGACGCCAGCTCTCTCGGACGCCTGGGCGGCATCGCCATCGCCTACTTTGGCCTCACCACGCTAGGCGCCTCGGCGCTCGCTGTCGCTTTGGCGTTCATCATCAAGCCAGGGTCTGGTACGCAGACCCTTCAATCCAGCGACCTGGGGCTGGAGGAGTCGGGGCCCCCTCCAGTCCCCAAAGAGACAGTGGATTCTTTCCTCGACCTAACAAGGTAACTATTCCCCACCTCTCTGCGTGCGCTGTGGAGACGCCAGCTCTCCAGTACACTCCAGTTCATTCATACGCACACACCCCTTCATATACTCCTAAGAGTTAATTCTTAATTGGCTGCTGGTGGCCTTTAACATTTTTAAAATATCAAAATAACCTCTGGAGAATTTGCGTGCTGACCACACCTTTTCAAACATAGGCAGAGGCGCACCTGACAGTCTCAAGGAGCCACGGTCACATATTTTTAGAAAAAGCCAGTCCTACTATTAGGTGTGAGTGTGCCTTAGGACGGAGGCAGCCATCTCACCTGTACTTTTTTCTTATATTCTCTGGCTGCATTCTGGCCACTCCTGGATATCTTCACCCCATTTTCTTTCCACCGTCTGGAAAAGCTTCTGGGAGCATTGGTGAAGTTTTGCCTGTTGGGCCATCCTGGCCTGCAGTCTACGGCCTTCTCTTTTCAGCCCTTTGGCTGGACGGAAGCTCACAATTTTTTTGAAGAATTGTTGGTGGCCCCAAGGATATTAAGGCTGGGGTTAATTGTGTGGGGCCCATTACCCAGACAAGCCTCTCCTGGAGGCTTGGAACAGGTGGCCGTCCACCGCATAGTCAGGACACTGTAGAGTATTGTGAGTTTCAAGGGGTTTTATTTGTGGGAAGGTGTGAGTTCTAGAGGAGAGAGAGAAGCATCTTCACTTAGCTTTGCCTGCTTTCTGTGACTCTTAGAAGTTGCCTTTCATCTCTTGAGATGTAGTATATTTTCTGTGGATTACCCAAACCAGCTTCCCTTTGGTTTCTCCATTAGCCCAGAATTCACAGACAAGAAAACTGGCAGCCAGAAGGCATTTACTGACCTGGCCAAGTATAGCTGAGTGAGGAGCTCAGCTGACTCCCTCTCCAGATTTCCGATGATTCTGGATTCAGAGCCTCTTGGAGGGGTATGTTTTGTCTTAAGTCACTGAAGCAAAGCTCCTCATTGCTGAGGCTGTGAAAAACAGCAAACCCTGGGCAAAGTGACTTAACTTCCTGCTGTTTCCATTTCTCCTTCTGGAAAATGTGATGACTGTCTGCCACTTACGGGAAAAAGTATTCATTTGAAATTACAACAACAAAAAAGTCCAAGGCATTGCATTGAAAAATATAAAAATCTCTGATGAGGTGAACCACAACATTCTTACCAAAACTTCTTAGCAAAAAAGCAGGTGGAGGTGGCCTGTTAGGGCTTCGATGAGATCACAGCCTTCGTTTAGTGTCTGGCAGCTTGATATTTGGAGTCTTTAGACATCCTTTAAGTTTTGGGACTCACTTTTAGGCAAATACTGGAAACAGTCTCTAAAGTTGAGAGTGTCTTTGGCTTTTTACCTTAAGTCTATCAGCTGTCAGCTGTCCCAGGAGAGAAGGCGGTTATGGGGTTAAAGGATTCTTTTTTGCAGGTTTCATTGACCCAGTGACGGAGTATGGATGTCTAGCTCTGACCTGCTGGTTGTACCTCCGTAGGTTATCTCCAAGAGTGGGGCAGTGGCCAAAAAAATAGAGTGAGGGGGTGTGAGGTGAGGGATTACTTTATTACCACTGGCCCCGGAAGGAATTTCTCACATCCTGATCATGGCTTTCTAGTTTTTGATCCAAGCCCCTTCAGTTCCTTCTTCTGAAGTGAATGGTGACCCAGCATCGTGGCCTAGCAGTCAGTGTAAATGCAGACTTTTCAATGACTGGGACTGCAGATACAGGGAAGGACTAAGAGAACCTTTTGTTATGGCTTGTTGGGAATAGGTGGTGCTTCCTAATGCTTCCTGTGGCCAACCTTATTTAATCCAGCAGCTCACGGATAAAGGTGGTGTAGGTGGTATGATCCTATTTTACGAATGAGGAAATTGAGCCATCGAGAGATTAAATGATTTGCTCAAGGTCACAGAATAGTTTATCAAAAGGGAGATTAGAAGAACGTGGGTCTCTTGCCCCACAGTTAGGGCTTTCTTTCTACCGCTCTCTCCTCCCCCCAAGTCAGCTTGCCATAATTTGCCATGTTGCTGGTTGGTCTCAGAAACGTTTACCCTGGGCCAAAAGAGGAACCAGGTAGTGGATCAGATTGGGTCAGGGCTGATGCCCACTTCCTTGAAACAGAGGAGATGTGTGTGCAGCTGCTCAGTCTTGGCTTTCACATTGAGCAGCTTGTGAGAGAGAACAGTCCTGAGCCACATGGAAATGCTTCCTGTTCTGGGAGTCTCTGGGTAAAAATTTTTAAATTACTTCCTTCAAAGAAACTTCACAGATGTCAATTTTATGTGACTCTGGGCATGTTCTTCAGCAAAGGCAGGGCACAGTCCTTTCTGCCTGTGGGCATGTGAATGAAATGAGACTCTGCCAGTAAATGCCTCAATTATCCAGCAGGCCCTCACCTGGTAACTGCCCAGAAATTAAACACCTAGAAAGAGTGGGAAACAATTCTGATGACTTAGCCGCAAAGGCTTTGCTAAAGTCCATGCCTTTCCTGGTGGTGGAGTACCCCAGAACAAGGTCTCTCTGCTATGATTTCTGGTTTTTTTGTTTGTTTGTTTTTTCCCAAGATGAAATTGTAAGTAGGAAGAAATAAGGCCAATAGATATTCATTGTGCCTTTTAGAAAATTCAGAATGCCATTGCTGAGTGGTTTGATTTCCTACCACACAATGGATTAGAAATAACAAAGTAGACTAGGGAGTGGATGTGAGACTCTGGCTTTAGGAACAGGCCCTTTGAGAGCTGAGAAACCACAGTGGATAGAAACTGGCAGGTGGCAAAGTCATGGTCTCCTCCTGAGTGGCTGGGAGCTTTATGCCTGGGGACCTGGAACCGTACAGGACTCTCAGAACAAGACAACAAGGTGTGACCCAAGTGATTGAACTCTGACTTTTCATCCAAAATGAAATAGTTTTGGCACCAAAGAGACAGAAACAGGTTATGAAGACCCCAGTCATTGTAGAAGTTCTTGGTCCCTTACAATGATTATTGATTGTGGGTTCGAGGGCTTGTCCATAACTAGCTGTGCCTTGGCTTCCTATCTTCATAATGGGGGTCATGATAGTACTTACCTCACATTGTTTAGAGGGTTGTTTGGGAGTTAAATGAGTTACATCTGTAAAGTTCTTAGAACAGGACTGGCCCAGTATACGCTCGCTCTTGTTATAAATGGAGCACTATTGCAACAGAGCAATTGGGTTTTCCAGTTTACCGGAACTCATGGGGATGACCCGTTAGTTCTTTTCATAGTCTGAAATAAATGAGAGTAAATGGGAAGAAAACGAATGTTTGGGGGAACTCAAGATGACTTACAGCTAATTTAGTCTTTAGGTATATCCATGTGGATCCTGGAGAAAAAAAAGTCAACAGTGACTGACTTTTGGACTAATGACATCAATGCCGTGGGAAATTTGGAAAAAGGAGAAAAGTCAAAACTAAACCCAAGAGAACCTTCTGTTCTGAAATGGGGCAGAAAGCCTCACATGTCCACCCTGACATTCCAGTTTCTTCCTGCCTCTGCACTATGTGTTTATAAACTCCAAAGCCGACCTCAGTTTTCTTCAGCTGTGAATGGAAAGGATAGAGGCAACTGGCTTCTAGATGTTCATCTGGATGCTAAAATTTATAGTTTTCAAATGGAAAACCAGAGGCGTATCTGCAAAGGGGGCAGGTAGGGACACCACCTGGGCCAGGCTGTGTCTGCACCAGCAGCTAGAGGAATGGCCTTGGGCCGCTGTCTTTTGTGGAAGAATAACAGGGTACTGCCATGTGCCTGTTAAGCACAATTAGAATTTTGCCTGTTGCCCGATTTTCTAGGCTTTGTTGTTTTTTCTTGTGCACATTTTCTCAACAGCGGACAGTGTTATGAGCCTTTCTCTTTACTGATGGAGGCGTGAGGGACTTCCCTTCCCAAAGATTGGTGTGAATACGATGCCTCTCAAGCTGCTAAAAAAAGCCACATTTCTTTGAGAAAACTATCCGAGGCAGAGATCAAATATTAACCCTCAGATCACTGTCAAAAGAATGAATAGTCAATAATTTCTTTTAAATGTTGGCCATGGCTGGTTGTTTGACCTATGCATTTATCTTCTTCTTCGATAGGCAGGAAGATGAAGACTCTTAGCAAGTCTAACAAGGATTCAAATTAATGGAGGTTTCTCCACCTAAGTAGTCACTAAAGGGAAAAAATAGCAACTTATAATTTAAAAAAAAAAAAAAAGTTTTTAATTCAACATGGTTCCTTCTACCACTCAGGAGAACACCTGAAAAGTTCAGAGACTTAAAAGAACATATACCCAGAGAGGCCGCAAGGTAGTGATTAAGAGCAGGCCCCAAAGGTAACTACCCAAGTTTGAATCCAACTCTACCACTTACTATCTGTATGGACAAGTCACTTAGCTTGTCTGCCTCAGTCTCCTTATCTGTAAAATGAGGCCAATAATAGTATTTACTACCTAGATCTGTTATGAGGAGTAAATGAGTTAATATTTGAGTGTCTCACTAATATAATGTGTAGCAGCTTCTCAGGGACAGCACGGGGGCTAGCTAACTAATACTGACAATGAGTGCTGTTCTTAGCCTTATTTCCTAAAAAGTCCCTATCCCAGGGGGCTGGCATCAGCCTTTCCAGCTGGAATCTAAAACTGGATGTGGACCTTAAAAAGAGGGTAGATTGCTCCTCTGTACCCTACTGTCACCACAGTGGGAGCCCACCGCCCCCAGCCCTTCCTCTGCCCCCCGCATTGCAGGGGACTTCAAGATCAGAAGGAGCACATCCCTGTTAACTGCCTCTGTAACAATAAATGCCAGGGATAATAAATATCAGGTGTACAAACCGTGAGCCATATCCTGTTCCAAAGTCTTTGAAACCTTCCTAAATTCAGTAAAGAATTTTTGAACTTAAATGAAAGGAAATACTTCTGGAATAAAAAAATATACCTAAGCAAAAGTAAATTGTTTTACATTTTTGTCATATAGGACAGGGAAGTGCATACCACCCTTGACAATAGGATCAGAAGAATAAATAGACCCAGATGTATAAAGAAGAAACATTTTGAAGTTTTTCATCGTGTGTGAGCTGCATGAGTCTATACAGTACTGCTAACACAAATTCTGCTGGCACCAGTTCAGCCTCAGCTGGCACCAGCTTTTCTGTTCATTTTAAGTAATGTGTCCAAAGATCCTATAGCATTGAGAAGGCATGTCCATTCATCCTCTACCAATTTGGTCTGACTTGGATCTCTGAGTTTAGTAGTATGGTCTTGGCATTTTTCAAATGTTTTTGACAATGACCCACTATAAGAAAAACATTTTAAATATGGCACCTGCACATATCCATTCCACCCCACATACACAACCTGAAACAACAGTTCCACAAAACATTGTAAATGTGATACACGCTTATTACATCTTTTATAAAATGCTGGTTAGAGCTAGTACATTTGATTTCATGGCCTACTACTAATGTTTCAGAAACTTTGGTCTAATGTATATCTGGCATTGTGTAATTCAAGTAAATTTCTCAAGATCAAATGACAGAAAAGGGAACTATTTGAGAATGTGAGGAGTTGGGAAAAAATGCCTGACGACAGAGAGCTCTGGGGAGCAAAACGGCTTACATGAGGAGCAGCTGATCCCTGAATACAGGAAAGCTCAGGAGTAAAAAAAAATCTAGAGTTCACAGCAGCATCTGTTTAAAAAGGAGAGCGCTAAGAAGAGTGCAGGAATAACGAGTTGGAGGACTGAGACTACCCAACTGTAAGACTTACTGTAACGCTACAGTAATCAAGACGGCGTGGTATTGGAGAAAGGCTAGACAAAGAGATCCATGGAACAGAATAGAGAGCAAGAAATAACCCCCATAAATATAGTCAGCTGATCTTTGACGAAGGAGTGAAGGCAATATAATGGCAGAAACAATTTGTTGAAGATTGATATCCACATGTAAAAAAAAATCTAAACACAGACCTTGTACCCTCCATAGAAATTGACTCGAATGGATCCCAGACCTAAATGTAAAATAGAAAACTAGAAAACTAGAAGATAACATTAAGAGAAAACCTAGACGACTCTGGGTATGGTGATGACTTTAGATATAATACCAAAGGCACAATCTGTTAGATGTTTTGCTTTACACCCACAGCCTCAGCTCCTTGCCCCTTGGTGCAGACAGGAGGGGACTGACAGCTTCTGGTCTACAGCAACCAGAGGGACCAAGGGAAAAGAGTATGATTTTGTGGATGCATGAGCTTCAGCTCACTGCCCCCACACAATTCTGTCCCAGGAATTAATATCTGAGAGCTGAGCTATATAACCTAAAGAAAGTTCAGCCATCTCATTGAATGTATGTATTTTTTTGGTTGTAAAATCTCCTTCGCAGTTAGCATTATATCTTTTTAAAAAATTTTAACCAAATTTGAGATAAGATTTACATACAATAAATGTTGTCGTTTTAGGTGTATAGTTCAATGAGTTTTAACAAATAGATAACTCATTTAACCATCACAATCCAGACACTGAACATTTCTGTCACCCATGACCTTTCTCAGCAATTCCCATTCTCCACCTCTGGCCCCAGGCAGTTTTGGACAGAAAGTTTTGCTTTTACTCGAGTTTCATATCAGTGGAATCATTCACCATGTACTTTTCTTTGTCTGGCTTCTTTTGCTTGGCACTGCGTTACTGAGACTGTCTGGGTTGCATATGTCAGTAGTTGATGCCTCTGCTGGAATCCACAGTGGGATTCCATTGTGTGGATTTATCATAATCTGTTCATCCATTCATCTGTTGATGTACATTTGAATTTGGGGCTATTATGAATAAGGCTGTTATACATACAGGTCCTTTTTGCAGACATATATTTTCATTTCTCTTGGGTAAATATCCAGGAATTGAATTGCTGTGTCATATGGTAAGCGTAGTTTAACTTTATAAGAAACTGCAAGAACACATTGTATTCTTCTTAGAATGTTGATTTTTTTTTTTTGGCAGGAGTTGTTGTTTTGCCTTTTGTATTGTCTGTACCTCTCTGTTCCCATTGGATTTTGTAGACTAGATACTGTAGACCAGGGTTCTCCAACCCCTGGGCAAAGGACCGTTATCCATCCATAACCTGTTAGGAGCCGGGCTACACAGCAGGAGGTGAGTGGCGGGCAAGCAAGCAAAGCTTCATCTGTATTTGTGGCCGCTCCCCAGCACTAGCCTCGCCGCCTCAGCTCCACCTCAGATCATCAGGCATTAGATTCTCATAGGAGCACTGGTCCCTGGTGCCAAAAAGGTTGGGGACAGCTACTGTAGACTGTCTGAAAACAGGTCAGTGTGTCAGTGGCTATTTGGTCTAGAAGTTCTGGATTAAGGTCAGGGTCCATTTTCGGTGAGACACTATTGGGTTATTGCTCATGCTAAAAAGAACAGGCAGTCTGGATAGAAGGGTGTAAACAAACAGTGTATGCTCTTTGGAAGAGACTGTGGTTCAAGGCTGTGAGAAAAGGCTACACTTGCACCAGCTAAGGAAACTGCTGATTCCTGAAGGATGCAACGTGCTTTCAGGGGAAATTGTTCCCTGTGGGGAAAATGGAGGGCTTCTAACTCAGCTGTTCCTTAACTTTCCTGCCCTCTTTGGGAGAGAACCCAGTGGCCAGCTCAGTCTCGGAATTATTGAGAGTTGTCATGTGGTGGATGTAGAACAGGGAAATTGGCTCAGCGCCTAGTTCTGCTTCTAACTAGTAGAGCAAATGGACATGAAATACCAAATCTACCCCACAAGTTTGAAATATGTGAGAAAGGTGTTTTGTAATAGAAATAATAGGGAAGTGTAAATTGCTATTCATTTATACACTAAAGAAAAGCCAAGACGCATTACTTGTCCTTTTCTACCATTTTTTTTTTAAGTAAATATGCTCATGATAAGACTCAAATTTCTGATCACCATTTTGTAACGGTTAATTTAACTGAAGATCACATTTGTCTGCTTAAATGCAGGTGTGTACTTGTAGGTGTTCTCTAAATATGTTAAAAGTAATTCTGGTTTCATATACAAGTAGATTTGAAAAATGCTGTGTTGCAGTCTCTACATGCTGGCTGTCTTGTGGAAGCACTCTGAGTGTAATGAAGTCATTTTTGTATCTCATTAACTTTGTTTCTGGTGTATTAGTTATCTATTGCTGTTTAACAAATTCCCAACAATTTAGCAGCTTAAAATCACACACATTAGTTATTTTACAGTATCTCTGGGGTCAGGAATCCTGGCATGGCTTAACTGGATCTTCTGTTTCAGAGTCTCTTACAAGGCCACAGCTAGGGCCTCACCCAAAGGCTCGACTGGGAAGGAAATCACTTGTGAGGTCACATGGTTGTTGGAGGAGTTCAGGTCCTTGAAGTTTACACTGGGAGCCTCAGCTCCTAGTTGGCTGTTGGCCAGAGACCACCCTCAGTTTCTTCCCATATGGGGCTTTCCAACATGGCAGGTCGTTTCATCAAACATGCAAGCTGAGAAAGCAGTAAAGAGAGTCTTCTAGATGGAAGCCACAATTTTATGTAACCGAATCACAAAAAGTGACATCCCACCACCTCTGCTCTATTCCGTTGGGTAGAAGCAATGCATAGGCCATACCCACACTCAAGGGGAGGCTTCTACAAGGGTATGGCTTCCAAACCACGTTAGTCTCTGCTTGCCTAGCTAGGTTGCAGTGACACCTGCCTACCTCTGAAACCGAACACACTGCAAATAGTTGCCTAGAGATTCTAGTGCCAAGTGAACAACTCAACCACAAAAGTAAGAATTAGTGCATACGTTTGGTGCAAATGATAAAGGATGATCCGGAGTCTTTTACTCTTCTAGACTTATAGGAAATGGGTAGAACTAATGGGCTGTCAGTAGAATTTTCTCATATATCAAGACCAGCATCCTGCACAGAGCCTGACCCAAAGGAGGCCCTCAGTAAGGCCTGTTTGCATGAATAGACTTTAGTTTCAAAATATAGCTTAACTCAATCGGTTCTATTGCCCTGCTTTTTGTAACAAATATTTTATAATATTCTTTCTCCTGATATGAAATCCATAGAGTTTACCTACACACATAATTTCAGAGCATCAATATGACTTAACTGTTATATAAAAGACAAGAGTAATTTATAATAAAAACAATGTGTTTCAGTATGTAAGTGCTCTAAAACAACGTGGTTAAGTTCTTGCTTCTGAATTTAGATTCACCATTAACGAATGACACAGCTATAAATACAGATAGATACTTGATAATAAGTGTGTGCAATTAAGGACCCAAATCCTACAATTTGCCACTGGTGAAGTAGTTTTTTACCAGAAAGATGAACAATTCTTGGAAACATTCTGAACAAAACAAAACAAAAAAAATCATCCCACACTTTACACAATAGTTGTATTCCTAGAAAATTCAGTATATGTTCAAATTATACAAGCTACCTTCTTTTGGAGTTAGATTAGGCTAAGTAATTATAATAAGGTTTTCATCTACAGGTATGTCACACAGAACATTGGAAAGCATGAGGGCCTTGAGACCATTTATTATATAGGACTTTGCTGCACTTAGCAGAATGAATGGCAGAGACCTGGCGCTTTCCCTATACATACTCCCCCACTTCCAGGGATGCCCCCCAATTATTGAGACAACAAAAACACTCTGGATTTCACTAGTGAGCAGCACCACTCCCTATTGAAAACCACTCCAATAGGACTTAACCTCTTGGGGAAAGGAAAGTGATATAGTTATTCTGATTTGGTTGGATACAGGTAAGCTTAAATATCAAGGAGTGCCATTGAGGGAGAGGAGATAGAAATCGGTGCACTCAAGTATCTACTGTGGCCGAGCAGCCGAGGCATAATTGGACATTCGGATCAAGCAGAAGGCCGCAGTAACTGCTGGAGGTGGAGAGAGGGAACACTGTGTGTTAGGCTGTCAGGATTGGGCATCTTAAAATGCACACTTTGAACGCTGAATTTTAAGAATAATGCTGAAATGCTTTCTTTACCAACAGAAACCTGTTTCCTTCAAATCTTGTGGTTGCAGCTTTTCGAACGGTAAGGCTTAATGCTTTGCTAAAAGTATGAAACTTTGATGGGGTGGGGGATATATAAATTACTGCTATAGCATTTGATAAGATGGAACAGGGAGGGATGGTGTTGTTAACAAAACTTGGTAATGCTGTTCTAAAGTTTTATAGATGAGTGCCTGGAATAAAAATAAAACAAAAATCCCCAACATTTTTCTAAAATATTCTACTAGTTCCAATATCACCTGAGAAATAATCTCAGATCACATTTCGAGGCTCTCAAATATTTTAGAATTTTTAAAAAGTACACTTTTATCTTTTTTTCTGATTATAAAGGTAATGTATGTTCATTGCTAAAAAATAAAGTACAAAAAAGTGGAAGAAAATAAAAATCACCCATAATCACTACCTAGAGCTACCCATGAACATTTTGGTATATATCCTCCAGATCTGTTTTTCCTATACGCATGCCCACACATTTTAAAAATAATTATACTCTACATATTACTTGTATGTGCACATACTACACATGTTGTTTTGTAACCTGCTCTTATTTTAAAGCAGTATATTGTGATCATTTTCTCATTATCACAAATATCCTTCTGTATAATGTTCTTGGCTGTATCTTGCTGTATGAGCATATGATAATTTTACTCCATCAGTTTCTTGTTGATGGACATTCAGGTTGTTTCTAGTTTTTCCCTAATTTTAGCAATGCTGCAAGTAACATCCCTATGGCCATGCTTTATGTAGGGAAGGAATATAAAGGTCTGGATTAGATGGACTAATCAGATTGTCCTTTTCAAGCAAAGACTTTTCTGTTCTTATAGCCTCTCCCTTTAAAAAAAAAATCTGCATTTAAGCACAGCTGTGGTTTATATATAATGTGAGATAGGAGAAAAATAAAAGGCTTATGGCAGTGGTCCCCAACCTTTTTGGTACCAGAGATTAGTGCTCCTGTGAAAATCTGATGCTAGCACTGGGGAGCGGCCACAAATACAGACAAAGCTTTGCTCGCTCACCTCCTGCTGTGCAGCCTGGTTCCTAACAGGCCATGGACCAGTACCGACCGGGGGTTGGGGACCCAAGGCTAATGAGGTTTCAGTGTCTATCACAGAAGCTATGGGGCGGGTTTCGTTTCTCCTGCCACCCGTGATCACAGGACCACTAAGCAGCTCTGCTTGTCTGAAAACTTGATAAATCAAAGCTGAGAGAGATCAGAGCTTCTCAAAGACTGGCACAAAACAGGCCTCCAGAGCTGTACCTCCTAATGGGCTGCTCTTGACAGTTCCCAGTTCAGGTGTCCTTAGAAAAGGTCAGAAAGATTGTTTTATAGCAGATTCCACTCAACAGTGCGTGCTGCCACAGGGAGATACCTGAGCGTTGTAAAGAAGTATGTGAAGTCAAGTGTAGGGCCAAAGCTGGGGAGATGTTTTACCTCTGAGAAGTGGATCTTCCAGAGGACTCAGCTAGAAAACAACATCCTTATCTTTTGTCTTGGAGAGTGGAGGCTCAAGGCAAATAGAAACATGCCGAAAAGCAGTCACATTTCAAATAAGTTCTGAAACAAAGTGAAGCATAAATAAATGAATGAAAAATAAAACGACACATTGAAATTGAACTTTGGCATTATGGTGTTAATAACCAGTGTTCTCCAAATAATATGAGTTATCAGCTGTTTGAAATATCAAACCATCAGCATGAACTTGGGCAGACCTTCTCCTCCAAACCAATGTCCGAGGGACATAAGGAAATTCTCTCTGTGTCTTTGGGTTTCTAAGTAACCCAGAGGCCTCTTGGAGTGCATGTTGCCTTAGTCTTAAGTTACTTTTTACAGTTCTCAGAGGCCCTTGTCAAGACAATCAAATGAAGAATGCCTAGCACCCTCGGCGTGAGTAATGACAGAGTAGCAAGAGGCCCAGCAGTCCTCGTGGTTCCTCTGGGTCCATCTTTTCCTGTAAATTGACTCTGGGTTTTTTTTTCTTTTGTTCACAGTATGCAACTGATTATAGAGAGGTGATCCACAACACAAGCACTGGAAACGTAACCCGTGAAAAGGTACTGCTCTTTATAAGATCACTTGTGACAAATACTCAAAAAGCAAATAATGCTTCTTAATTGAATAGCCATGCACGATGCTGAAAACTTAGGGGTTTGGATGGTCTGTGTGAAGCACACGGGTTGGGTTCACACCTTTGGTTATTTATCAACATTGCTAAAGGCCAGTGTCTGCAGCTCTGGAATCTTTAGCAGATCCATTTCATCGAATTGGAACTAGCATCCCCTTATTTTGAAAAATTTACAACACCCATTCCGCTATCCTGAAATATAATTAATAGGTGATTTAACCTACTGCTAAACCTAGAACTTATCTTAGGGGCCTAATTTACTCTAGCCATCATTCATACACACATTTTTTTTGAGTACCTGTTATTTGTCAGACACTGGTCTAGGTCCCAGCCTTCATGATAGAGCTGGAAGGGACAAGAAACCTCAAGGATTTTTCAGTCCAGCTGCAGAACTGTCATGGGAAGGAAGAGGTACTTTGCCCTTTCTGTACCCCTACCATACACAGTCCCAGGGCTGAGGGACACTGAGTGCTACCAGCCTCTCTGATTAAATGAAAAGTTCCACTTAAAAACAAAAAAGGTGAAAACTACTAATTTAGTCCAGTTGACTTCATTTTGCAGATGAAGAACTTGAAGCTCAGAGAAGTTATCTAATGTCAGAGCTGGGATTAGAACTATGGTAAAAATGCTCTTTCTGTTTTGACCATGTCGACATATGGTTCCTGTTCAGAATTTCATAATATGTTTTGATGAAATAAAATGTCTGTCTAATATATGCTTGCAGTAGTGAGAGTCAGCATTACTGGAAAAAATGAAGAATACATTATATCTATATATTTTAAGTCGGTGATTTAGGAATGAATATCCTGAAAATATCCATGTTGATCCTGAAAAATCGTTTGTGGAAATTCATCAGCTGGGAGATTATTATAACAGCCTAGCAACAAAGAATTTGTCGACATTCGTTGACAAAGTTGTAATCACTGACTCTTGATCTGAAGGAACTTTTCACCAACCAGCTCTTCTTTTAAAAGCAACCTTTGAAGTGATTGCCCAACCTCTACTTGAATATATCCAGTGACTGGGAGCTCACTAATTTCTACTTCTACCAGGAGTGAACAGTTTTTGGTTAACTAGGTGAAATTCTTATATCTTGACTTTCCATTTCCTTAGACTCCATCTCCCCTTTTCTACCCCTTGATTTGTGAAATCGCTGAAGGTTAAAGAAAATATGAACCTTTTCTCATTCTGGGCATGGTGTTTCAGTCTGGTGAAGACACCTAGCAAATGCATCTTTAGTTCTCATTCATATATTGTAAACTTAGACTCTCTGTCCCCTCTGATTCTACAGATCCCCATTGGAACTGAGATCGAAGGGATGAACATTTTAGGGTTGGTCGTCTTTGCTCTTGTGTTAGGAGTGGCCCTAAAGAAACTAGGCTCTGAAGGAGAAGAGCTCATTCGTTTCTTCAATGCCTTCAACGAGGCAACGATGGTGCTGGTGTCCTGGATTATGTGGTAAGTGTTGCCTTACTGCCTATTCTTCCTCTCATTTCTCCTGCCATCCAGAAAAGAACCCGCTTCTGCAGTTCTAGGTCACCCCTATGGGACCACCTGGGCCAGGGCTCTATATGTGGTTGATGTACCACAGGTAGGCCCCATGTACAGGGATTGATGGAAGTGGAGGCAGTTTCTCCTCTTGTCCAGGACTTCGGAGAATCAGGCATGTAGCATAGTTACTAGTTTCTTCCTCAGCTCCCACAGTGACCCTTTATGGTTCCCACAGTGACCCTTTATGGTTCATCAGTGATTTATTTATGGGTTCCCACCATCATTCCATATCATATGGGATGCCCATATCAGCTTGTGGGACAATGAAATCCATAAGTTTGCTATCTGCTGCATAAAATAAGACTCCACTAAAAACAATAGACTTCAAGCTTCAAAAGGGTCCCTTACTAAAGTATTTCACAACATGGAGAACAGAACCAACTTCACCCTATGCATATATCAACTTGGAATGGTCTCTTTTTTTATGTAAATGTTTCTTTATGTAATATCAATCAAAGTGTACTTGTTTAATAAAAAATGGTAGATCGATTTTTTTCTTTTTTTTGCTGAAAGGTAAAAATTAAACCAGATCTCTCATAGTAACTTCTCAGAAATTATACCAGCTCCGGTGGCAATCACTCATAAACTTTATCCTGTTGTCTTACTCAAGCCAAACTTCTATAGATTTTAGCTTCTGCCATTCTTTTGTCAAAAAACTATCCTTGTATGCACAGAGCATTTTCCTAATCGTCAATCCTTAAATATCCCAGAACTTCTCTCTATCAGATGGCATTGGCGTGGCAACTGGACTAATTTTAGGAGAGAAGCCTGGAATTTGGTAGGAAAGTTTGGAATTGAGTGGGAGGCCAAGTTCAGAGCCCTCGCTGGTGGTGTTTATTTTGCTCAACCAAATTTTCTTGCTCAACCAAACATTTCAGAGTCTGACTCTTATCATTGCAAACATGATACTTCATATGACTGTTGTTGTTCTGGGGAGAGAAATCGTTTCAGAAAGGAAAAACTGTTTTCATTACAGGTTAAGTTCTTTTCCTGGCTTATTTTTGTAGTCTAAAGGTTTCTCAAAGTTTGGATTAAAGGAAACTCTTTGCTAGAAAGTGATGTTCCTATATTAAGGCATTTGTTTTCAATCTGGAAACCAATTTACAATCATTTCTTCAATTTGATGTACTAGTTACATAAACAGGTATTCAGTAAGGCAGTCCCTATTGAGTGTCTAACTGTAGTGCTTGATCTATTGCCCAGAAAGTGCATCTCACACAGAACTGGGGTTTAAAATGCCTTAAATGGTTAAAGGATCTCAATCAGATGTGGTAAGGATCTTCGGCAGTAGCTTTTTCTGGTTCTTTTCTTCACTAATTACCTACTTCAATGTCAAAACACCTGCCTCGCCTGCACTATTCACAGAAATAACTTCTCAATGGATTAAATACAGGGCCAAATACTTTGTAAGCCATACGATCTCTATTGTAACTACCCAGCTCTACCATTGCAGGACAAAAGAAACCATAAAAGATTTGTAAATAAATGAGTGTGGCTATGTTCTAGTAAAATTCATGGTACTTAAACTATCCAGGGAGGAAGGAGAAAGCAGGAGTCCTCTAAAAGTATTAGTAGAAAACATGGGAATAGGGAAAGTCTTCCTAAACAGAATACAAAAAGTAAAGGCTGTAAAAAGCTGCTGTATTTGACTACATCAAAATATAAAATGTGTGCATGCAAAAGATACCTTGAACAAAGTTTTTTTCAAGTACCTTGAAAAAAATTGACATATATTTGCATATAGTATGTATGTGTACACACACACACACGCACGCACACACACACACACACACACACACACACACACACACTCAAAGCATTAGTATCTAAAGGACTGGTACCACCAGTTCACAAACTGTTTTTCTGTCCGCAGTGAGATTTATAGGGAAATTGAGAATAAGTGTTTAAAAACTTTTATAGCAATTTCAAATTGTTGCAATATGCACACACACCATTTTCTAATATTTTGTTTCTATTGTCTTTTATAAGGATATTGTCCATGACCCACTGGTTAGAAGTAAACAGGTCTTTCACCAAAGATGATTTAAGAAGCACAAATATAGAGTTCTGATTACCAAAAAGGAAAAAAGACTGAATAAACTATTAGAAAATGGACAAAGTATGTGAGCAGACAATTTATAGAAGAGGAAACCTGAATGACCAATAAACATTTTAAGGGATGCCCACCTTATGAAAATCAGCAAAATGGAAGTTTGGTTTTATCTGGTGTTGGTAAGGGCGAGGACAGGGCTTCTCAACAGTAGCTCTGTTGACGTTTGGGCTGGGTCATTCTTTGTCGTGGGGGCTGTCCTGTGCATCATAAGAGGTTTAACGGCATCCCTGCCCTGCAGTCTACTAGATGCCAGTAACGCACCTCCCCCCCCCACCCCCCCCGCAAAGCTGTGACAACCGAAACTGTCTCCAGACATTGCCAAATACTTGCCGAAGGCAAAACCATGCCCGGATGAGAACCAGTGGTTCATTGAAAGGCTAGATAGCTGGTGGGACCATGAATTGGAACAGCCACTTTGGAGAACCATGTGTTGGTCTACTAAAGCTTAAAGTATGCACACCCCGTGCCTCAAGCAGCCCCCTTTCACATTGTCTCTATGGAGAACACACAGGCATGTGGGCACAGAGGCCTGTTTGCAGCATTATTTTTAATAATGAAAATCTGGGATCAATTTAAATATCCATCAGCAGGGAAGTAGCAAAATATAGTATTTTGTTTCTGGGGACAATACTTAAAAATAATGAGATAAAGCTGGTAACAGCCAAATGTCCATTGATGAATAAACGAAATGTGGTATATATATTTAAGGGAATAGTATTCAGCCATAGGAATGAAATTCTGACATGCTACAACATGGATGAACCTTAAAAACATGCCAAGTGAAATAATCCAGACACGAAAGTACAAACATTGTACAATTTCATTTGTAATAGGTACCTCCAATAGTGACATTCATAGAGACAGAAAGTAGAACAGTGGTTACCAGGACAGGGGAAGTGGGGATGGGGGTTATTGTTTAATGAGTACAGAGTTTTAATGTGGGATGATGAAGAAGTTCTAGAGATGGATAGTGGTGATGGTTGCACAACAATATGAATGTACTTAATGCCACTAAACACTGCACTTAAAAATGGTTAAAATGGTAAATTTTTATGTTATGCATATTTTACAACAATTAAAAAATAGAATGATCTATATATCTATGTATTGGTATGAGAAGATCTCGAAGACATAATGTGGGGTTAAAAGTAAACATGCAGATTTAAATACGTACCTATGTATCTAAATAGAAATGGTTAACATCCACGGGGACGGGGAATGAAGGGTTGGCTTGAGGATGGTACCTAGAGAGAATTTTGGCCTAATCTCTAATGTCTTAATTTTTTGAAAAGAATATGTTCATGTGTTACTATAGGATTTAAAATTAATAGTACTACTTGGAATATCTCTGGAAAGAAAGTTCAAGAAACCAGTGACATCGGCTTTGCTCAGGGAAGGAGACTGGGCACTTGGGGGACAGAGGTGGAAGGGAGACTTTATGCTATTCATGCTTTTGTACCCTTTGAAATTTGAACAGTGTGACATTATTATCTATATAATTAAAATGTATGGAAAAAGTCAATGGTCGTAAAATTCCTAATGGTTATTAAAATTCTTCCTTAATTATAGAAACGACTGACTTTTATTCTTTGTAGCTCCCACAGTTTATTCCTTCCCTTCCTTCTTCCCATCCTGCCATTTAAAAAATCTTCACGCACCAGGAGTGTTCCCAGAGGGTCATTGTTAATGATTTTTTCCCACGGAATCATGTTTTCCAAACCACAAAGAATTTAAAACTTCACAAAAGTCCCAGCTTTGTCTCAATTCTGTGTCCCAGGAGTTCTGTGAAAAAGGTGTTAGTCTTTTGTGTTTCTAAATTCTCAGAACAGGCCTGAACAAAGCCAAAAGTCAAACTACAGTCCCAGAGGCTATAATCTTTTGAAGAGTTCTTTGCCTTTCCACTTCGGAGTCCATGTGGTTGGTAGCATCTGTCTGTCAAGAATGTGACATATCCAAAGGGAAAGTAGTCTGGTTTCTGTCCTGACTGCATAGTAATGTATCATGTTAACTTTATTCAGCTTCAGGGTCTGTAAGATGGGCCCATCCCTTTCTATTCCTCAGGGTCATCCGAGGGAGAAGTGACTGCCTAGTCAAAAGTCCCTAAGTTCTGTATCAGGAAGGGCCTGCATCTCCCAGCCCTTCCTCACATCACTTATTGACACGTATGCTATGCTCATGCCCTAGGTACGTGCCTGTAGGCATCATGTTCCTTGTTGGAAGCAAGATTGTGGAAATGAAGGACATCATCGTGCTGGTGACCAGCCTTGGGAAATATATCTTCACATCTATATTGGGCCATTTTATTCATGGAGGAATTGTTTTGCCACTTATTTATTTTATTTTCACACGAAAAAACCCATTCAGGTTCCTCCTGGGCCTCCTCACACCATTTGCCACAGCATTTGCCACCTGCTCCAGGTAAGTGGGTTTCAGGTGCCCTTGGCTGCTCTGAACTGTTTTAGTATGGAACCAGGTGAGCCCAGTGGTAGATGCACAACCGGCATCTTGACATATTTTAATTCTTTGAAAACTCTAAATTGATCTCATCTGATTTTTTGTGTTATCAGCCTCACAGCTTGTATGGAAGCGGATTTCTGGGATTGCCAAAATGAGGGATTGCCTCATTCCTTCTCCTTCTCCCACCTCCCTGGAGGCCAACCAGATCATTATTTAGCCCATGGGAACTATAGGTCCTCACCCTAATTAGTAGTAAGGCCTTTGCCAGAGTAAAAGAAGGCAGCTACTTCACCCAAAACGCACTGTAGGGAAGTTTCTAGAATGACACCTGCCCCTTTCTCCCTCTGGATGTGTGAATTAGAAAATAAGACCAAGGCATCATGGTGAGGGATGTGCGCTCAGCTCACTAGGAGTCCACAGTTTTGTGAAATTATCTAAGCACAAGAGATGCACCTTGTCGTTATTGGAAATCCTTCAAAAAAATTAGGCTTTCCAAATACATCAAAGAAAACTTTGAAAGGATGGTAGCACATTGTTTTAGTCTCACAGTTAGTTTTTTGCCTCTCTACTGTATATTTCCTCCCATCCTGAAGGACTATTTTTATGACAATCATATGACTATTTATATTCGTGGTAAAAAGAATTAGAGAGGTCAGTTTCTCTGGCTTAGACAGAAACAAACCTACTTATCAGTTGCACCAGCTACCCTCTGCGAAGCCTGCAGAGGCAGCTGGAGAGAGCAAGTCTTGTTTTTTTCCAAGTCATCTATATAAACAGTTACTCCTTCCAAACTCTCAGAGCCATTTCTGTTTCTTGGCCTAAAAGAAAAAAAAAAAAATGTTAGTTTGCCGTGTACTTGGGGAGAGGCAGGCGGACATTCAAGAGAGGAGATGCACACATAGAGTTAATAGTTCTTGTTCTCATGAGAACATTTTGTACCACAAGACAATGTGTGGTTCTTGAGAAATTTGAAACAGGTGTATCCAGGTAAATAACATAACAGATAAATCTAGGGAGTCAGATTTTGAATACTTTGGAAGTTGACAAAACCCCATGTTGTGACAGAAACTTCGAAACAATTCGGATTTTTCTCTTATTTCAAAAGAGAAAGCCAGAAACTAATTGCTCTGTTCCAGGGTCTGAGCTAAGTAATATGTTGCCCTTGGAAGGACTGTTCTCATGGTTGGTGGTTTTCCATTTCTAGCTCAGCAACTCTTCCCTCTATGATGAAGTACATTGAAGAAAACAATGGTGTAGACAAGAGGATCAGCAGGTTCATTCTCCCCATCGGAGCCACTGTAAACATGGATGGAGCAGCCATCTTCCAGTGTGTGGCCGCGGTGTTCATTGCCCAGCTCAACAATGTAGAGCTGAAGGCGGGACAGATTTTCACGATTCTGTAAGTTCATCATTCCTTTTTTCATCTTAAGGCCTAGGTCAAAACTTGAGGTATTTCTCGTGATTTCCTTTGAAAAACCTCATGAATACCAATCTCTCTATGACTTGGATGTCTCATTTATGAAATGAGGACAGCATGAATTCATTACTTGAAGAGGGTAGATTATCTCTCCTAGGCTCACCCGGCAGAACCTAGGGTTGCATGGTTTTCAGTTTCCAAGCCATGGCTGCTGCCATGTTCTACATTTCTCTGTACCCACACCATGCTCTGTGTGCCATCCCCTAGAGTGACGGCTACAGCGTCCAGTGTTGGAGCAGCAGGCGTGCCAGCTGGAGGGGTCCTCACCATCGCCATTATCCTGGAGGCCATTGGGCTGCCCACTCATGACCTCTCTCTGATTCTGGCTGTGGACTGGATTGTGTAAGTAGAACAAAAGAAGTCTGTATTGGGTTCCCTAGGAGCTTGGCACTCTGTTGGGCCTGCGGCATGTGGAGAAACTTCAGACATGTTCCCTGCTTTGTGAAGGAGCCCCCAGTTGAGCTGGCAAGACAAAATTTAGGGCTAGGAAAAATTCAAAAACGTGTGAGTCAAAGGCTCATGAATGGCCACGAAATGTCATTACCAAGAGCATCCAGGAAAATGTGGGGCCACCAACGCAGGCCCAGGGCGGGCACAAAAATCTGTGGAGATTGTTGACTGCATGGGAGTCGTAGCCTTGGGAGCAATGAGCTTCCGAGAATGATCGTCCTTGGCCTGGAAAATCCAAGGAGTGATTTCTTGAGAGAAGATAAACCCAGCTATGTGAGTGCTTGGCTTAGGCTTAGGGGAGGAGTTAGGAAGGAGGCATGATGCAGACCGCCATCACCAGGGCTCCTGGAAGGACACAAAACAGTTTCTGAGTGTTGATTCCGTGAGTTGCATGATAGCTTTTTCAGGTATGAACAATACCTGTGTTATAGGGAAAATCAGCTGAGATACTGGTGTTGGACAATAGAGCATATAGATAAGAAAATGAGCCCTGGAGCCCAGGGACCTGGGTTCAAATCCCAGCTTTGCCATTTACTACCTGTGTGATAGGATTGTTATGCACTTTGTCTGCTCACCTGTGAAATGGGAATAATAGCACCTCCACCAGAGTCGCAGTGGAGATTAAATGAGTTCACACATACACAGCACATAGAAGAGTTCCAGGCTCGGGAGAAAGCATTCAGTGTGTATCAGTGAAGAAAGACACTGATGGCCAGGCTAGCAGAGCCCAACATGGGAAAACCGAAACACTGGGGCCTGGCACTGGGCTCATGGCTCTGTCCACTGGTTGGGAATGGTGGTTTCTAACCTTTTTTCTTAAGCCCTGGGCTTCTCAGAATCCTTATGGCTCCTCAGAGCAATGAGAGAGACCCGCATTGTCCAGACA
>NW_006434709.1:5923257-6017619 GCF_000325575.1 Pteropus alecto | reverse complement strand
TGTCTGAGCTGGTGAGTAAGACAGGACCAGAGCCAAGGGTCAGAGGCCCCAACTCCTTCGTTGTCTGCATGGGGCAGGTAGGCATCTAAGAAGCACTCAGCCAGGAATAGGGAAATAGGGCGCCAGGTGGGCTGCCCAGTAGGGACCTCAAGTCACATGAGCCCTCCACCTCCCTGTGGCCTCTAATTCCACAGCCTGCAGCTTCTCCAGGGCCCTCAGGCAAGCTCACATTTTTTTTCATCTCTTCGAAATGGGCACAATACTTCCTCAGCTCTGGGGACAGGGGATGGTTATTGGGTTAATCTATGGGAAGACAAGCTCCTGGAAAGGACAGTGCTGTTTTCTGTGGGGTGATGTTGCCAATGGCCATGGAATGAATACGAAGATTGATTAATAGTCAGTAGAGATGCTGTGTTGAAATGAGAAAAAGACAGGAAGGTCCCACAGTGTAACAGTGAGTAGAAGAAAAGCTGGACACAAAACCGTATCTACACTATCATCCCAGTCATTGGCGATTTTTATACATTGGCGTCTTTTACACACAAAATACTTGCATAGAAAGAAGATTAGAAGGAAACACATCAGTATTAGAGTACTGATTCACTTAGAGTTGTGAAGCGTGAGTAGGAAATTTTTCTTTATACTTCTTTTTTCCCCCAAGTTTCCTACAATGAGGACCTATTACTGTCGTAAGAATAAAAATATTAAAAGAAAATCAATTTAGAGGAAGGTGAGGCCTTGCGCCCCTGGTAGCATGCTCTCCAGGAAACAGCAGGGCCCCTCAGGGTCCCAGCCTCCCTGTAGCAGGTCCGCCTTCTGTGACAGGGCCGCCCCGCTGGTAGCTCCGGGTGGCACAGGCTGTAATGCTTGCCTTTTTCTTTCCCCACCAGGGACCGTACCACCACCGTGGTGAATGTGGAAGGGGATGCCCTAGGTGCGGGCATTCTCCACCACCTGAATCAGAAGGCAATGAAGAAAGGGGAGCAGGAACTGAGCGAGGTAAAAGTGGAAGCCATTCCCAACTGCAAGTCAGAGGAGGAGACGTCGCCTCTGGTCACACACCAGAACCCTGCTGGCCCTGCATCCAGCGCCCCGGAACTGGAATCAAAGGAGTCAGTTCTGTGATGAGGCTGGGCTTCGGGCTTGCCTGCCAGCGGTGGTGCCTGCCCTGTCAGTCCAGCCACCGGATACCAGGCATCAGACACTAGGCACCACCCTCACCAACTTTAGCCTCCTGGGCAAAAATTTGGCCCCGTCACTGGTTTGAGGATCACTTCTTGGCACAGGCACTGGGCTTCCCAGCAGGAACTGGTTACCGAGGACCAGGACACTCTGATATTAAGCTTGATCCATGTCCAGGTACAACTGTGTGTGCACCGGGCTCTTTGAAACGTACCCTTGAGCTGCCAGACTCTGGAAAATAGGCTCTTGGGGACCTGATGGTTAAAGCTTGGAAAAATGCAGATGTACTCTTCATTGCACCTAGTCACTCTGCATTGGGTACTTTCTGGGAAAACCTGGGGGTTTTGCAGTCATCTGTCACATTGCCTTGTGAGCCACAGTAAGTGGAAAAATTCTTAAATTCTTAGCTGTGGCTGGAATTCACTGAGCTAGGACTCAAGATGTTAGAGTTTGTGCTACAACTAGGTGCAGCTGGCTTCTGGTTTGCTGGTTGGTGGTGGGCTACAGGCACTGCACATTGTCAAGTTAGAAATATTTTAGATGATGTTAACACTGCTGGGTTCTCTGGTCAGTGGCATTAAGTAAACAATCTAAATTCTGAAGTCAACAAAAGAAGGTGAGTACAGCCTGCAGTGAGAAGGGAGGCAACCTAATCAGGACAAGACGCACGCATGCACGCAAGCACGCACGTCCCCATTCTCATCTCAGCCATGGGGAAGTTTTTGGCTTCCGTGACCTGGGCCACTGACAACACTGTAGCTTTATCTCCATCCATTCTAATTTGGCAACAGGACAGAGAGGGGCCTCTTCCTCTGGGGAAGTGTGATGTGGTCATCACAATTCAGCACCTGAGTTGGTTTATCAATTTACTATTTTAATTCAACTAGGCCTTCCCTAAAACACTGTATTCTGGCAGTAATAATAATAATGGTAATAAATTTTAAAAACCCAAGCCCCCAGATGTCCTAGCTTTGGCTGATTTCCACAGACTTAGTTTCCTTTCTCGATACTACATTAAAGTTTAAAATTATAAGCCAAATGTCCACATTCCTCCAGATATCAGCTGGATCACAGTTGAGTGGGCTTTATAGAGAAGACCGGTGTTGCCAGTAACAGGAAAGACCTCTGAGGCATAGTACTGCTACGTCACTGTGGCTGTTGGTGTGTATCTGAGGTGCAACCTGCAGTGAGTCTCGGGGCCTCACTTTACCCCATTTGTAAAATGGGGCTGATGTCACCTGCCTTTTACCTACCTCAGAGGGATACGGTGTGGTGAACTGAGTGAGTCCATGAAGACGACCGTTTCACTTCTTCAATATCAAGTGCTAACATCTCTATACCACGCTTTTCTTATTTTTTACCTAAGTGATGCTTTTCTGCAGGGAGGCCTCCATTTCCTGACGAAGACAGCTTTTACGAGCAGGACTTTGTTCTCTGTGTGCATTAGCCACTTTTATCACACCGGTTATCCTCTTTGTAGTTACGTGCTAGCATCAAAGGCAGCCTCTTCCTGATGTCCTTCAAGTGTTCATGAATTAATTACCCCACCTTCCATCGCATTTCCGGGTACTTGACTTCCCTGTGACTCCCAGACCTAGGCACCATTTCTGCCACCCCACAATAAGTCATCAAAGCTCCCAAACTTTCAGCCTCTTTCATTCCCTTGTTTTCCGTTGCTGTGGTTTTGCTGTCGCCCAGGCCCTACGGAAGGGGAACACACCATTATGATGCGTGTCCCATTGTGATGAGAATGGGCCGACAGGACAGAGACAATCAAGCTCCTCCATTATAAAATTAGGTGCCTGTGCCTGAGAGAAAGGGGTGGGGAAGAGCCATGGGGCACAGAGCCAACCCAACCCAATCGGTGGGAAGGCCAGCTCCCTCCCATTCTTTAAACTAGCTAAGCCACTCCAGTCTCCTGTAAAGCCAGGAGTGACCAGGAACTGAGCTGAGAGGTGCCAGAAACCTTTACCCTCTGGCTAGAGCTTGCTGCTGTTACCTTTTTGTTTTCTAAGGGGAAACAGTCTCATTGTTTGATTCCAAACTGCAAGTGAACATTCACTACTTTTCAGGCCTTAGTATATTTCGTCTTTCCTTCTTCCACGTATATATGGCTATATATGCATACATATACATTATGTACGTATATATTATTTTAGCTCCAAGCAAGTTTGAGTTTGATTGGAAGTGAAATATAACTGTAAGGTGTGTGGCTTTGGCATCCTTGTTTTCCTGTTTGTAATGGTGAATTTCACAAAACATGGAAATGAGAGCTGGACAAGACCCAGTGACTGTACATCCTCTGTCCTGGACCTGGAAAGGCAACAAATAGAGTGCCGTGGCCTGGAGAAGGGTTCCTCCGTACAAGTCCAGATGGCCAGCATTCCCCTGCCCCTGGGAGGGAGGAGGTGCTGTTTTTCTTCCTGTTTCTCAGTCCACAAGTGGAATCGGACCAAGCGTGACCTGGCTGAGGAAAATCCTTTCATATTGTTCGAAGATGTCTCCCCCATTATGCTCTTCTAACATGTCGTAAATACTGTTCAAATACTGTTCATCTCTGACCGTTTGTATGCGTGACATTTGCCTTAAACATAGCAGCCCTCAAAAAGGAATACAGTATTTCTACTGGGATTTACATGTTGTTGTTGTTTTTTTTATCATTATTTCTTGTGTCTTGAAGTGGCATTTACTGATGGAGCTTCTCTAGAGGATGGATGGCCTGTGAGTAACGGAATTGATTTTTTTTCCCTAGCTTTTAGCCAACACGATCCCCTGAGGCAAAGTAGACCCATTCTGGTGGGCAAAGCTGCTGTGGGGCTTTCACTTATGTGACTTGCCTCTGATGACGTCCAGCCGTTTCTGGGCTCCTCCCATTCAATACTAGCAGGACTCTTGGAAAAAGTGAGCGGTTTGCCACCTACCTCCATAAAGTTATGTCTTGTGAGGACAACTAGATCAACAAGCCTTAACTGAGCATTGGCTGTTAAACCAAGAGCCAAGCTCCACGGAATTACTGAGAAAATTCTGGCAGAAAGCAGTTGCCCATGCCTCTACCCTCATCACCACCACGCCCAGTCCATTCTTTTGTATAATCTCATTTTCAGTGACACCACATTCCAGCACAATTAGGGAATTTCAGAGTCTCTTATGGTAAGATTATCCTACAAGCTCGCACTGGAAGCTTGATTTACACTCCCTGGGGCTTCTGAAGAGACAAGTCCCTATTCTGACCTGGACATTTCCTGCTCTCCATATCATATAGGAGTTGGTTTTAATTTCTGGGCAAGGCCCAAAGAGATGAGAGAGTTTGCACAGATCAGGGGCCTGATGGGGCCTGTTGCTAATGAAATTTAGGTTCCCACCTTGGAGTGTGGCTGCCTTGATTCTCTGTTATGGATATTGTTTGGAGGTTGAGACTAGTACTCAGTGATTCAGCTTTTCAATGTAGCCAAATCACTGGAAACAATTCTGTAAGCCGCGTCTTCCAGGTAACCAGTAAGAGCACTGATCCGTTGAGTCACCTCACCCTGCTCAGAGGAGGCTTCCAACGACATCCATGAATGACTTAAATCATGTAGCAAGGAGGAGCAAGCACTGTCTAGGTTCTAGTCCCAGCTTTGCCTCTTGCTGTGTGACCCTGGGCATGATAACCTCTCTATGCCTCAGTCTCCTCATTTTTAAAATGAGGATGATAATCGTACCAATGGCATGGAGAACAGAGGAGTTAACATATGTAAAGTGCGCAGAAACACTTTGCATGGAACATGAGCTGTCAGCATTGGCTTTCAAATTAGAAACAGTGGCAAGAAAGGTTCCCAATCGGCCTATGTCCCTTTGCATCCGGGCCCAGCAAGTGGCATGGTCATATTTAATCCCTTTTCCCCTTGACAGAGAGGAAGATCTGTTTCAGCTTGTGTATGTGTGTAGTCCAGAAGCAGGCCCATTTTGAACGTTCATTCTAAAAATATTTGGACAACTGCTTAAAAGGAAGTGAACCTTATAAACGATTGTCAGGTAGCACTTGAATGTCTTAATTCACAAAAGAAGCCTTCCACTCATGCTTTCCTCTCTTCAGCTATGTCCTCTCAAGTTGCAACTCAGGATACAGACAGCTCCTAGCAGTACCCAGCCTTCTAGAGAGGAATTTGCTCTCCTGGCCCAGGCTCAACCCCTACTTATCACTCTCAGGAGAGGCAAAGGCAAGCTGAGGTTTGGGGGTTCTGGTCTGCCTCCCAATCTCAGGGCTCTCCTCCTGCAGACCTCGTTATGCAGAGCTCTCAGTGAGTGAGAGTACATAGCAAGAGAGAAAATCTTAAGTCATTTGAAAGAAAACTTTCCCCTCTTAAAGGAAAATAGCCATGAGTCCTCACTGGTTTTTAATCTTTTCAGAGGATTGTAACTGAGTATCCTAAAATTTATCAAATCAGGGCCTCAGACCTGAATTATTTGTTTTAGGAACAATATATCAGTGTTGGGCTGGATTTTTAGCAGATTTAGGATTATTTGGAATAAGATGTGAGACGGAGATGATAGCTTTGGGATTCTAAGGGTGGTGGAACTTGTGAACTTGCCCCAGGTCCTAGGGCACAACTGTCCCCAGGCTCTGCCTTCAGGAGAAAAAGAAAATCATGCATAAAGTTTAGAAGTGTCCCTTCTTTGAAAAGAGTTTCAAGGGTGTCCTGAGGTCAGTAAATATTCAGCATTTCTTTCCTTTTTAATTACAGCTTTATTGAGATGTAATCCACACACCAAAACTTACCCTTTTAAAGTGTATAATTCAGTGATTTTCAGTGTAGTCACAGCACTGTGCAGCCCTTACCACAATCTAATTCCAGAAGATTTTTATCACCCCAAAGAGAAACCGAGGACCTCTGGCAACTACTAATCTGCTTTCTATCTCTATGGGTTTATCTATTCTAGATATTTTCTATATACAGATATAGATGTTTCCTTTTATAGATACATCACAGAAAAAAGAGAATTGATCAAAATGTCATCAGCGCTCACCTTCCCACTACATTCATTGTCCCCGCACGCCTCCAAAGGAGATCCTGTAAACTCTTCTTAATCACCCAATACAGACTTAATTATTTTAGCCTCTTGAGAAAGAAAAATTTCTGGTTAATAGGTTAACCACTAGACTTAAATAATTTAAAGACCCTCTTCCCTAAACATGTATAACTGATGAAGGTCTGTATATCTAGACCGCACGCTAAGTCAAAGTGTGATCTGGATCCAGGCAACTTATTCTGCTAACTGCTCTGTGCAGTTCCACGTGCAGCGCTGTCCATGTTGTGTTCTGTGCAGACGATGCTCCCTGGAATTGTGCAGCACACAACCTTCACTGTTATACTTGGCAGCCCTGAACTCTGGAGTGTAAATTACAGTTAAAAGACTTGACTCACACTCAAATATATCTACCCTGTAAAAAAATTTTTTTTCTTTTTAACAGGTAGAAGCTAATGAGTGTCAAAGGCAATAGGGTTGTGGTCAAAAGGAACCTCCCCAACTTCACTGCTCACGTTGGTTTTCCTGATTACCAGCGAGCCTGTCACGAGACATCTGAGTTTGTTGCTAGGCACTTTGCAGCATCAGTGTACCTTTCATCTCCCTAGGCCACAGAGCACTCTGGGCTGGGTGGTGAGATGGCTAACAGGCCCTCCTCACCTCCTAAGAGGACCAATCTCATGACAAAAGGGTGGCTCAGGATCTTCTGAATGGTGAGTCACTACACTCAGTCCTTCTAGAAACAGAAGAGCAATGATGGCCAGGACTGAAAGAGGCCAGGCACCAAAAAGTGCAATACTGTATGTGGAATTATTCCATTTATACTAACAAACTGGTCTCCACAATTAGAAGTCAGTTTAGTAGCCTCCCTCTGGTGGAGAGAGGGGCCAGCAGTTAGGAAAGGGACAGAGGGGCCTCTAAAAGTGCTGGCAATGTTCCAGATCTGGAGTTTGCTTTGCGATAACTCATTAAATTGTACACGTTTTATGTACTTTTCCATAAGTCAATAAAAAGAAAAAAAAAAGTAAAAAAAAAAAAGGGATAGAGAATAGAGAGCAGGACCCGGCAGGAGATCTAACTCTGTAGTGGTTACCGGTCACTTTGGGTGACCATTTCTTTTCTTAGGTGTCCTATGGCTCGTTTGAAATTCAGCTAATTGCATCTTGGTCATCCAGAGCAGGTGTCAGCCAACTATGGCCCCCAGGCCAAGTCCGGCTCCCTGCTTGTTTTTGTATGGCCCTCAGGCACAGTTCCAACAGACTTGCATTGTGAGCTGCAGAGATCAAGCTCGGATGGCCCCCTTCCACCCATGTCAGGGCCAACTTCCCCATTAGACACGTACACACAGGGCCTAGGGCCCACAAACACATTATTTTTTAAATCAGAAGAAAAGACTATAATCCAGCTGAATTATATTTGTCTTTATACCAACATAGTTATAAAATATAATCTTTTATATGTTTTAATGAAGGGCCCATGAAGGCAAAAGTACCAGGGTCCCAGGCAAGTCATGCAGCCCTGGGTCCCGCCATTCTGCCCTCTGCTCCCAGCACCAGCCTTCCTGGTTGGCTGTCTCATCTTGCCCCTGCCTAGGGCCCATGCTGGTCACCACCTGCATATTTGGGACTTTGCTATTGGAAACTGCTGGGGACCAGGAAGTGAAACGCCAGTCTAGGAGTCTGTAACTCCGCGAATTGTCTACCCTCCAGCAAGTGGCCCAAGTTGAGCTGGCCAGACTTGTATCACTTGTGTCTAGGTGACACTGGCAGAGTGAAACTGACCGTGGTAGCTAAACCTCTTCTCCTCACTGTCCATCAAGACCCTCCCCTTCAGGCCGGTGGCTCTTTGTCCTGAGAATGTCTCCATCTGATGGCAATTGTGTATCAAGCATGTCCACCACTGGGGATGGCCCATTCCACGTAAGTGGGGCAGAGCAGAGTTTTCTATCATATAAGAACCTACATGATATCCTCAATTTTGCCTCTTGTACCAGAAAGCCTAAATAACTTACAATCCGGTCCATTATGGAAAAAGTTTGCCAACTCTTGCTCTAAAGAAAATATATCCCCATTCCTGACCCCTTTGCCACTGGTATTGTTTGGTGGAGACTGAAAAGCCACATAAACCATGCTGTAATGTTCAGTCTAAGAAACAGGGCTCGGTCATCCCAATCCTAGGACAAGGGCCAGGGGTTTGTTGGTTGACTGGTTGGAATGTCTGCTAGCTGGAAGACAAAGTAAGGCATGTGTTTGAGGGAGACTCCAACATGGCCCCAATGATCCCTGCCTGCTAGTGTTCATACCCATGTCCAGCTCCCATTCACACCAAACAGGTCTGATCTGAGTAAGACAGTCTTTGAATGGGAACCTGGCCTCTAGCCACAAATGCTACTTACTAGAAAAACCTAGGTGGTCACTTCATCTTAAATCCTCAGATGCCCACGGAGAGAAGAGAAAAAGCAAAATTCACAAGAATAAATGGGTCAAAGTAGAAAGCCCTACCTGGTGGAGGCTCATTAGAATCACCTGAGCTTAAAAAAATGACTGTGCCCCAGCCACAGAGATTCTGATTTCACTGGCCTAGTTTTGGGCCTGGTTATTTACATTTTAAAAAAAGTAATCAGGGATGTGAACTGCTGGGCTAGTGTGATATTGTGATTTATAATAGATATTTGGTCATTCAGATGACCAAAATATATTTCTCATATATATTTGGTCTTTAGCCACAGTTCCTGGCTCACAGCTCCCCAAACTCTTGGAATTTCCTGAACAGGTATGAGCAATGGGAGCATCTTTGTTATGCCAAAGTCTTTTGTCCTCAGTTCCTGAAATCACTTGAGAGCCATAAAGGTGAAATGGGTGCCCTGTTATTCATAACCGGCCCCCTTTCACCACAAGTGGGTCTCTGTTAATGAGATAACTATTAGAAAGCACCTAAGGCCAGGGGCTGGTTGTCAGGAGAACCAACACTGTGATTGGAGGGTAGGAACTTTCAGTCCTACCCACTGACCTCCTGGGAGAGTGGCTGGAGGTTGAATCAATCACCAAATGGCCAGTGATTGAATTAATCATGCCTGTGCAATGAAGCTTCCATAAGAAACCAAAAGGGATGGGGTTTAAAGAGCTTCCAGGTTGGTGAACACGCGGAGGTGAGGGGACAGTGGCGTCCTCAGAGAGCACAGACACCCCTTGACCTTGTCCTAGGCGTCTCTACCATTGGGTTGTTCCTGGGTTACATTCTTTCATAACAAACCAGTGATCCGGCGAGTAAACGGGTTTCCTGAGTTCTGTGAGCTACTCTAGCAAATTAACTGAACCCAAGGAGGGGTTTGTGGGAACCCCTGATCTATAGCCAGTCAGTCAGGAGCACAGAAGACAACCTGGGCTTGCAACTGGCATCGGAATCGGAGGCAGTCTTGAGGGACTGAGCCCTTAACCTGTGGGATCTGATCCTGTCTCCGGGTAGAGAGTGTCAGAATTGAGCTGAATTGGAGGACACCCAGCTGGTGTTGGAGACTTGCTGGTATATGAGGGGGGATATCCCACACACTGGAATTTGGTATTAGAGTTGCAGTTAGCCACTTTATGTCCTTTCTTAGGTCAGGTGCCTTCTCTCACTTTCTAGTTAGTGCTATTGACAAGAAGCATCTCTAGGTGCCTTTCAGTCCCTATGTGCAACTTTCCTGCCATCATTTTGTTTTTTTTTAAATTATGCTTATGGGGATATCAGTAACTATTATACACACACACACACACAAACACACACACACACATATATATGTAAATGTGTGTGTATATATATATATATATATATATCCCCAAGCGATAGTGCTGGAGGGGCCACAAACGTTCCAAGGAAGAGTGTGAGGTTAGATGTCAAAATAAGCACCTTTAAGGAAACGGATGAGGAAATGGCAAAAATCAGCAGTCTGGTGAGGAGTGCTGGAACCCCGCCGACTGATAAACATCAGAGTGCACAGGAGGAAGAGGTCAAAAATGTGAACAGGATCTAAGGAGAGTGTCCTGGGGGATCTAAGGAGACTGCAACTTCAGGGGATTTGAAGAGAAGAATGTCACAACAGATCTCCTTGAGCCCAGGCTGAAGAGCTGTGATTTGGATAGAGTAATCTTTGGTAAGGATTCCAAGTTACCAACAGAATCCATTCTAATTACAAAAAGCAAATAATCATTGGTTATAATGCACTGGTAAGGAGCATACAGAATTTCTGAGAAGGATATGGGTTGCTAGTAGCCAGGAACAATGCAGCTAAGAATTCTGAGTTCCAAAAATGTTCTAACCGAAGTTCCACTGCTACCACTGCCCACCACCCCACATCTGGGAGACTAGGAGCCAGGCAGTGGAACCCTTCCCAACCCCCACACTTCCCCAGACCTCCTGCAACCTGGCCTCCCAATGTAGCTCTACCCTATATTCCTCACTTCCACCTTCCCAGGCTCACCTTCTGAGTTTCGCACAGGTGTCCCTGTTTGGCAGAGCTTCAAGGAAGTCCAGAAAAGTGGTTTCTAGTTCTTCAGCCTTTACAGCTCGGGAAGGTAGAGGAGTTAGAATGGACCTTGAGGGGCCAACGGGCAGGGCCTGTCACAGCTCTCACTTACAGGACACATCCTCCTATTCCAGAAAGGGCTGGATTCCCCTAAATGCCTGTCATCTGACAAATGGAAACTTTCATGAGTGAATGAATATTTCAAACCCTCTCACAGTGCTACCCTCTGGCCAGTGGACCTCCTTCTGTGGTATCACTATTCATTCGGCAATATTTTACTGATATTTGAGTATTTTATTGCATTTACCCCTTTTTTTCCTATCAAATGAGCAGAAAACAGAGAAATCAGAGTAATGATATTTGTGGTAAGAAGCAGCGGACTCATAACTTCAATAAAACTCAAATGAGGAGAGAGAAAAAAATGACATAGATAGAGGCTCTGCTCATCCCTCTGGCGACCAAATCAAAGTTGCGATGGAAACAAGAAGCAGCAGCAAGGAAAAATCACCTGGGATCTAGATGAATTAGCCACACAACCATGGAGAAATCCAAGAAATCACCCCACAATGGCAGAAGGTAGGACAGGGTGAGGACGCGGGGCTGTCCAGTCTCCAGTGGCTGAGTGAGACGGAGGCTGCGGCAGTGGCAGAGGCAGATGCCTCTTAAAGGGGCCGCTTCCGCTAGCGGATTTTCACGTTGACGGACCTATTCACTCTGAGCACCAGTGC
Source organism: Pteropus alecto (assembly GCF_000325575.1). Lineage (NCBI taxonomy): Eukaryota > Metazoa > Chordata > Mammalia > Chiroptera > Pteropodidae > Pteropus > Pteropus alecto. Next base: position 6,006,198 of record NW_006434709.1, on the reverse strand, counting down.
CCATTCAGCCTCGTGCAGCAGGCAAGAGGGACTTACAGGGAGATATCGTTGGAGTAAGGGCTGAAGCAAGACTCGCTTGGTACAGAAGTGCTGGTGGTATCCATTATTCTCTGTTGAGCCCTTCCCTCTACCAATGCGCCGGACACAGCACCAGCACTGCCATAGCTGTGACATCATCAAACTGGATAACAGACGTCGCTCTGCCCAGACGATTCCCTGAAACCCTGCCTCCCCCAACTCAAGCCCCACCCAAGCAACATCCAGGTGTATCCTCAGCGAGTCAGGTGCTCCTAGCTGAGCAGCACCTAGACTCACACTGGAGGCAGCTGGACTCGGTTTCTGGTGGCCTTTTGAGGCTAGTATAAGCACAGCATCTATGGATTGCTTGCTGAATCTTGACATGTGGCCTGGAAGGGTAGAGACTTGAGCTAAATTTGGCCTTCAGTTGGACCTCTCTCAGGACTGTGACACTGGACACCTACTTCACAAATCCACACTAATAAGACCAAGAGATTTAGGAGCTTTGCTTAGCACGTAGAAACAGACACGGAAAGGCAGCCAAAATGGGAAGACAAGCAGAAACCATATGACAGAACAGAACAGAGGTCCAGATATAATGGAGTCAAGTAATCTAACATATGCAGAGTTCAAAACACTGATTATAAAGATGCTCAATGAACTTTTGGGAAGTGTAGATAAATTCAATGAGAACTTCATAAAAAAACAAAAATAGAAATGGAAATTATAAAAGAGAACCAGTCTGAAATGAAAAACACATTATCTGAGATGAGAAGTAAGCATGGCAAGAAAAAAGGTGCCAAGACTATAAAAATAATTTAAGGAGGATATGGGATACTATTAAGGCTCCAAATATTCGTCTGATAGGCATAACTGAAGAAAATCAAGATGTCGAACAGCTGTTTAAAGAAATAATGATGGAAAACTTCCCTAACCTGGTGAAGGAAATGGACATAAAGCTCCAGGAAGCTCAGAGAATTCCAAAAATCAGGGATCCAAAGAGGCCCACACCAAGACATGTTATAATTAAGATGCCAAAGGTTAAATACAAAGAAAGAATATTAAAAGCAAGAAAAAAACAAATAATTACATATAAGGGAACACTCATATGACTGGCGCCTGATTTCTCAAGAGAGACTATGCAGGACGAAGGGCCTGGCAAAAAATATTCGACAGGATGAAGACCCAGTATCTACAACCAAGAATAATTTATCCAACACAGCTATCATTTAGAGTTGAAGGACGGATAAAGAGCTTCCCAGACAAAAATAACTAAAGGAATTTATCAGCACTAAGCCAGAATTATAGGAAATGTTGGAAGGACTTCTTTAAGAAGAAAAAACATGTATCAAAAATAGGAATAAAGAATGGTAATAACTACATTCCTATCAATAAGTACCTTAAATAGAAAAGAATTAAATGCTCCAACCAAGAGATAGAGAGTCTGAAAGGATAAGAAAACAAGACCTCTACATATGAAAAGGAAGGGGATGGAAAAAGATACTGCTTTGATGGACCTAGAAGGTATTTAAGTCAGACAGAGAAAGATAAACACTATATGATTTCACTTATATGCGGAATTTAAGGAATAAAAAGAACAAACTAATCAAAAACAGACTCACAAATATAGTGGACAATTTGATGACAGACAAAGGGGAGGGGGGTTTGAGGGGCTGGGAGAATGGGGTGAAGGGTTAAAGAAGTACAAATTAGTAGCTGAAGGATGGTCACAGGGATGGGGAGCACAGCATAAGGAATGCAATTAGCATTAATACATTGGCCAGGTGGAGGGTCAGAGGAGGGAGAGAGCAATTGCAGGGTCATTTTACTAACTGTATAGATGTCTAACCAATGTACTGTATACTTGAAACTAATTAAAATTTTAAAAATAAAAAAATAAACAAAAATGATTTTTATGGTATGTGAATTATCTCAATAAAAAAAAGTACAAACAAACAAACAACCAAAAATAACAAACTCCTGTTCTACATTAAAGTTAGTTAAAGTAAAGAGTTTGTAATTAAACCTCTCATTTATGGCTGCCCCCAATCTTCTGGACACCACCACATTTTGATAGCTCCCTTCAATCTTAAGTTCTACCTTTCAAATGGGTAAAATTAAATAAAGTTTCTGTTTAGGTATCCCAAAGATTTTGTGAACTATCTATTCTCCTTAATAATTCTCTTTCTGCTTAAAGCAAAAACAAAACAAAACAAAACAAAAACCTCAAACAAAGATAGAAGATTGACCCAAAGCAGTATAACCCCTATTAGTGTAATTCAAAGAAAGGTCAGCTGCCTATTCACATGTAAAGAACACATTTAAACTGCTAAAGCTGTATTATTAAAGGATATGTCTAATGGACAGAGTGTCATAAGAAATTTTACAGTCTTGTTTACCTTTCTGGGAGTGGAAAACCCCTTGTAACATCGAAGACTATGTTTAACTTTTGCACATTCTCAAGGGGATGCATTTTCCAGACTCCTTTAAAGTATAAAATTGGGTTTCATTCTACAAAGAAAGAGGAGCAACAGGTGTGCAGGGGAGAAGAAGGAAGAGCTGTGCATCAAGTCCACTCGTGTTGTTTCCACTCCACCCCAGTTTCTAAACGCTCACCCTCTCAGCCCATCAGCTGCCAGTCCAGCTCCTCAGAGAGCAGCGCCATGCCCAGGACGGCGTCACACCCAGGCCCTCAATCATCCTTCTTCTCCCCACTCCTGCTGGGCCTGGGCCCAGGGCCCCTTGTCCGGCTGGGAGTGAAGTGAGGACGATGGGGAAAGGCAGCTGGCAGTTGAAGGAGAGGCTGCCCTCTCTTCACTACAGTAACGAGGAGTTTGGAGGGGTGAGAAGGAGTGTGAATGGCTGATCGCACTATGCGCTGTCTCCTGTGTGCAGGATGCCATGGTGGGCACTGAAATGGACATTTTTCCTGGGTATCCTTTTTTGGCCACAACAAAATCTCCTTTCATCTTCTGATATTGCTGTTCACACTTATGAACCTCCTTTCCCCTGTCATTTCCATCTGAGCAACAGTAGTGACTTCTAACAGAGCACATTCTTAGCTTGCTGAGGAAGCCACCCACATGTCCCATGACAGTCTTTTGTGAACAGCAAACTACTGATCCTATAGCTCAATTCCCCCTTTTTTAAAGAGAGAAATATGTAGAATCTCTCCAAATAATAAAAACTTTTAATTGGGGGTGGGAGGGAAAGTCAGAGGAGTCATTATTGGAGCTAGGGGGCCACCCTGTGGCTAAGTATCCAAAAATGAGGTCCAGCATTTTTTCCCCATGCATTTCTGCAATTAATCTTTTTCACTCAAAGAGCAGATAGGAACACCAGGACAATATTTGCCAAATTTCTGCTCGGAATGGTCAATTGGCCTTCCAGGCTGAAATATTTAGGCCAAAGTATGTGTCTGGACCAGCATCAGCAGCATCACCTAGGAACTTATTAGAAATGCACATTTTTAGGGCCACCCCAGACTAACTGAATCAGAAACTCTGGGTATGGGGCCAGCCCTCCAGTTGATTCTGATTCCTAGTAAAGTCTGTGAACCACCACTTTAGACTAAATGGGTAAAACAGCATTTCCATGGGCTGGGCAACTTGTACTAGTTGGTATTGATTATAATTGTTATAGAATTTATTAATTCATTCAGCAATTATTATATTTCATTCATTCAACAAATATTTATTGTGTTTTTAAAGAGCAGCAAAAAAGCCTCTGTGATTTGAGCAGAGTGGCTGAGGGAGAGAGAGTGGAGGAAATGAGTTCCAAGAGGCAGGCAGGGGCCAGGTTGTACAGACAAATAGGCCATAATGAGGACCAGTGTGTCATGGGAACCACCGGAGGGTACTGAGCAGGGAAGAGATGTGATAAGACATTCTTCTTACAAATAATCGCCCGAGGTAATGGGTAGAGAAAGACAGTGGGGAAAAGTAGGAGACCAGATAAGAAGCTAAAGCAAAGCTCGGGAGAGGGAATGTGGTGACTTGGATTGGGTGTACCAATAAAGGTACTGAGATGGCTGGATTCTGGATAGATTTTGAAGGTAATTCAGAGGTAATCAGCAGGGTTTACAAAGGGATTGAGTGCCATGAGATGAGATAGGTGAGAATGGATGCCAAAAGGAATCTAAGATGACTCCAAGCTTTTGTGTCTGAGCAAACTATATTTAGTGAGAAATAATTAAGTGCCTACTAAAGATCCACTTAAAATATAGCTCAGTTAAAGATCAAATGCTTTAGTGGGGGAAATATCAATTAAATGAAGATTATAGGTTTTCCTTCCACACAATTTACCTAATTGTTTGTTTAGTCAAAATATTTCATACACTTTTATAAAAATATGTTTTCATTTCAACAAGTACCTTAGAATTTTATAGATAATACTTTCTTACGTTGGTATCTAGGATAAAGATAGGGGTTATACTTAAGGTAATCGAGGGCTATTCTTTATATTAGAAATAGAAATAGTACTCCTTCAATTTGCTACTTCCTGTGGTACAATTAGCAGCAATTATGCGTGACTGCAAACATACCTTTTAATATATTATAGAGCCATACCCCCATTTAATTCAGCAGCCAGACTCCTGGCAACCTCAGCCATTTGGAACACAGGTGTGAATTCCCAAACTAATTCCCAGCAGCCTAAGTGATGTGTCTGAAATTATGGTTAATGATTTAATGAGCTTAATTATTTTATTTCCTCTGGTAACCTTCCATTCTTCCCAGGTTTAATCCAGCTCAATAAATGGTTATTGACTGCTTACTGTGTCCAGGGTACCCTGCTAGGTTTCAACAAAGAGTATAAAGGGATAGCAGAGAGCAGATTACAATTACGGACATGGTAGGGTGGGGTGGGGAGCTGACTTGCTGACTGCAGCAAGAAGGAGGAAACAGGAAGATCGCTAGATAGAAAAAAGAATAAAAATCTCAGAGCTTTGAATTACACTAATAACACCAGGTAATTAAATAGCTCCCTAGGCTGGATTACAACCTGCACAATGCCTTGAAGTTTCCCTAATATTATTTGGAGTCATAAAATTAAAAAAAAAAAAAAATTAAGTTGTTAGTACCTCAATTTCCTATGAAAGGGAATGATATGAGATATTTAGGAAAAGTCTAATTGAAATAATTAGCATTTAACTTAAAGAGGTCATTTTTAGTTGTCTGAATAATTAATTAAATCTAGACTATCTTATTACCATAAGAATTGATAGGTTATTATTGTAAGGTGTCTGGAAAGTTCTATTAAGGAAAACTTTGAAAACTGGATCTTGACTGCCCCAATAGACTGCTAGTCTTTGGTTCTTTTTACACTAATGGGCTGTGCTGGAGGTGTGGGGCTTGCCAGAGAGGGGATAATTGCTAAAAAGTTATTGTTACCTCATATTCTTTTTTTTAAAGCCTTTTTATTGTGGAAAAATTTACACACAAGTAAATAGAATAGAAAAAAAAATCTTTATGTATTCATCACCCATTGACCAACGCCATTTCATCTATACTTACCCCCACGCCTCTCCTGCATTGTTTTAAAGCATAGCCCAGACAAGCTTATAATTTAGTCCATAAATATTTTGGTATGTATCTCTAACAATTACCTCAATTTCCTATGAAAGGGAATGATATGAGACATTTAGGAAAAGTCTAATCGAAATAATTAGCATTTAACTTAAAGAGGTCATTTTTAGTTGTCTGAATGATTAATTAAATCTAGACTATCTCATTACCATAAGAATTAATAGGTTATTATTGTATATTAAATGGAATAATAAAAAATTGCCCAATTTCCATGAGCATATCTAAAACTTTAATAGTGACTCTTTAATATAATCAAACATCTAGTCAGAGTTCAAATTTCCAATTGCTTCATACAGTTATAACTTTTAAAAGTTTATTTGAATTAGGATCTATAACAGGTCCCCACTGCAATTGACTGATATGTCTCTTAGTCCATATGTCCCCCACTTCCCACCCCTGCAATTTAAATTTTTAAGATAAAATTAATATATTTTTTAATACAGCAGAGCACTTGACCTGGAGAGTTTCCTGCAGACTGGGTTTTGCTGATTACAACTCTATGGTGGCATCATTTAATGTTTCTCTCTCCTCTCCTTTGAATTTCTTATAAATTGGTTGTTGGAACTAAAGGCTCCTTCGGATTCAGTTCCACTGTTTTTGTAAGGCTGTCTCCTGGGGAGTGGTGTGTCGTAGCAGAGGCTCTTTATGTCTGTTGTCTCTCCTTTTGTTATGACAACAGGCATTGACGTTCAACACTTAGATTCTGTAATTACATTAAGGCTTATCAAATGGTGATAGTCTCATATCATTCCTCATACAGCACTTAAACAAAGAAGACACCCTTCATTTACTATCTGGTTATTCGGTGGTACAGTTCATACAGCAAAACAGGATAAAAGCTTGATTCTTTTTCTTTGTTTACCAGTTTTCAAAATATTGAGTTGACTTTAAATATATTCCATGTGTTTAAATCCACTGTAGTTTTTATCCTTATTGATACTATGGGAGTCTCCTCAGGTTGGCCCCTGAGTCCTCTTGGTATGACCCAAGTTCTCTTTGAAAACTTCCTTACTCTCTGCTATGACAAGATCCTCCAGGCTCATCTTATATATTTCCCAGAGCCAACAATTTCTCCAAGGACTACTGGCTCCTTTTAGTGAGAAATCTTGTTTTGATATATATTAATCATGCAATTTTATGATGTTTTCACTTCTTAGGGAGCCTTGCTGATTGGAATGAGACTGCCCCTCCCAGAGCTAGCTAATTCCTAAAATAATAAACAACTCACCTGTAAACATACCTTTCATATGCAAACCAACCAGCCTTGAGTCCATACCCGCAACCAGCCAATATTCCCTCTGTCCTAAATCAACCCAGGACCATGTACTAGACAATGAGAATCCACCCGTATAGCTCAGAGCCCACCAACATTATTCAGATTATGCAGCCCTAAACTGTTTACCCTGTCCTGCCTTGCCTTTCCCACAGAAAACACAATAAAGTCTCTGCGCCATGCTTTCTCCTCGCCCTTTCTGCCTTCTGATGAAACCTTTCCCACGTGGCCCTGCGCGGCATGGCATGCTCCTTCTCTTGAGAAATGTAAGTAATAAGTCTTCTTTCTATGGCATCACCTCTCCATGTCATCACTCAGCCACCTCCATAAATTAATATCCTGTGGGTACATTTTAACAGATGAGACCACAATCTGGAGGCTAGGCGTGCTCATTGTTACAGGGTTGGTCGTTATTTCTAGGTCTTTTCCATGGACAGAGCCAAGAAATATATTCTGAATTCATACTGATGATTCCCATTCAAAATCAGGACTACAGGGGTTTTACTTGACTTCTGTCTTACTCCCATATCTCCTTTCCTACACACAGAATTCTGGTTCTCAATTACTCGGGAATGACAGAATTACAATGTCACATATTATATTGCTTTATCATATCACAGCAATCTCAGAATATTAATTCTGCTAACAAAAATATGATTATTTTATACAGCAGAATACTTTTATTTCGGCCGTTCTTTTTTGTCCTCAGGGTATATCCAGCCAGGGATGGGTAGTTATCTCCAAAACTGGTTCGTTTGTTTGATTTGATTTTTTATTTTTTGGGATTGCTTTTAAATTTTTGAAAGTTATTTTGTAATTATGTAAATTACTTCCATGGCTCCAAAGGAAAATCTACAAACAAAGATATTTTCAAAGAAGTCTGGCTTCTATCCCTGTCCTCTGCCTTGAACTCTGTTCCTATCTCTTATATGTAAGCATTTTTTATTTTATTGGTTATTTGTCCATCATTAGGTTACATGTATTTAAAATATTTAAATGTATAATTATAAACATATATTATTATAATTATAAATATTTATATTTCTAAATTTATAATTTATAAATTTAAAATAGTTGCATACTCTAGACACCTTTCTCTTCCTTGCTTTTCTCACTCACAATACATACTAGCAGTCACTCAATGCAGCATTTAGAGATACTCTTTATTCCTTTTACCTGGATAGCTGTCAACTGTGATTGGGTGCTTGGTTTACTGATGTGCCAGGCACTGTGCTAAGTGGTTTACACAGATAATCCCATTTAATCCTCAGAACAACCCAGTGAGGTTAACACTATTATAATTGCCATTTTACAAATGAGAAATGAAGGTTAAGTAACTTATCCAAGGTCGCCTAGCTGAAAAGCAGTCAATAATCTTGTGATAGAAATAGGAAATGGATAAATTTCATATATTTCTCCATCTCTAGTAAGACATAGAGATAGAGAAACCATTTACACCTATGAATTAGTGGTGTCAGTGTCCCAAAATGCTCAGAAGCCCTGTCTAATTTGTAGACAAGGATTCATGGAGAAGTCTCCGTGATGCAGAGGGCTTATCAAGAAAGCAGAAAAAATTAAAATAGACACATAAAGTAATTTGTGTCTATTAAAAAGCTATTCAAGCAACTGAAAAAAAGATACTGTATAGATTCACTATATAAATGACATAAATGGTAACTTGTAATCAATGAGAAATCAAAGTAGCTGAGACATCACAAAAGTCACTTGGGGATTATAAATTCTTTGGACACAAAATGAGAGACATGTCTTCTGATGTACTCCATCCCTTTCTCTGTTTCATTGTTATTCTTTCTTTCTTTGTTTTTCTCATAGCAGAGTCTCTTTCTGCCATCAGTGGCTGTTGGCCCCTACCTCAGGGCAAGTGAGACAGGCTCTAGAGAAAGGGAAATAAATGGCTAGGGGCCGGGATGACACCCCAAATGATATCTATCCCAAGCCTTCTGATGTTTTGTATTCTGGTTACTCATATGCTTATTTTCACCTTTCTTTTAGACTGTGCCTTTGTTTAACATTTATTCATTTCTTACTCCAAATACAGCCACACTGAGAATTGGGGTTTCAACATAAGAATTTAGGAGGGGCACATATATTCAGTCCATAACATAATCTAATGTAGTGGTTAAGAATGAAGGTTGTGAAACCAGATTACTTGGCTTCAAATCTTGGCTCCATCACTTACAAGTTGTATGGCTTTAGGCAAGTTACTTAATCTCAATGCATTTCAGTTTTTTTCATCTATAAAATGGGGATGAAAAAGAACATGAATACCAATAATGGTATTTGATGATAATCATAAAACTTGGTAGTATTAAATGAGATTTGTTAATATATAAATTGCTTAGCACTGACTGGTACATAGTAAATGCCCATTAAATGTTAGCTATTATTATTGTAATGAATGCTAAATTAGAATTTCCAGGAGAAGCACCAAGATACAATAGATTTTGGATGCTAATGTAAATTGTGAGACTAATCTGTAGGACTTTCAAAGTAGAGGGCAGAGATCTGTTAGACAAATTATCCATATTGAGGGTTTCAAAGAGTTCTGGTGGTTGGAAATGAGAGAAGAATTTCTGCAGCATTTCTTTAGAGTGATGAAGAAGGGATGTGGCAGTCGTTAAGCTATGGCCTTAGCTTTAAATCCATCCTCGGTACTGAGCTTTATGATGCTGGGCACTCTTTTGCCAGCTACTCCTTTTAGGCTCTGCCAATAGGGGGCGCTAGAGGATATCATAAGGCTGGAGGAGAAAAAGTTTTTTCCTTCCACTTAGTAACCCTGACCATTATCCTAGCAATGCTTCTTCACCTTGGCGGCAACAGTTTGTTCCAGTAGTGGCAGTTGATATCAATTTATAGTTTTTCACCTCTCTCTGATGTAGCTAATCACTCTGCCTTGGACACTCAGCACCCGTTGGCTGGCATTCCCTCCATAGAGGTCAGAGGTTCAGCTCCACAGGCTCCTCCAGTAAGTGTCTTCCTTTAAATAATTCCATAGTAAATGCCCATTAAATGTTCTCTTTGTGCTTCCAGCCCTAGGAGAGTGGCTGTGGCTTCCTTAGCTTTTACCTCCATGATACTTCAATGTTCTTCTGTGGCTATATCAGTTCTTCAATGCCTAATTAACAATCATTTATGTTAAATTTTCTCTGTAAAAATAATGGTTGTGGTTCTGTCTCCTGACTGAACTCCAACTGATGGGGTGGGGAGCACCTGCCTTCACCCAGGCTGAGTGAGAGGGGCTTCAGCCAGAGCACTTAGAAAGCTGGGTGTGTGTCCCCTACAGCTATGGAGGCAGAGTGGATGAGTATCTCGCACTCACTCAAGAAATCTAGATGCAAGCTGAGGAGCTGCTTTGGGAAGAAAATGAAAAATAGTTGCTGCTGCACTGGGATGGCCCTGCACGCCTTGTCTCTCAGGGCATGGAAAATGAGAGTGTCTCATGGACCTTATAGTAGGAGGGGAAGAGGGAGGGAGGGAGAGATAGAGGGAGAGTGGGAAGGAAACCAGTAGGGTTGTTATAGACAACCAATGGGGCCATCTAGAGGAGCAGTGGAACCATAGCTGAAGGAAGGTTGAAGTGAATTCTTAGGGACTGTGGAGAGAGCAAAGAAATTGCTGGATGCCCAGGTCAAGGGAATTCAAGTGGAACCAGAAGTGTTAGGGTCCTCAAAAGAGAACCCCATGAGAAAATCGACTTTAAATACCTCCAGGCCTGGAGAGCATGAAGCCATCCTACTATAGTTGCCAGTCCAGTAAAAATGGACCTGATTCCCTCCCACACCTACCTTCTGTAATCCAGAGGGGGGTCCAAAAGCAAAGTTAGAAAGCTGAGGTGGAGGTGTAAGATGAGCTGGGAGAAGGAGGAGGCAGATTACTCCTTCCCCCACACCCCCACATCTTATAATATGTCCCTGTAGGGAGCGGGAAGAAGATTGAAGATTACCTTTGGAGTTATAATTATTTAAGATTGATATCTTAATAGTTAAATTGGTATTGCTTTTATGATTTAAAGCGATGGCCTCTTCTTACTTAAAGCAACCAGAAAAATATTGGGGCTTGCAAGGTTTAAGTCACGCGAAGAAGAATTACTAATCCTCCCAAATGGGATGATGGGATTTAAAACTAAAGTTGCCGTTTGGATTATAACTCATAAATTCAGTTTTTTAAAAAAAATAGTTGGATTAATAATGCTGATAACAGTATAATTTCTATTAATAAAGTGTTTTATTTTCTCTAGTTACGAAAGGGTAGTGTCCCCCAACACTCTCTTTGGGGAAGGTCTCCCAACCTTTTCAAATGTGTTAATGTCCTCATTTTTAAAAAAAGTTGGGGGTGGGGAAAGCTTTAGTAAAACACCCCAAGAAATCTCTTGGGGTCTGTTTAATGTTCCCCTTATTTTCTAAGTCTATTTTCAGAAGTAGAAAAGTACTTCTAGCTCTTAGGGAACTCAAAATGCAGCTGACTGTACCTGGTCACATTCATCAGTGACCATTCTGGAAGGAAAGCTTCCTGGTCAGGTCAAAATCTAAGACCCTGTAGTGGGAAAGAGAAACCGATTGCGCTCCCATCAGCTGCAGCCAGGGAACTTCTGGAAGGCAGAGTTCAGCACAGAAAAGCAGCTGCGTGGATGTTTTGTGGATAAATACTGCACTCTCCCCGAGTCAACAGTCTAAGAAGCTCTTTGCGACAAAGTGGACTCCACCTCGTGGTCATATTTGAGAACTGCACACCGCCCTCTATGCTTTACCCCCAAGGACAGCTCCATCACCATCTCCTCTTTCTTCTTCTCTTACCTCTAGGTCTCTTAAAAAAACAAAAGTATACCAAGATAAAGTCTGCTGCGTGGACTCTCATGCAGACATCTTAAACATAATTCATCTCAAACCAAATATGCTCTTTATTCTCCAAGTCTCTAAATCTTTATTCTATCAATATTATCGGTTTTCTTTAATTTCTTCAAAGCCAGAATAGGCCAAGTGCTTTAAAAGCATTTTCACAGCCAATCTTTACAGTAATCCGGGAGACCGACAAATGTTACTATGGCCATTTCACAAACGAAGGAATCTAGGCAAATGAGCTCAAGTAGTTTGAATAACTTGCCCAAGGCCCCACAGCTAATTAGTGGGGAAGTTGGGATTTAAACTAGGTCAACTAGATTCACAAAACAGGCTTTTTTCACCAATCCACACTGACTCTCCGTTGATAGGATTCTCATCTACTCAGGTTTTGAAGCTGGAAATTAGTAAGGTGTTCTTGATTGCTGTCTCTCCTGCATCCATATTCGGAGATGGTTTGTTGATATCACCTCCTAAAGGACATGGAAATTGTCCCTTTCTCTCTTCCCACTGACATAATATTACTTTGGCCCTTCCTCATGTCTCATATGAACCACTGCAATAGCCTCCTAACAGGTGTCCAATCTGTCCCCCACCCTACCCTCTGAAGAGAGCTCCTACTTTTAAAATCCAAATCCAAAAAGGCAAAACCCATCCAGAGGACATCTAGGCCATATGTATCAAGAGCTTAAAAATGTGTATACCCTTGCAATCAGTAATTCTACTTCTGTGAATCTACCTTTGAAAAAGAATCCTGTATGTATAGAAAAAGCTAAATGCACAAAGATGGTCAGGGCAGTATTATCCATGTACTATAATCACCCCCTACACCTTTTTAAAAACCTCCATTATGGAATAAATTATCTAAATCAAGTTAATTTCAACTCCAAACCAACAGGAAATTCTGCCTCTGGCCATCCTTGGGAGGACTTTAGAAGACTCTGCAGTTAGGGAGTCATCCCTGGTCACTGGGGCCTCCAGTATCTCAGTTTACTTACCTGGTTCCCTCGGTTCTAATAGCCCGCTAGCTCACATGTCATCCTTGGGACATATGGATATTTGGTGAGGCTGGGAACCCCTTGCTGTTCCTTTCTGAGGTCTGGCCACCTCCCTGGGGTGTTGTCAGGGAGCAGAGCACAGGTCCCAGGTGTCGAAGGAGCCTGGGCCCCTCTCCCAGCCTGAAGACATCTTTTAGCCTGAGGAAAACACACCAATGTCTGCTCATGTTTCTCTCAGTCATTTCCTGTCTCCTGTACACTAAATCACCTCAGCGGGGCTGGACTTTTAAAAACAAATACAGGAAGGGGAAGTGTTTTGCAGGTAACTTCTTTCATCTTGCCACAAACCTCCCCTGAGGAAACTAAACACAGAGGAGGAGGAAGGGGGAAAGATGAGGGAAAACCTCACAGAATCACAAAAACTTATCCTACCTTGGGAAGTTTACTGATCAGGCAATGTCATAAAAAGTGATTGTCAGACATGAAGTCTGTGGGCTGCACATAGATGTTGATGCAGTCTGGACATCAGTTTGAAAAATCTAGTCACTTATTTATGCTAGATGCAAATTTATGAAGTTTGGGTGAAAACGGTTGAAGGAATACATATTATTATAACAACTGCCTTTGCCTTTTCCAGCTTAATGGCCTTTTTCATGCCTATAGAAATCTCCTTCCTGTCTGTAGCTTTAGCTATCACATCTATATGACCCACTATCACATCTTCATCTCCAGCCCAACTTCTGAACTTTAGCTCCATATCTCCAACTGACCACAAATCAGCACCACCTGGACATCTCATGCTATGTCCAAAGTCAACCTCATCTTTACCCCAAGTCAGCTCCCTCTGCACATGTCTTATTTCTGTCAGACGCAGGAGTGTGTAGGCCGAGCAAAGTTCCTTCCTCTACTCTACACTGAAGCCTCAAAATGCCTGTGGAAGTACCCTGTTTAGAGGCTTTCTGGCACAAGTTGTTTTGTCTGGTACCACCTCAGAGGCAAATGAACAGACTGGAGGGAGCCCCACCTGAAGGGCATTCAAGCTAGTGGCCAATTAAACCCTCTGAAACAGTTTGGAGTGAAAGCACTGATTGGCAAGAATACCCTCTATTAAACAGTGATCATCTCTCTGTGGGCTTTAAAGAGACGCAGATGGAGGGGCTGTTGACAGGAGAAGAAAAGCAGACAGTTATCGAGCCACCATCTTGAGTACCCAAGAACTTTCATTAGTCATCAGAACTCTCTGGGGATGTTATTCTCTCCTACAGCAGGTGAGCTTTCCTGACTGTTAGAGAGGAGTAGAAGAAAGAAAGTACTATAGAGATGTTTTCTCTTTTCTCTGTCCTCCCTCCCTTCCTACCTTCTTTTTTTCCTTTTCCCTTCTCCCTTTCCCTCTCCCCTTCCCCTTCTTCTTTTCTTCTTTCTCTCTCAGTCTCTCTGTCTCTCTGTCTCTCTGTCTCTCTCTGTCTCTCTCTCTCTCTCCCTCTCATTTTTTCATTTTGCCACCTAGCATCTGAGAAACCTCCCTATTTGAGGAGGAGGCCCCATAATATGAGTCCCAGCAGAAGGCAGGGCCACAGTTCCCACTATGGAAGCTGAGAGAGTCAGATGCTTTCTGGCCCAACACTCTGGAAGCTGGAACTTGGGCACATAATGATTCTGCCGCTGAATCATACACTCAGAGTCAGCTGAGAAATAATTTACTGCAGCAGCATCACGTCAGCAGTAGTAGGGTTTAGTATGCAGTACCCATGTTGCTAACAGCAGTGTGCAGGCCAAACCATCTCTGTGATGAGAAAAACAACAAATCTACAGAAACGTTGAAAGAGTACAGGGATCTATCCTTTACTTAGTGAACTGGTTATCTATTGCTGAGAAACAAATTACTCCACAACATAGCAGCTTAAAGGAACAAATATTAATCATGCCACACTTTCTGTGGTTCAGAAAAGCATTATTCAGTTGGGTGCCTCTGGCTCAGGATCTTTCATGAGATAGCAGTCAAGGTTTTAATGGAGTTGCATGCTCACCCCCTGTAAGGCTGGTCTTGGAAAAGATCTGCTTCCTAGTTCACTCACGTGGTTGTCGGCACAATATAGCTCCTTACAGGCTGTTGGACTGAGGGTCTCAGTCTCTCATTGGCTGTTGGCCTGAGGCCTCCTTCAGTTCCTCATCACATGGCTCAGTTCACAGAATTGCAGCCAGCTTCCATCTGAGCCAGGGAGAGAGAAAGAATGTCCAAAATGGAAGTCACGGTCTTTTTGTAACCTATTCACAGAAGTGACATCCCATCATCTCTGCCATGTGCTATTTGCTAGAATTCTGCCACTAAATCTACGTCATACTCAAGGAAAGGGGTAATACGGGGTGTGAATCCAGGAGGGCAGGGCAGGATTGATTGAATATCATCATGGAGGCTGTTAACCACAGATTCATTGATTAACATTTTACCACATTTGCTCCCCTTCCCCTTTACATAGATGTGGCAATAGATAGATAGATGATAGATAGATAGATGATAGATAGATAGATAATCTGTATATAACTGTGTATATATACTTTTTTTTTGGTTAAATAACCAAAACTAAGTTATAGATATCAAGACATTTCACCTCTGGTTATTTCGGGATGCATCTCTTAAGAATAAGGACATTTTCCCACATAACCACAATATTGTCACACTATTTAACAATACTGCCGAAAAATCTAATGTTAGCCCAAACTCAATTCTCCCCAACTATCCCCAAAATATCTTTTGTAGCTTTTTTGTTTTTTTTCCCTATTCCAATATCCAGTTGAAGTTCCCATATTGTTTTTGGTTGTTTTGTCTATCTAGTGTCTTTTAATTTAGAACAGTTCTTCTCAATACCATCCGTTTCCATTTTTTATACCGTTGATATGTTTAGAGAGTCCTGGCCAATTGTTCTGGAGAGCACCCTATAGTTTTGAGATCGTTATTTCCTTGTGGTTTTGTTTAACTTGTCTCAGCATCCACTGTATTTTCTGTAAGCAGGAAGTTAGGTTAAATATTTTGGAAAGAATACTTCTTGGGGATCACATGTCTGGTAGTCCCATTACCGGTGATGTTTGATCACTTGGTTATTGTAGTAACTGCTTGATTTCTCCTTTATCGATGCAAAACTCCCCTCTCGTAATTAGCAAGTAATCTGTGGGACAATACTTGGAGTCTGTGTGAATATCCTGTTCCCCAACAACCTTCCTTCCAGTAGTTTTAGCATCCATTGGTAATCCTTGACTTGGTTCGTTATTACACTTGCAAATGCTGATTATCTAATCTATCATTCCCTCTACATTTATCACTCTGTAAAGGTGAACTTTTATTTATCTCCCCTTTTTTTCTCATGGTTTGTTTGAGAATTATGATGAAATCATATTTTTAAAAATTATTATATTATTATAATTAATTAACATTATTCATTTTGATGTGTAAATTGTCCCAAATTTGGCCAGTGAGAAACGCTTTCAAGCTGACTCTTGTATCCATTAAAAAAAAAAAGTTTTATTAAGATATAATTCACCTACCATACAGTTCACCTATTTGCAGTATACAATTCCATGGTTTCTAGTTTATTCACAGAGTTGTGCAACCATCACCACAATCAAATTTAGAACATTTCATCACCCCAACAAGAACGCCATTACTCATTAGTGGTCACTTCCCATTCTCCCCAACTCCCTCAGCTCTAAGCAGCTATTAACCTACTCTCCGCCTCTGTACACTTGCCTGTTCTGGACATGTCCTATAAATGGAATCATACAATATATGGTCTTTTACAAATGGCTTCTTTCACTTAGCATTATGTTTTCAAGGTTCATCCATGTTGTCAAGTGTGCATCAGTACTTCATTCATTTTTATTGCCAGATAACATGCCATTTTATTTATCCATTCACTAATTGATGAAATTTGAGTTGTTTCCACTTTTTTGCGGTTATGAATAATGCTGACGTGAACTTTTGTGGATAAGTGTTTGTGTAAACATATGTTTTAATCTCTCTTGGATATATACCTAGGAGTGGAATTGCTGGGCTATATGCTAACTGTGTTTAGCGTTTCAGGAGCTGCCAGACTGTTTTTCAAAGTGGCTGCACCATTTTATGTTCCTACTATAATGTATGAGGGTTCCAGTTTCCCTGCACCTCACCAACGATTATTATTACCTGTCTGGATGTTATTACCTAAAGGATGTGAACTAATATCTTATTGTGTTTTAATTTACATTTCCCTGAGGCTAATGATATTGAGACCTTTTTTCGAGGACATTTGGTACCTTTCAAAAAAATTCACATCTTGTATTTCCTTGAAGATTTCCTAGTATTATAGCTTTGTTTTACTGTTATATTTTTCTCCTTTGAGGACTGTGATGATACATATGTTGACTCTTCTTTTTAAGTCTTCTGTGTCTTTCACTTTCTGCTGTTTTTATTTCTTTTCCAAATTTATTTTTGGTTCTTTTGATTATTTGAAATTCTTTTTTCGATGTCCCTTATGGAATTCTTAGTCTAACTCATTTTTCCTTGGATACCATGTAATTTAGTTTTCATACCTTGAGATTATTATTTTCTTCTATTTTTTTCCTGAATTCTGTCACTCCTTATTTTGCAGCTTTCTATTTTGTGCCCATTTCTATTTCGAGCTTTTAAATGTTGGAATTTTTGGAGTCTTTATAGCTGTTGTTGCGTGCTAAGTGATATTAATTCATTTAAGAGTGCTGTGTTATAGTTTTCCTCTGCTTTTTTTGGTTATATTTTCATTAACTAAAAAGGATTATTATTTTGTTTTTATAGCTGCTTTATGTGGATATTGGTTGCTATTTTCTGTTTTTGTTGTTGTTGTTGTTGTTCCCCCCAAAGCCTTAGATCTTCTTGAACCAGAAAAAACAAGTATTTCTACCAAGAGTAGATGACAGTATAGAAGACATAAGAGTAAGTGGTCTGGTTGGAGCAAGATGTTAGAAGAAAGGAAGGAAGGGAGGGAGGGAGGAAGGAAAGATTCTTAGGAAGAAAATCTCTAAGGGAAAATAAAAATGGTAGAACATATGATGACTGTGAGCATTTTGAAACAAACTACTGTTTAGAAATATGAAACATTTAATGGAAAAGTAAGGGTAAATACAGTGAAATCCTTGAAAGTGAAAAAGTCATTAGCTCCAGGAAAAACAAAAAGTTGTAGAGAAAGGAAACATAACCATAGTGTAGAGCTTGGCTCAGCAGCGAACAATATTCGTAAAGTCAAAATGATATAATGCTGTCTATTGACTTAAATTATGAAAATTATGATATAGCAAATATAAGGTAGATAAGAGAAAATGAGAAGGAGGCTACATAGTAGGGCTAAATCCTCATCTAACATAATAAAAAGTCAAAAGATCAGGTCTCAAATTCCTAAATTAATAAATAGCAGTACAAGTACATTTAAAAATATGAAAATAACAGAAAAGAAAGCTAAAAATGTGAAAGCAAAAGCCTCTGATAAGGGAGACTAAAGGGGCTAAACGGGTAATAGAATCCATTGTCTTATGAGTCTTTTAGTAATACATGATTTTTAAAAAAGAATACGTGCACATAGTACTTTAACAACATTAAAAAACGTAATTTTTAAAAAAGATTAGTTCAAGTGCCGGCTGAGAGACAGTACTCTAAGAGTTTGTAGTATTGTCCTGCTGGATGAAGTGTATGCTCTGAACCAAGGACCAGTAGTTTCTTGCACAGTGGAATGCAGATGTCTGTGAACCAGCTGGTGAAAGTGGGTATGGCACCTCTCAATTACACTTAAAGGTTCTCCTTCAAAATTTATGTTTTTCTTTTCTTCAAATCAGCTGGTTTAGAAATTTAAGTGCAGTACTTTCACCAGAGCCTACAACAATGGTTCCTATTAACTGAAATCTGAGATCACTGTCTCCTCGTGCTCCTGGAGGTTACACTGTTGTCTGACAACTGGTTCTGACTATCAATGGGATAGATGAGGAGCATGACTAGGGGAGCATGACTGGAATCCAGGAGGTCTCCTAAGGCATCTCATCACTCCTGAGGCCAGGAATACAAGTTAATGAAAAGTACTGCGCTACACACAGGCGGGCCCACCAAGGTAGACTCCTCAAGGATGAAGATTTGGTTAACTCTACCAGGTAAAGAAACCTTACCTTGAAAGTAAGGGAAATCTAGGAAGGGTAGTGGAGGAGGGAAATCATAAAGTCCAGTACAGATTCATTACCAGTTGCAAAAATGAGGATTGAAGCCTCTACCAGTATCTCTTTTCTTGCTGTATCACGTATAGGGTTTTTAGTGGCTGTCCTTTTTTTTTTTTTTTTTTTTTTAAATCTCCATTCTCTTTATTATTGTATTTAAAGTATATCAGTGATGATTAACTTTAAAATTTAGTCTACACATTACAACACTGAGATAGGATGCTGATGAAACTTAGAGGAAGAATGGACCATCACCCACAGATTTGACTTGGGGCCAGATACAATAATTGATGAGACTTCGAGCTGTCCTCCTTTAGGGAGGAGATGAGTGCATTTTTATTGTTGTTGTAAGAAAGATGGTTGTATTGTGTTGGATGGGAGTAATTTTATTTAAAATTGAGAGTATGGCATAAAGCATGTCTGTGGATGTTGGGCATTCCTTGGCCTAAGGGATGGACTATAGTAGAATTCTTTTTGGCTACCCAGCATCTGAATATCCTTCGAAATTGGGGGGAGCCCCTCACCCTGAGATTTGGGCCCCTCCTCTCACGCTAGAAGCCAATGGGTCCAGTAGAAGCCACAGCAGAAAACAGAACCCTCCTTGCCTATTGGCAGCTAGAACACAGCCACACGACCGAGACTAGACCACATCAATGGTCCTGCCCAAATCTTGAATCTTGAGGATACTTAATATCACAAAAGAGTTGAAAAATGATTCATGACAACACCAAAAGTACAGCCTAATCAGAGAACTCGAGCAACATGGCTACATATCGCTGCCTGGCCTTCCTGGATTTCTACCATTTCCAGATCTGGTTCTCCAGCTTTTCTTGTATAATGACCATAACTATACACAGCTTCAGGCTTACTTTGCCTAAGCTTAGAAACATCAGAGGAAAAGAATGAGCTTCCTCCCAGCCTCATTCCAGACAAAGGCTCAGACCAGCTCAGGTTGAGTCACATCAATGAGGACCAGAGGAGGGAAACTAGAGTCGGCCAGACCTGGGCTTCTTGCATCTCTCTCTCCCCAACCCTTCCTGCCTTGGGAGGCCAGGGAAGTATGATGCTCTTAAGAACCATCTGATCCAAAGGATTTCAGGCAATTCCTCAAAGGAGAGATTACATGCCAGGCAAAAATGAAAGGTGCTCACAATACAAAATTACAAAATGTCAGAACTGAAAGGAACTGCAGGAATCATCCATTGTATCCCCTTACGGAGGAGGAAACCAAACAGGGTAGAAAACGATAAGGGCCACAGGAAAGATACACACCGAGTGCTACAGAGTTTAA
Organism: Pteropus alecto; assembly: GCF_000325575.1. Taxonomy (NCBI): domain Eukaryota; kingdom Metazoa; phylum Chordata; class Mammalia; order Chiroptera; family Pteropodidae; genus Pteropus; species Pteropus alecto. The sequence goes on along the minus strand of NW_006434709.1, from coordinate 5,985,973 downwards.
AGGAAGAAGAGTACACATTTGGTTGAGGAGATCAGTGTGCGTTTGATGAAGATGGTGGGATTTGACCTGAGACCTGACAGTGGGTCAGGACTATGTCAGTTTTTTGCTAACTTCAGAATTACTTTCCTGCTCATAGTCTGCTTATATCAAATTCCACCACCAACTTCTTTGGCCTTTTGACATCTTATTCATTTGGCCTTGATTTTTCTCTTAAGTCCCCTTCATTTGGATTTGGTACCCTGGTTCTGCACTTTACCTGGTTACCTGTTTGGAGTTGGCCCTATTCTCTGTCCAGCTGGGTATCTTGGCTGGAAAAGACCTAAGCCTCCGCCTATAGGATTAGGTTTTCTGTGCATTCGGAAAGACCAAGGGTCACAAACACAAATGCCTTCAGATTTCAGACAGGTAACAAATGTGTGAAGTGGATGGCTGCTTCTTAACACACAAGTGCTGCTTGTGAGATTAAATTTTTATTAAAAAACAAAAGCAAATAAAACCAATGTGCTGCCCAAGCAAAATCATATGTGGGCTAGTTTCTACTCTTGCTATCAAAAGTTTGTGACTCCTCGGTTAGACAAAATCTCTATCATGATCGGTTCAGGAAAACCCAACACACCTTTATCTCCTAAACTGCCTGGGGTACAGGTGCTCTGAGGGAAAGAATTTGTATGCTGGAGTTCAAGTTGCCCACAAATGGGGTTCAGACATTTACAGACCTGTTTTATCAAGTGGTGAGGCATTCATTCGAAGCCAGATGGCTGAAAGTGCTGCGGGGAGAAAAGTATCAGAAAGGAGGAACAGTTCTGACCAGGGTTATCCTTTCCGCACCCCAGGCTGATGGTAGTTACCCTGTGCCCCAGGATTGCACGGAGCAGTAAAAGCTAGAGTTGTGTCATTAGGCTCCTAGGCCTCACTACTTACTGGTCAAGTGGTGAGGCATTCATTCGAAGCCAGATGGCTGAAAGTGCTGCGGGGAGAAAAGTATCAGAAAGGAGGAACAGTTCTGACCAGGGTTATCCTTTCCGCACCCCAGGCTGATGGTAGTTACCCTGTGCCCCAGGATTGCACGGAGCAGTAAAAGCTAGAGTTGTGTCATTAGGCTCCTAGGCTTCACTACTGAAGGGGGCGTAGGGGAGGGGTAAGTGGTAGAAGGGGATGTGCATCATGGCCTCCCAAAGGCTAGTTCCCACTTCTTCTCGGACTGCATCACCAATTTGCCATCAGACCAGGCAGCTCAGAGAGCCCCGAAGCAGCTCCGGTTTCATTTACCCACATCCTTCCCATCCTTTCTAAGCCTGCCTAAGTGCCACCCTCTCCCGAAGCTGTCTTCAATCACCCAGCCTGGAGACCTTGCCCTCCTCCTGGGCACATGCTCCGCGGCACCTGTTCTGACCTCGGTCACACGCCCGGTTGTTTAGATGAAAATGTAAACAAGCACTAACACTGTGGGGACCGCCTCCCAGGCAGCGGCGCTCCTGGAATACAGACATGCGCCCAGAGCAAAATGAATGAATGAATGCAGGACTCAAGGTGCGGCCTACACGCAGTGAAAAAGCGCCCCATGACATCCACCCCTCTGCTCTGCCCCAGACACCTGCCCTCGTACGACCCCGCTAGCTCGCAACACGCGAACGTGAGCGCGGAGCGGAAGGCGAAGAAGGACGCGCGCCCGAAAAAGATCCGGCCTTCAATAGGCCAAGACAGAGCAAGGGGTGGGCTCTTCTTGCAGAAGCGGGTCTCGCATTGGTCGAGCCTCTGGACTGAGGGCTGGGATTGGCGGCGCCTCTCCAAAAGCGTCCTTCGCGCGGAGGCGGCCCCGGGTGCGAAGGGCGTGGCCAGTGCTCGGTTCCGCCCCAAGCGCTCGGACTCCGGCTCTCGGGCCACGGTCTCCATCTGGGACCCCCGCTTCTGGGTGGTCGCACGGTGTGGCTGTGACCAGGCTGTGGCGTCCGAAGCATTCGATGCGCGGTAGGTAGTGGCCGACGTGCGGGTGTCGGTCGGTCTGCGGAGCGAGGATTGGCGGCCCAGGCAGTACCCAATCCGTGCGGCCCGGCCCCCTCTGCCCTATGGTCTTTCCCGGTCTGCGAGGCCGGGCCGGGCGGGTCGCCGGGCCTCGGGTCTTCCACCTGGAAGGGCACAAAGAGTTTTTGGGGATGGGGGAACTTGTGCCTTCAGCTTCATTTTGCAGACGGAACGGCGGGTGCGGGTCGCGGCTGGGGCGTCGGCGCGGGAGGCATGCGGCGGGGATAAAAGCCTGAGCGCGGCGAGGCGGGGCGGGGGGGGGGGGGGGCGCGCATGTCCATGCATCCTCGCAGTTGCTCGGCTTTTCGGTCTCTCCCGCGGGAGAACTCACTTGCCCTCAGGGCCTCGACCTAGGCGTTCCTATTTATCCTATGCCCTCGCCCGGTGGCCTAGGCAGTAAGGAACTCGCACTGCTCCCGATCCGGACTAATGCAGACACCATTTCTCACCAGCTCTGGGTCATTCCCACTGGAAAGATGGAGACGAATGATGCTCTCTTGTCACCTTGAATGCAGCTGTCCACGGCTGCCAAGGGGAAAAAGCAAGATGTCTCACTCTTGTGTGTAAAGGCCACCCTTTCCAACTGTTGTTACTGGAACAGCTCTCAGCAGCCCAGGGGTATATGTCCAAAACCTATTTCAGGCCCTTTATAATTATTAGGTTGTGGTCGGTGTATTATTTGCAATAAAAGTGAGCGGAAACCTGCCAGGACAGATTGAATCTTACTGGGAATTCATCGAGCAGTTGGAAGAGGCGCCCCAAAATAGGTAGCGTTCATAAACACCCTAACAGTTCCTGGATCCAGAGTATGAAGAATGTTAAAATGCATGATAGTAAGTCGGGCAGAGAAGTCAAGGGTCTAGGGCTTGATTAAAAGAAGTAAAAGTCCCCACGTTTCGTCCTTTTTTTCCTCCACCACCTGGATCAGTCAATTCTGTGCCACTCAGCACAGGAAAGAGCAGAGAACTCAATTTCACCTCTTCTGGAAAGCTTTTAAAGCTCTTCCCCTACCCAACAACTATTCATCAGTCCCTCTTTTGGACTACATTTTGTTGCCTGTTTATACATCATGCTGTATTGTGGTTTCCCCAGCCCCTAGCACAATGCTTGGAACATAGAAGGTACTCAGTGATTGAAGGAAGCCAAACCGAAAATCAGCAATCTAGCCAAGAAGTTGAAAAAACAAAAACTTTAATAACTTTAACTTGTTGGGCCAATTATTCTTACAGGGTTGAGAGTCAGTTGGGCTCTGGCTGTCTTAAGTCAAATCAGAATTGAGCTCTGCCATGTTACTAACTCTGGATAAGTTATTTAACTTCTCTGTGCCTTCATTTCCTCATCTGTAAAATGGAGTTGGAAATAGTACCTACTCTGTGGGTTCTAAGGATTAAATATAATATTGACAAAGTGCTTAGTGTAGTTCCTGGCACAAAGGAAATGATCAGTAGCTGTTAGCAGTTGTTAGGATAAAAATAAACAGACACTTGAACAGATTCACTAATACTAAATATCGGTATAGTACTTGACCCTTCAGAGTCTGTCTGCCTTATGGTCCTTCTGTGTTTATTGATTTTAAAAAATCTCTTAAACTTCTCCAGAACCACTCCCCCCTGCCCAAGTAAAAGTACATACAGGCCTCGTTTTATTGCGCTTTACAGATGTTGTGTTTTATACAAATTGAAGGCCAGACCCTTCAAGCAAAAAGATTACAACTCACTTTATTTTGATACTTGCTTTATTGCTGTCATCTGGAATTGAACCTGTAATATATCCAAGGTTTGCCTGTATTCCATAGAAAATGAACTCTTTATACTGTTAGTCTTATTATTACCTTCTAGAGATGGATGAAGTGCCAAATAACATTTTGGCAAGTACTACAGTAATACTGGGTACATTCAAAATGTGGTCTGTTACTCAAAATGAGTAGGAGTAAATCAAATGCGGCCTGGTGTGGCTGACAAATCTTTAGGGATGGTTGGTTCGGCCAGAGAGAGGCAGAGCTTATGGAGGTGAACTTGGGGTGGCCTCTCTCCTTATAGCTTAAATCTGTTCTCATGAAGAAATGTTCCTGTCTTTAAAGTTGTTCACAAACATTGTGAAAAGTGGAAGAAGTCTTCCTGTTGATTCTGGACCTACTTGCCAGACCTAAAGGTGGCAGATGTAACTCTGGGATATTGCCTCACTTCCAGGTTTTCCTGTACCACTCTCTGGTTGCAGGAAACAGGCTAGGTTGCACATTTCCTTCCAGCTGTGAGTCCCCTTTGCACATTAGTTCCTCTTAAAATTATTTGGAGTTTCCAAAATGAATACCACTCCTCACTTGTAACTATCACAGGATAATTCTGGTCTCTGATTCTGCTTTCAGTGTAGCCACAAAGAATCTTCAATCCTTTCTAGGGAATGGTGTTCTTTCTGGGGACTCCCTTACAGCTGTGACAATCTATAATTAGCCATTAAAAACCTGCCACTAGATGTAAGCTTTTTCTAGTGTCCTGTTGGACAGACTTCAAAGACAGGACCATAAATTTCCTTTTCCTATGTGCCTGGCATAAGATAGACACTCAGTGGATGCTTGTAAAGCCGTTATAGTTTATAGTTCTTTGGGGTGCTAAAACACTATTGTGCTTGCCAAGTTACCTGGAAATCTTGCTAAAGTGCAGATTCTGATTCCAAGGCTATGGGTGGGGCCTGAGAATCTAATCCCCACAAGCTCAATGGTGATGCAGATGCTGCTGGTCCATGGATCAGACTTTGGGTAGGAAGGTACTAACATAAGTATCTGCATTTGCTTTTTAGAAGTACTGATAAGTTTTGTTTTCTTATGGTATAGGGATGAAGTCTTGGATTTAGGAGCTTTTTTTCTATTATCTTATTCTGTTTTTAACAGTTCCTCTATTTTGTTCCAAAAATGATTTGAGGAATCTTCCTAAGATACTTTCAGTGTATTAGGGTTTTTAATAAAAGTAATTGAGGCAGCTAAAGTAAAAGAAAAGTAAGAGGAAGTCAAAGGTAAGATCAGTACAATAGGTGAGTACCTCCCCATCCTATATATTTTACTTGGGTCTGTAGGTTTGATCCTGGGCTTCCTAGCAGCCAGAGCAAAGAGGAAAAATTTTATCAGTTTTGCTAATACCTATAAAATAAAACCAACTGGCTATTCAGTGAAACAGCTGTTTCTCTTACTAAGACCAGAGAATTTTTCCCCCTGGGTTCTCCAAAGAGGACACTTTGATAAAGTGAGTACAATCTTAATAGCATCTCTAAGAAAATCAATAAAATTCTTATCAGTCTTCATATGTGTAGCTTGATGGGCTCACAGCAAACTGTCAGTACGTAAAAGCAGTGGCCTCTGGAGCTGCATCTGCGTGGTCCAGAGCCAGCTTCCTGAGACAGTAGGAATGATTTTTTGTTACAGGGATGCTATTTTTCTGTCTTGCTCTTCAGTGGAACAGAAGGTACAGTGATTGACATGTTCAGTCCTCATCATCCTTGTACTTTGAGTTTTGTTGGATGGGAACAATTTATTGACTGCTGAGGAAGCCTGAGAGCTTGGGGTGGAGGAGAAGGGTGCCTAGGAGCTCAGTCACGTTCCTTCTAGATATGGCAGTTGCATCTCTTTGAAGACCATCCAAAGACCTCTCACAAGTTAGAAGATTGGCCTGTGAGGCTGGCTGGTGGGCCCAGTCAGTCAGCTACCCAGCTAGTAAGCAAGTGAGAAAGCAAGGGGAGAGCAACTTTTCCACCACATTGATTTAAAGGGACCCAATGACAGACCCTTTATTTGACTAAGCAAAAGGTAGAGAAATAGCCTTAGGGGAAATGGAAGGGGGCAGCTGGTGCCCAAGGATCCTGAGGATAGCATCAGCCCATTGCCAAACCATGGGAGATTCATCTGTGCTTCCCAGGTTCTTTTGCCTCTCCTGTTCTTCCTTTTCACTTTGCTTTCACCTGCAAAGAAGAGGGACACAGCACTCGGGGACCTGCCTTACAGGGAAAGATGGGGAAAATGTGGAGGACCGAGAGGCTTCCGGGCTTCTACAACCAGGGAAGGAGCCAGGTGGAAACGGCGGTCGCTCTTGGCCATCGGCCTCCCAGTTTTAAACCTCCAGCCACAGTGTAGCCAGCACCCACCCTGCTCTGAGGCAAGCCTGGACCTCTTGTGACTGCCCCTTTTGTTGGCCTCCCTCACGTGTTTCTTTACCCCCTTTCATGCTGTTTCCCACGCCTAGATGGGCTTCTGACTTTAAGCTCCTTTCGCCTGTCAATCTAATTCCTTCAGAAGCCTTCTAGCAACGTGACAGTGCTAGGTTCTATCCCACCCCTCCCCCTTTCCCTGTGGGCAGGTTCACGTTCCTAGAGAAGGAGCAGCACAGAGAGCCTCTGGTTCCTTGGCCAGATTCTGCCACTGTGTGTACATGACCGTTACCACTTATACCTGTGGCCCACCGTGAAGGCAAAAAGGAGTGTCAAGGCTTTAGCCCCTGAGCTGGTCAGGCTTGCTCTGTCAAGCAATACCTGGTCCCTGGCTGGTGTAGGTGGCTGCCTGTGTATTCCAGTGCAGAGACAGGCCCTTGCAGGAGCAGAGCTTCCTAAACAGAGTTGGTATAAATCAGATTGTTTCAAAGGGAGCTTGTGATTAAAGAATCCTGGGGAAGGTTTTTTGTTGCTGCTGCTGTTGTTGTTTTTAATTAAAGGAAGATTGCTCTCCTAGCTGATCGTTCGTATATTTGAATGGTTTAGTTAAGAGAAGAACATCACCCTTCCCCCTGCACCCCTATTCCCAATCCTCCTTTCTCCATCCTAGATAGGAGCAAGTGGGAGGAAGCCCTGGCAGCTGTGACAGGACTGCATGAGGGTGGATCAGCAGATACCAGAATCAGATGGCCAGGCCAATGGAGTTAGTGTTACAACATACATGATGTGAGAGCATATTTTTACTGTAGGGCAAGAGTAAGCCAAGCCTACATCACTCCTAATTATATCTGGTAGGTCATATGGCCTCTGCAAGTCCTGGAAAACTAGTGGAGAACTTTAACAGTCCAAGTGGCCCCTAGAATATTCTGAAGCTTATGTGGCTTGTCTCTTGGTTTGGCCAAGGGCAGGGCAGATCTGATATGTACAGACCTTTCTCCGATGGGAAGGCTGAATTTATTGTCTGTGCTCTGTGGCCTCTAGCCACTCAGTCCAACCTTCTGCTGCTTCCCTTTTAGGGAAGAGGCCATCTGAGGACTCTGCGTAACACGGAGCTGCTAGCCCCCAGGAACACTGTAAAATGTGTGATCTGAAAGAGAGTAGCAGGTTGTTTAAAGCTACTGACCTGAGGGAGAGTGTTGGTCCAGCACAGGAAGTAATTTTCATCAATCTGAGCAGTCCATCAGGTACTTTGAAAAGGAGTAAGCTCTCTTTCATTGGATGGGTCCAAACAGGATCCTAAACCTTCTCTCTCATCCTCAAGAGGGCCAGAAGGAATGATATGTAAAATCTAGAATCCGTGGAAATGAGGGTTGGACGTTCATGTAGTATTACAGATGCCCACCTGGCAAATGCAGACAGGGTTAAGCCCTGGAAGTCCAAAACTTGTATATTTGCTAGGCCACTGTTTTCTTCCAACATGATTGATGTTTTAAAAATGGATTGCCGTCTACGGCCATGCCACCCTCAAACACGCCCGATCCCGTCCGATCTGGGAAGCTAAGCAGGGTCGGGCCTGGTTAGTACTTGAATGGGAGACCACCTAGGAAGACCAGGTGCTGTAGGCGTATAAAAAAAAATAAAAAATAAAATAAAATGGTTTGCCTGCAGCGGTCATTACTTCAAGGAGTTTTCCCTGATAATCTCTACCTAAATTGATTTCCTATGTATTTTGTAGCATCTTAATACAATTTAGAATGAACTCTCAGGGACTTCTTTTTATTCTTTTCTTTCACATGTATCTGTCTTAGTTCTCATAATAAACTTGTGTAGCACAGGGGGGAAAGCAAGACTTCTCAGGAAGATTAATAAACAAGATTATGAAGGAACTGCTTATCCAGATCCTATAATCTCTCTTTTCAGAAGTACCATTTCTATGAATATCATTGAATTCAGACCTTACCTGGGTTCTGAAGAGCCTCTGGCGACACTGTTATCCTAGTTCAGGTTTGTGTATATACTTGAAAGTTACCTAGATGTGTCTCCTAAATAGCTCGTAATTCTAGTTCATCACTCCCCATCCCCCAGGGATAAATAGATACCTTCTTTTCTGAACAATGAAATCCAGACAAGACAAATAAAAACACCTCATCAAAAACAAAGACAGATCATTCGTTTGCACTTTTGTTTTGTCCTGGCATGGTCTTATTCCAGTCCCCTTTAGTGGAGGGGGAGTAGTGGAGCAAAAGCGGGATTAGCAGTCACCCATCACGGCCTGACACAGGCCAATGAGAGAGTTTAGGAGTGGAGCAGGAAGTAGAAACTAGGGGCTGCGGGTTAGATTCAGCCATTGCCGTAATTTTTCCAGCTTAGTTTATTAGTTTATTGCCATAGTTGTGAAAACAATTTGCCTGTATCTTCATGTGCAGTTTCTGAAATAGCCACAAGGTGAGGATGTGGCTCCATGAGAATCTCTCTCTCTGCAGGCCTTGGTCACTCACTCATCTCTGCCCTTCCACCAGTCTCTTCCCTCTTCTACTTCATGTGCCTCTCTGTTTTGTAACTTGTTCCCTAAGTGGTTCATAAAGAGCTTGGGTTCTGTAGTCACACAGTTCTGGATTTGAATCTCTGAGCCTTGGTTTCCCTCTCTGTGAAATGAGGATAAGAGGACCTGCCTCCCGTGGGAAACTGGTACCTTCTCATGCTGCTGATGGGAGTGTAAATTGATGCCACCCTATAGAGGGCCACTTGGCAGCATATGCCAGAAGTACACCCTGGGTACCCTTTGCCTCAGCAGTTCTACTTCTGGTTTATGCAGATGTGCTAGCATGTGTGCAAATGATGTGTGTATATGGCTATTCATCATAGCATTGTTTGTAGTAGCAAAAGATTAGAAATAACCCAAATATCCACTAGAAAGGGACCAGTGAAATAGAGTGCAGCCTTACAGTGGGATACAGTATTGGGCAGTGATAAAGAGAAAGTTCTCTGCGTATTGCTAAGGAACCATCTGCAAGGTACTTTGTTTAAAAGAATGAAAAGCAGGGTTCTGAACAGCATGTCCTATACAATTTGCTACTTTTATGTAAAAAAGGGGAAAAGGATGAAATAGGTTTTTGTGTTTGTCTGCATATGATTAGGAGATGAGAGACACACAAAATTAGACTGTTGACCTGTTTTTGTGGATCTAGTATTACATATTTTGCTTGATTTATAGGAAAAATTGGCAGCATTTTTCCCCTCTTTTGGACTTCTTTGTTCCTTGTGAGGTGACTTAGTACACTGATTGTGTCATACAGTGATGGCAGTAGCTGACAGTTGGTGTGTACTATGTGCCGGGCATTGTCATAATGCCCTGTGCACTAGCCTGCTTGAGAGAGGAACGGGGACAAGGTTGGAGGGATACTTGATCTGCGGTGCGTTTTATATTTGAACCATATTTTGAAACTATGCAAAAAAATCGTTTTTCTGATGAGTTCCTGACACATATAGTGGTTATGAGAAGTAAATGAGAGTACATATGAAGTGTATGCTCTTCTCTAGGGTGGCCCCTGAATTGGTCTGGAGTCTTGAGTGCCCATGCAGCCAGGGCAGGACCCTCTGGTACAGGTGGTCTCAGGGTAGAGCTGTCCCCACTCCGTTGTGTTTCCTGGTGTGAGCTAAGCAGAGTGAGCCCACCGTCCACAGCCTCCTCCACCTTCTTAGTCTTCTCTGCTTCCACCATCTTGCCATCACTTCACCTCCTGCTCTCTGAGGAAACAAGGCTATTTGTGTCTAGGTTTTAACTTTGAGGTTGGCCCAGTGCACTCCAGGTGGCTGCCGAAACCTGGGCGCTTTATAATTCCCTTGCCTGGCTTCCAAATCTTCCTGGATTTGTGCTCCCAGCAGCAGCCCTTGCCTGCACACTGAGGCTGAAGGGGTCTCCCTCTTTTGTCCTGAAGCTCTTATTGGAATGGTCCCATTTTCAGATCCAGCTCCTAAATCCTTTCTTCTTCCTTTCCTGAGTGCTCTTCCTTGTTCTCTCTCCCTGCCTGCCTGGCTGCCTGGCGTGCTTCTCTCTCTTTTTGGTCACCTGCCATCCTTGAGATGGGGCGTGGTTTCTGTGCTTTGAGAGGGTCCTGAGCGGGCAGAGCGGGCACTCAGGGCACGCTGGGCTCAGCCAAGGCCCAGGTATGCCCTGACTTGCTGTTCTCTGGAGGAGAGCAGTCAGAGCCAGGCCAGAGCCGCCTGCTGATGGGGGCATTGAGAGAGCAGGTTAGCTGCAATTCTGGCAAAGAGAAGGACCAGGCCAGGCCTTTTAGCCTGTGGGAGCGGGCTGAAGGGACAGGGACAAAAAGGTGACTTTAGTCAGGACCAAGCCTTGCCTCTGATTTGGACCAACCAAATTGCATTGACCCTCCGGGCACCTGCTGCTGGGATTGGTATGGGCCATATAAAAGCAGAGGACAAAATGTTATGCTCCTACATTCTCTTTGGAAGGATTTGGTACCGAGGAAAAGCTGGACCTCTGTTCTCTGAGGAAGTAGCCATCATTTGTTCTTTTTTTTCTTTGGCCAAAAACATTTTTTTCTTAATCATTGAAAAGCAAGGTTTCTTGAATACAGATACAGAAAACTTATCTTTTTCTCTCCCTTTTGCACTTTTGTAGGGAGCTGAAGGCTTCAAGGAACCTTGACCTAGGGACTTGTAAATGGCCCTGGGGGAGGAAAAGGCAGAGGTGGAGGCATCCACGGACACAACGTGCCCATCTTGTGGGAGGCGGAGCTGTAGGGAGCAGGAGGTGGATATCCCAGGGCCTGTGAGTGGGGAGCAACCGCCACGCCTGGAAGCCGAGGGAGGACCTGCTTCCTCTGTGTGGGGGACAGAAGGGCTACCTGCCCCTGCCTGCTGCACCTCTGGAGCCTGCCAGCCACAGGCCAGCAACATCAGCAGGGAACCGATAGCTGGTGTGTCTCATCCTACTCTCGATTGCCTGCTTCCTCCTGGCGTGGAGACTGGTGATCTTCTGCACTCTGTGGGAAGCCTGGTAGGTACTCAGGCCAACAGGATGATAGGTTTCCCTAATGCTGCCCTTTGGGATTGTTGTGTTTCAGCATTTTGTCACCATCTTATGTGCTTTCTTAGCCGCTGTACAAGGTGGGACACTGGGGGAGCCTGGGTGTGACGATTTCTATTTTATAGGTTTACCTGGAGAGTCGGGCCTTGGGGCCAGCAGAGGGCTCTGTCTACCGCATCTCCTATTCCTCAGGAGTGTGACTGGTGACCTTTTCAGGACCAGGGATGCTATGGCCAAGACCTATTGCCTGTCAGGAGATCTCTGTTGGCAGGGGCATGTCCTGCTTCTGCCTTGATGATCTGAAGGCTTCATGGGGTACTGTGGAGACAGGGAAGGAGGGTCCAGGGCTGTGGGCTCCTAAAGGCTCTGAGACTATCTGCTTGGGACCCAGGGAACCCAGTAGAGCCCTGAGGCCCTGGGATGGCCATCACTGTTTCTGGGTAAGGACAATTTCTTGGGCCTCCCTGACTGCAGAGCAGCCTTAACCTAGTGGGAGTCACATGGAGCAGGGAATCCTTCCTAGCTTTGTGAGCTCAGGCAAATCGCCAAATCTTTCAGGCTCTCGGTATAATTGGGAAGGTGACCTGCATGACTTGTCCCTCCAAGTTCTAACATCCTACTATGTTCAGCTTGCCAAGGCCTTTCATGGGACTGGCTTTGATCTCTTTAGTGTCATTGTGACCTTGGCTGTTGCACACTGCCCCTGTGGCATTCCATCCTGTGAGGGGCCTCTGAGCCTAACTAGAAGAAAACAAGCCAGGGCCACCTGCCTGTGATCTAGGACAGTGGAGGCTCAGGGCACCTGTGAGTCAGATTCAATGGGCAGGAAGCGAATAAGCAAACAGAAATGGGCTGTTTCATGAATGTGAGTCTGATGATTATTATTGTAACTCCTGTTGTTTGTTGAGTTCTCACCCTGTGCTTTTCACACATGAGCTCATTTTATCTTTGTGTCCTGAGGAAGTGGTAGTATTACCCTCCCCATTTTCCAGGTGTGGGAAGCAAGCTCAAAGTCAAACATCTGAAAAGTGGCAAGGGTTGGTGCCAGGTCTCTCTGGTTCCAGAGCCCATACTCTTAACCACTGTACTATCTAGCCTCCCTCAGGGCAAGTTCTTCACTGAGCAGATTAAAACTTCAAAGTGAAGAGCCTGAGATGAATGACTCATTTTGCCAGTGTTCAGTTACCACTGGCTTGTGAGTTAAGCTGGGTGAAGCCTGCTGGGTCACCTGCCTGCTCGGTTGGGATGTGTCTCTTGTCAGTGACAGAATGATTGCGGACATGCTTCTCAAAGGTTAGACGGTGTGTTCCAGCATGACAGAGTGCTGATTGTCTGTGGAGGAAGAACTTTTAAAAGGACTAAGAGTGGGGTCAGTTTGGGGAAGACAGTCTGCTTCCTGGAGCAGGCTGAGTCTCCCTGTCTGATTCTTGCATCAAATAGCAGACTCTTCATTTCAAGATCTCTCCGGAATGTCATCTGGGCCCTGCAAAGAAAACTCCTGATTTGTCACCAGAGTGCTTTTTCTTCCTTCTTATTGCAGATGGAGGAGACCAGGCTTTCTGCCTCAGAGGAGCTACCTCAGACTCTCACTGTTCCCAGATCCACAGCTCTTTGCTCAGGACATGATGCTGATATAGAAGATGACCTATCCCCAGTTGAGTCACCGCGGGTGCTGGACCTCAGCCAACAGCCTCACATCTCAGGTTTCCCTTTCTCCTCGAAGTGGAGGTCCACCGTGAGCCCAGGTGCTACTGCTCCTCAGTTTTCCAGCTGCAGCGTCTCTGCCTCATCCCCGGGCAGCAGTCTCCAGGGTCATCAAGAGAAGGCGGAGCCTCAGAGTTGCTCCCTTGCCAAGGTCTCCTCCTCCTTAGAGCTGGCCGTCCCCCAGTTGGCCCCCTCTGTGGTGGTGCCAGGGCCTCGGCTCCAGTGGTCTCCACAGCCTGTGTCTTCTGGGGGTGATGCGCCTGGGCTGGGCAGGAGGCGCCTCTCCTTCCAAGCCGAGTATTGGGCCTGCGTGCTGCCGAATTCCCTGCCCCCTTCCCCCGACCGCCACTCCCCACTCTGGAACCCAAACAAAGAGTATGAAGACCTGCTGGACTACACTTATCCCCTTAGGCCCAGGTCTCAGCTCTTAAAGCAGCTTGACAGTCATGTGCTGGCTGATCCTGTCCTACAGGACTCGGGTGTAGACCTGGATAGCTTTTCTATCTCCCCAGCAAGTACCCTAAAGTCACCCACTAATGTCTCCCACAGTTGCCCACTAGTGGAGGCCACTGCCCTGCCATTCTCTGGGTCCAGAGAGCCAAACCTTAAGCAGTGTCACTCTAAAGTGCCCCAGAAGCGAGGCGGCGTGGGGTTGGCATCTCATAACCACCTCGCATCTACCCCCAAGGCCGCAGGCAGTAAGGATGCTCCTTGGGAGAGCAGAGAGCCAGTCCTGAGATGTATGAAGGACTGGCGACCTGTAGGCAAGCACCTCAAGGTGGGCTCTCCCCAGCAGAGGACATGTGACAGAGGGTGGCCCTCATCCAGGTCTGAAAGAGAGAAGAGGGCCAGCCAGGGTATTCTGCGCCCTCCCTGCACGGAGCCTGGGTGGAGACCAGAAGAGGAGTTGGAAAGTGACGACGAGTATCTTGCCTTGCCTCCTCGGCTGACACAGGTTTCTAGCTTGGTTTCGTGTCTAGGTTCCAGTCCAACCTTTGTGACCCTGCCCACTGGGGCTGCAGAAGGGCAGAGCTCCATGGATGTGTCAGACAGTGATGGGCCCGCTTCCTTCCCATCGGACTCCAGCCAAAGCCAGCTTCCCTCTGGGGTTGCCCTCAGAGGGTCCGGGGGCTCTGAGGGCCAGAACCACTCTTTGCTGCGCTCCTTCATTCATGCAAGGGACTCCGCAGGGGACGGGAGTCTGGTGAGCAGCCAGGCACTGGGCCTCTGCTCTGGACCACTAAGAACACGCTCCTCCTTGCCTGCTATGTTGGACCAGCAGGCATTCTCAGACCCAGATGCTAAAGGGCAGCCTCCCCGAAGAGGAGGAGAGCAGGAGAAAGAATCACTCATGCAGTGTGTGAAGGTAAACTCAACATTTAAGAGGCTTTGTGTAGAATCTCATTTTTTCTTCCACTAGTCCACTAACATAATAAAACTTAGTAACAGTGAGCATGTTTTATGTGCCAGGCACTACACTGTACCTTTTTTCCTATCTAATCCTCACAGTTCACTATCCAATAAGGACTATTCTTATTTCACAGTTGGAAAAAAAGACAGCGAGAGGTTAGGTAACCTGCCCACTCACAATTAGCAAGGACTGGAGCCTGAGGTCTTAACCACTACCCTAGGCTGCTTCCCAAGGCTCTTGACCTTGAGGGTCAAGAAGTACTCTGCACAAGGAGGGCTGGTGCTCAGGTGCCTTTAGGAAACACTGTGTTAAATGAAAGTAAGTGTACTTGTCGACTGCGGGACTCTGGCTCAGAGCTTCCGTTTATTAAAGTGGTGTGACTGCAGAGTTAGGGCATTAGATGTACCATTTCCTAGACTTCTTGGCCACCAAATCCGCTCTTGTGGACCACCCAAGACTATCTGGAGATAAAATTAATACTATGTAGAACAGGGTCATCAGTGTCAAGAGGATCTGAATTTGAAACATGGTACTGCTGTCTTTGAAATTTCTGCTCTGACTCTTGAGTTTGTTTTTTAAATGTAGAGATTTGCCTCTTTGGGGTATTGTGTAGATTAAATGAAATAATTCATGTTGAGGGCTTTGCACAGTCCTGACACAGCTGTGGAGGAATGGGACCCTCTATACATTGGGAGAGTCCCACAGCTTGCCCTCTGGGTGAGCACATGGATGCCACGTCTGCACAGCAGCCGGGCAGTCAGCCAGAGGGCCGTGTACCGATGAGCCCGCGCCACTGATGGTTCTCAGCACTGCCCTTCACGTCCCGTGGATGATTTCATTTGTACTGTGAAGCAGGTAGGACATATGATAGCATGTGACCTCCTTTGTGGTAAAAGATCGAGCAACAGTGAGGTAACGTACTTGGCTCACAGCCTCCCCAGGATGGGTGCCTAGTAGGAGTCTAGGGGCCCTGCTTCCTGGGCAGTTTCAGAACAGAACAGGGACATGTAGTTTTAATTCAGTTGTTTTTAGCCATATGTTCAGGGTAGTCACGATTATAGTCATTTATGTCTACGTTTTCCCCAGGAACAATTCAATAGTTAGCAATGGTGCGGACCCAAGTACTGGTCTTTGTGGGCAGGCATGCCTCTTCTGGGTTGTTCCCTGTCCCTGCCCTCACCTTTGCTGCCCTGTTCCCACATTCAGGGCTGGATTTTCTGTCATTTTTGGTATCACGTCAGGGTGAGGGGAGACCAAAGCAAGGTGGGGCTCTTCCTGTTGCCCTGGTGGAGATTGGAAGTCATGGGGTGGGGGACAGGCAGGGGAGGAGAGAGGAGACTAGAGCCTCAGGTGAAGAAATGTATTAGAAAGGTACATAGTCCATCTCTCAGAATCTCCTGGATATTTATAGCCTTTCGAAAATGTAAACAGCACATGTCTTTTATTTGTCTACACAGACATTTTGCTGTCAGCTAGAAGAGCTGATCCGCTGGCTATATAATGTAGCAGACGTTACCAACCACTTGACTCCACCCAAGTCTGACCTTACAGGTCTCAAGTCTTCTCTGCAGCTTTACCGGGTAATATGTGGTCCTGGCTTCTGGCTGTTCACTCACAAGGGGGGGTGGCTAAATTACTTGATTACAAAGTAAAAACTCAAAAATGATGCTGTGCCCTGTTCCCACATTCAGGGCTGGATTTTCTGTCATTTTTGGTATCACGTCAGGGTGAGGGGAGACCAAAGCAAGGTGGGGCTCTTCCTGTTGCCCTGGTGGAGATTGGAAGTCATGGGGTGGGGGACAGGCAGGGGAGGAGAGAGGAGACTAGAGCCTCAGGTGAAGAAATGTATTAGAAAGGTACATAGTCCATCTCTCAGAATCTCCTGGATATTTATAGCCTTTCGAAAATGTAAACAGCACATGTCTTTTATTTGTCTACACAGACATTTTGCTGTCAGCTAGAAGAGCTGATCCGCTGGCTATATAATGTAGCAGACGTTACCAACCACTTGACTCCACCCAAGTCTGACCTTACAGGTCTCAAGTCTTCTCTGCAGCTTTACCGGGTAATATGTGGTCCTGGCTTCTGGCTGTTCACTCACAAGGGGGGTGGCTAAATTACTTGATTACAAAGTAAAAACTCAAATAACTGATGCTGCTATGTTGTGGCTTAGTTGAGTGTTTTACCTGAAATCTACTCAGAGGCCCTTTTAAAATTCTTGATGTTGAAAAACTGTAAAATGTAAGTTATTTCCCAGCCCAAATAGAGTTTGGAGAAAAAAACATACTTATCCTGATCAAAAATACTTAAGAATGATTTGCAATGTAATTTTCCAAATATCTCAGGGATCGATAAACATATATCCGTACTACTATGGCACATATGGCTATTTAAATTAAAAGATTCAGACTTCTCAGGTGCACTAGATACATTCCAAGTGTTTAATCATCACTTTTGTCTATTGGCCACCATATTGAACAGTGGAGAGAGAACATTCCTATCATAACAAAGTTCTGTGGGACTATACTGACTGCTCTTTTAAGTATTCGAGCTGAAATTGTACTGACTCCAGAATATACATAGGTTATTTTGATGGTATTTAAACAAAAATACAACTCAATTTGCTTCTCAGTATGTTTTGATTTTTGGTGTTTTTGCCTCTTTTTCATTGAGATTTTGTTATATTAAAAATCTCTTTAAATGTGGTTCTAGTTAATGACTTTGAATCGGGTATTTTTAGGGTGAGTTTGTGCCTGCTGTTCTGGCATAATTATCAATATGTCCCTCTTCATTCCCATTCATGTTCTGAATTGGATAATAAATATACAGTTACCCTAAATATAACATTAACCTTGACTGAACTACCTGTGACTTCTACTTGTCTGGTTGGCCAAGCCTTTATAACCTTCTGAAGGAGCCAGGGGTATTTGTGGTTTGAGCCTGATGCTAGCCTAGAAGAGGTTCTTTGAATTTCTGCCACCATATAACCTGACCCTGTGCCTTCAGCAAAAGAGGGAGCTATTTACAAGTGGCTGAGCCTACTCAGAGCTCTCACCACACCCAGGCCGGAGGGAGGCCTTTGTTTTCAAACTTGCAGCCAACTAAAATGTAAGAGAAGGGCCTTGCCTGGGTGGGCCAGCTGCCCTGCCCTACCCTAGTGGGAATGCTGTTTCCTGTTGTGTGGAGAGAGGTTGCCAGGAGTTCCTTTCCCAGAGTACACTGAGGAAGGAGAGGAAGGCTGAGGATGAGGGTCCTCCGTGCACAGCGCCCAAGTGTGTGTACATAGCTGTGCAGGGCCCACCCCCAGGAGGCTCGGGGGAGTTCCATTGTAGAGAGAGGAAATGGCCTTTGTCGGACTTAACCTGGGTGGCCTTTCCAGAGTACCTCACTGGTGCCAAAACAACTCATTCCCTCATTCCATTCTGTGCCTCGATTTCTAAGCTAGCCAGAAGCAACTTTCTTGCTTTGTGGGTAGAGCAGAGATCTGAGATGGGAGTTAGCCCTGCAGGTCAGTGAAGCCTAGCCCTCTTGTGTCACCCAGACAACTGTGGGACCCGCACTGTCAGCCCCTCCCCCACACAGAATGGTGCATGATATATATGAGCTACCTTGACCCATGCTTAGATACTTAACATAAGGATGAGTATGGGTGTGTATTCACATATTTTAACTGTGACTCTGCCTCATATACTTTGTCTTAATAACACAGTGGTTTCGTGGCAGTATATAAACTACAAAGAGAACTAAAGAATAAAATAAGCATAGGTATTACGGCAAAGGAAAACTGAAGACAGGTATATAGTAAATTCAAGAGTAAAATTATAACTTCAAAATACGAACTAAGTTCTGTACCCTGTACCAAAGTGGTCATGGACTTGACTTTATATTTCATAGCAGCTAAGGCAACATCAAAAACCATCAAATACAAGGCATGGTACCTGCAAGGGGCTAATAAATCAGCTGCTTAGGAGACCCACAGCTTCCCTGATGCCTTCCCAAGGTCTAAGAGCAGGACATTGAGAGAGGATGTGAGCTGAGGTAGCGGTCCCTGTGGTCAGGTTAGCATAATCTCCTGTGGCTCTTACCAGGTCTATTAGAATAGAAGACAGTGTTTTGAGAAGCCCATGGCCCTGTGAGTTTTTAAAGAGAACCCTGACTCCAAGCTGTTCATGAGCCAGGCTTTGCCAAGGAAAACTCTTCTTTTGTCAAACTATAAACAGAAAAAAACGATTGACTATATTTACCTTGGGCTCATAGAAGGTGAAGTTAAACTGTTAACACTGTTTACTTGGAGAGTTCTGAAGACTGGGTCGGTTTATCTTCCATGTCATAGGGGAATCAAGCTACGAGAGAGATCATTTTTAGTAACTTTTAAAAATGATAGTAACGAAGCTTTTTTCTTCTTTTTTTTTTTTCTCATATGCTTTAAGCAATTTAAGAAAGATATGGATGAACACCAGTCCCTGACGGAGAGTGTCTTACAGAAAGGGGAGATTCTTCTTCAATGCCTACTGGAGAACACCCCAGGTGAGATGTTTGAGTCTCTGAATTTAGCCAAGTGCTTAATGCCTCTCAGCAGCAAGTCCAGGGAGCCACACTGTCACTGGTAAGGAGCCAATAGTGCTGGAGCCCCTCCCACGCGCACCCATTGCCTTACATTCCTGTGACTTGCTGGCAGTCCCTCACATCGTCACTGAACCCGCAACCGCGCCATGAGGCAGTTGTAAGTCATACAGTAAGCTGAGGAGAAGTCACGCATCGAGCCTATAAAAATGACACTCTTGCTCCTGCTCTTATCTTTTCCTGGTGATGTCCTGGGTGGGAATACTGGTTTTAATCTGGCTGTCCTTGGTTTTCTGGTAGGGTGTGCACAGCGGGGAGCTCTTAGGGGTTTCCCTTCCTTTCCCAGTGAAGGCTGAATCCCTGTTTATCTGCTTTGGGGAAGGATTTGTTTTAGGATTTGAGAGACATTCTAAGGGAATAAACTAAAAAAACTTATGAAAGGGGACAGGGTAGCAGTGGTGTGCAAATTAAGCTTGAGTCCATTTTGTAGGAGGGTTCCTCATTTAAGAAAAGGAAAGTCAGATTTTGATTACATCTAAGCATGCAGGATGCATGGATTTGCAGTCACTGTTGCCCTTGCTGTCAGCAGATATAAGGATAAACTAGGAGAATACTAGTTAAAGCGAGTAACTGATAGACACCCAAAAGCAGTCCCTGATTTCCTGTAAGACTGAACATCTGAATGCTAAAAGACCCCATGTATATTGTGCCTCAGATTTGGAGTGAGGTGGAGTTTACGCTGGAAGCAAACTGTAAGCAAAGCTGGGCAGGACCCGTGGGCTTGTGAGTCAATGAGGTTGCACTTTCCTGAGCAGAATTAATGGGCAGGTACATAGTAGGGAGGTGGTATGAAATGGAGTTTCTCAACCTGGGCACTATCAACATTTTGGGCCACATAATTCTTTGTTGTGAGGGGGAGTTGTCCTGTGTATGGCAGGATGTTTAACAGTATCCCTGGCCTCTACCCATTAGATGCTAGTAGCACCTCCTCCCCATTTGTGACACTCCAAAATATCTCCAGATGTTACCCAATGTCCCTGGGAAGAAGAATCACTAGGGTGGAGAACTGAATGGGCAGAGGGGTTTCTGTGAGCCATGGAGCCACTGCAAGATTTTCCATAGGGCTGTGATTATCCAGTACAGGTTATGTGAACCATTTGTCCTCTGGATGCCTTTATTTTGGCTCTTCTGGTATTCTCTTGCACTAGGGTATTTTGGTTTTTTGGGAGGCAGAAATTCAGTATGCCAGGCTCATTTGCTGCCTGTAATTACACCAACATTTTACTGAACACTGTGTGCCAGACACTGTGCTGAAGCTGTTGATATGTCATGTCATATGTCACCTCACTGGGGTTGTGAATTTGCCTTGGGCCACACGAGAGTGGCAGCCTGGCTCCAGCCCATCTCTGTTGGCTCCCACGCTGCCATCAGTGAAGAAGTTGCTCAATAACAGGAAACTTCCCAGAGGCCACATGTAACAATGGGCTTCTTAAAAGCTATAGGTTCTTTGACTTCGAATTAAAAAAATCACTTCCCAGTGCTTAATTTGTAATAAGTACATCCCACTTTGACTTTCTTGAAAAGAGTCTGTAGAGCTATTTTACTGCCAAAATAAGAGGCTCTGGGGTTTCTGTGACTTTTCAGATATGTATCCAGGTTCTTCAGATAAACACATTGCCTCTCCCGAACCTCTGTTGGTATAATCAGAAACTTGGCTGTTTTGTGAAAATCACAAGTTCCCCCTGATATTCACAGGGTCTTGGGCTAGGTGCACAACTGGTCTCGTCTTCAGAGCACACTGTCAGAGCCCGCTTTCTTCCTCTGCCAGCGTATAACTGTAGGGACAGTAAGCCAAATGGATCCCCCTACAAAATATCCGAGTCTCAGCCTCCTGCCAAAGGCCTCCCCATGGAAATCCGGCAGGTTTTCACTACATTCGAGTGTGTGTGTTGATGGTCCTGTCTCCCACCCAAACTCCTCATCATACTGTATCACATGACTGGAATCTACTGGCATTAAGCTGAACCAGGAACCTGTATGCATGTATCAATTAAAACATAAAAATTTCTCTGGGAAAGATTTCATTCCTATTCCTAATTTTCCTTTTACTTGACCTCAAACATTCTAACATTCTAAAAGTTCAAAAAAATAAAGGTCCCCTGAATTCCACTGACAACAGGGAACTTTGCGGGACTGAGCAAAGTTCTGGTGGAGGGGAGAGCCCACTCTAGGCGCCGTTACAGACAAGCTGTGCTGCATACCCTGGCTGCATTCCTCTGCCAGGCCGGGCCAGCTCATGAGTTGTCAGGACGGCATTTTTCACTGATGACGGTGCACTGATGTGGCTTCCCTGGGAACCGATCTCAACAGAACTAGCTTGTGCTCCTTCTGCCCACCCATCAGCATCCTCTGCAGCTTCCCCTTTCCCTTCCGCTGCTGGCAGATGTTGCAGCTGTGGCAGGAAACTAGGGAGAGTGTTAACACAGCTGATAAATGCACAGGAAGCTAAAGCAGCCTTTGTGTTTAACAAAGGAAATAAAGTTTTTAAGAGAATAAGCCTGCTGTGTGCGATGCACTCTGAACCTAGCCCATCCCTTCCTCAAATGAACACTTGGCCTATAGGATGCAATCTTGGCATCACTAACCATCTCGTCTTTGCCTGCTTTCAAATAATTTTCTTTTGAAGCCTGTTCATTTAAGACCCACAAAAAGGTTCACAAGCATTCACAAATAATGGTACCAGACCACTCGTACGTACACATGCTAAATGACAGCATCCCAGCCAACAGAAATTGATAGGACCTGGTAGTAGGACCCAGAGCCCTAATGTTGGCATGTTGTTTGGTTTCATTTAAGCCTTTTGCCCCACAGGATCTGTGTGTGCCTGGTGCCTTATCTCTAAAAGTTAGGTAATACCAAAAAAATTAAAGTCAGTACCAGACACCACAGAACCATGTCTATTGCTTTTTTGTGAATTATGTAATTCCAAAATGGAGCCAGTGAAATTCTCTTAGCTTTAATCAGAAGTTAACATAGATCCTCTGTGCAAAAGCAGTTCCTGGAGAGTCACTGTTAAGGATGTACATTCTAAAACTAATGCCATATTCCTATTGTGTGAAATGCTACAACTGTATGTTCTTTTGAAAATACACCTGCATGATTGTTTTGGCCTAAGTGCTCTGAACCTTATTTGTTAGTGTTAAAGGATGTCCTTGGGAGGATCTCGAAGCAGCCCAGCGAGCTGGAGAGCCAAGCAGATCACCTGTATGACACTATCTTAGCCTCTCTGGACATGCTGGCTGGCTGCACCCTCATCCCTGACAACACACCACTGGCAGCACATAGGAGTGCTGATGTGACTGGGATTAGCCTGGTAAGTAGAGTAACCCAAGAGAAGAACATCTGTCCTAGGACCCCAGTGCTGGATTAGGGTAGAGTTCCTGCTCTAACAGTTGGCTGCTTCTTAGAAACTTGAGCCAAGAGTTATTGAATCAAATGAGATGGTAGAAGCCCCTAATACTAAACAAGGGAGATGCTGCCATCATAAGGTTGGGGGTCTTCCTGTGGTGAGGAAGGCTCACTGCAGTGCTTTCCATTATTTAGCTTAAAGCCTGCTGCAGACTAGGGTGCCCCATGCTCCTATTTCTATGGCAGTCCCTCATGCCCACCCCTACCACCGAAGGACAACAGCAGCAAAACTTACCTATACCTACATTTTTATGTCTGCCCAGCTCATTTGGTCCATCTCCAAGCAACTCCTGACAGCACCAAGTGCCCAGAGACTCAGTTCTGATAATTCCCCACACCTTCCTTCCCCACAAAAGGTCTCTGCAAACTTCCCATAACACTCAGTTCCCAAAAGGGCTGCGGGGGATAGTTGAGGATAACAGGCCTGGATACTTAAAAGTACAACTTTCTTTTGATCTTAGAAAGTCAAACAGAATAATAGGTAAGAGGCTAAGAGTTGGGGTGGGAGATGGTTGGTGCCTGCAGTGGGGTTGCCACTGCCCATTGTTCTTTATGATTCTACAACTGGGCCATACTATCTCTGAAACTGCCCCTCCTACAACCAAAATGTAGTGCTTAACTCGGATTTTCTAGGTTAGAATTCACTGTAGACAAAAGAAGGTAAAGGATAAAATCCAGGTATGTCAAGAGCAGGGAATCCATGTATTTACATCAAAGAAATTGGAGCAATAGTCATTTTAGTTCTAAAATGAAAGCACGTGATGGCTGTTGTCGTTTCTTCCTCTGTAGCATTCTGCTTATAACAAATGCTTCTCTTTCTTTTTCAGGCATCTTCTCAGGCAGAGATGTAATCTGTCAAAACCTGGCTGGTGGGAAACTTTCAGGAAGTCCTTGTAAGAGCCATTTAACATTGATATTAAGGGGTAAACTATAATGTACTAGCTTTCAAATGCCTTTCACTTCTTCTCTGAAGTTAAGGGCTATTGAGTTACTATTATTTAAAATGAGCCCTTCCAAACTAAGGTTTTCCTTTTGGTGCTTCTCCACAAAGAGCATATGGCTTTGCAGTTTTTCATAAAATGCTAATAAGGCTCATAGGTCTTTCCTCCCACTCTGTTCCGTTAAAAAGAGCAGATAGAGCTCCTAAACTAGTCCACCTGCTAAGATATTTAAAGAAGGCTGGTATGAGAAAAAATACCAAATACTTGGTACTTACTCCCAGGCATACAGGAGGACCCAAGAGTAAATGCTTGGCCAGGAACGTGGGTCTTATTAATAAAGTGAAGCTTAGGGCTTCAGTCTCCATCAGCCCACCTAACTAATATCGTAAAGGAAAATGTACCAGGCACTTCAGGAACTACCATTGAACTTAAGCAGGGCTAGGGAACTAATCCACCTTAAGGGTACTTCTAGGAGGATGCATGCTGTCCTTTCCTACTCTCCTGTGGAAGAGGAGGTCAGGCGAGGGAAGGGCATGGATAATTACAGAAAGTAAGGCTTTCTATAGTGAAGGATAAAAGGGAATTCTTTGTTGCTTGAGAGTCAACGTATAAATACCTTGATAGAAATAAATTCAGGATAAACTATTTAAAGCATCAATTCTGTATCTTTTTAAAGCAAAATTATCAGCTATTACTGGTAACCACAGATTCTACAAGCAGCACTTAAAAAAAAAGTTCTACTGGGCCATGAAGGAATGTGTAGGAAAGCACATTTTCTCTCATGTTTTGAGTACTGCAGTGGGCTAAGACTTAAGGAAAAGGTTCTTACTTCACTTAAATACATGTGAGGTAAGCACTTAAAGGTCTTTTTTCAAACTCCTTCCACATTCTCACTTGAGGAAGGTGCTTAAGAAAGGAAGATCTTTTAAGTTTATAAAAAAAAATGAACAAGTCATCTTGAACCCAAAAGTGATGTTGGAACAGTATAATCAGACTTATAATATCCCCTCAGAACAAAATATTTATTCAAAATTATCCTCTTTAAAGGAAATTAAGAACTTTCATTTGGGGGCTGAGCCATATAATCTCATCCACCTCAATATGAACTAAAGTCTTAATTATTAAATGTAACTTTTCTGCCTTCTCAGACTTTATAGTCATTGGAAACTAAATGGTTAAATTCTAAAGATTATAAAATTCAATAGTAGCTACATAAAATTCAGTATTTCAAGTGCCTGCTGCTACTGTGGTATGATTTACCATAATGTTCAAAGGCATGATCAGAGTTATTAAACCATGTATTATTCTCCCTGTATTATGATTCTCTGTATTAATCTTGGTTCCATAGACTTTAAAAGACAAAACACCTCCCTAGCAAATAATTATATATGTAAAATAGTCATAAAAGCCTAGAATTGATTAAAAAGGCAGATATGTCTAATGACCTGTTTTTAAAATTTGATATGTTTTACCTTCTCTTTGATATGGTTTTAAATTGCTACATGTCTTTCCACTGACTCTGTTACACTGGATAGCCCTTAGGAGTTAAACCCATTTATTTACTAGTATTCGATAGTCATGAAAATAAGTCTCTAGCAAAAAAAATTGAAGGTGACAACGCTATAGAAATAAACTGGCCAATGTTATAGTAATTGAATGCTGAATATGCCATTCTATTCCCATTCAGCCTATTTATAATCAGCTTTGACTGACAGGAATTTACACAGGGTATTTTATTTCAGAGTACCCTGTTTCCCAAGAAAGTACTACTTCACCTTGAGATGATCTAGGTGATTTTGTTTATCTCCTTTGAAATAAGGTACAACCGATTGAAGGGTGCTTACTCTGGACCTCGCTGTGAATACCACTGAAGAATAGCAACACAACTGCTAATTATACCTTCAGCAGTGCTATAAAAAGTTGAAGGCCTCCCTTAAAACTGAAGCTAAATTTGTTTTAGCTTAGGAAGTTGCTGCCAGCAGCATTTCCATCAGCAGACATGGCCTGGTTAGATTCAGGTGCCTGGCTGGCCAGTGTGTAGTGGTACATATTAGCCTTAAGGACAATGGTGGCCTACAGTGACATAAGGGTTGTTATGAAATCCCAAGTTTACCTGTAGTAAAATTCCCTAGTAGTCCCTTTAAATTAGAATTTAAGTCCACAGGGAAGTGGCAGCACTAAGTTGTATTGGTAGTTTGAAGACCTGGGTTCCTGCTGCAGCTCCATGACTAAGTTCATCTGCAAATAGGAGATAATGTCAGTATAGGATTGTTTTGAAGTTTTAATGGGAAGATAAAGAAGGGTTGGTGTAATGGCATCTTGTTTGTATGTTAAAGGAAGTTTCAGTCCAAGGTCAAAGAACAGGAAGTTATTGCTCAGACTGGAATGACTTATTCTGCAGGCATATCCCAGAGAGAACACTGCTTACTTTTAGAAGTCTTAACTTATTAGTAAGCTAATTCACAGCAGCCCCTTAGATTTATAATGTGATGAGCGATAATTCCCTTTATTCACTTAAAGCCCATAGTAGCTTGAAATGTGTGTACTTGAAAATGGGGGTATATTGGCATATTCATAAAAGCAAATAGTGGAGCATGCTGAAACATCTTGTGGTAAGCCCGTCTTTACTGCAATGGGAGAACACCACTAGCATTTTCAAAGCTAAGTAATGTAAATATACTTACATCTTAAATTCACATCATGTTTTATGCTAACTCATCAAGAATAAGCTGACAGTGTGAACAACTTGCTATATAAAACTGAAGTGTGTGGCATCACATCTAACATTTGTATCATTTATCTACTTTAGAAAATAGTTTCTGAAGTCTTTCCCCCTTTATACTATAAGGCAAAAAAACAGATCTTTTGAAGCATTTTTTAAAATCTTCACCCAAATAACTATTCGATAACTTTAATTTTTCAGTTGCCTTATGAGAGGATGAATAGATCCAACAAGCACATCTATAATACAAAGTAAACTATGATTTTATTGTGAAATTCTCATAGATGGAAAATTAAATTGAATATTCTGTCCATTTCATTTTACAATAATCTTACGACTTATTTTTGTACCATGTATTTAAATTGCCTGTTTAGTGAAAATAAAGAAACCTATAATTTTTGGCTTGGTTTTATTTAAATTTTATCATTGAATTCAAGACCCCACCATAAAATGTGTTGCCAACAGCCACATCCCAAGCCTCTAAGAATGTTTTTGGTAGCTACGTCAATCCCAAGGAAACAGTCTTTGATTTCTATCACCTTAAAATGCCAGTGTTAGCAAAAGATTTTTGTTTCCCACAATAAAAACAAACCCTAGGATTTTTAAGGTCCTATTTAACAAAATTTTCACATGTGCAAAATTCCACTGAAATAAATATATTTCTCTCATCATTTCCACCTAGCATTTGTGTTTTCAGTTAATTTTTAAGGATATAATTTCTAAAATTAGGACAATCAAATAGTAAATTTTTCCTGCCTTCTACTTTAATGTTTTAACTCTCCTCCAACTTGTTATATAATTGTGGAGGATAAAATAGTCAACATCTGACTCAGCATGGAAGAAACAAAATTAGCACATGTGTTAGTCTGATCATTTGCCAATTAGGAAAGGTGTGCAGCTTTCTATCTCTACCACAGAAGAGAATTAACAAAATGTTGATCAAATAAACCATTTCCAATGGTTTCAGAGAAGGGAGCAAAGATAATGCGCTAGAAAGCATACATCCTAAACTTGCTTTTCATACAGTTTAATCTCCCTGAACCACTAAGCTTGGTTAAATCCCTACCCAGCACAGAAGCCTCCCTAGGTCATATATTGGATATATTATCTGGAAAACATATTGAATGCTGCTCTAAGATAGGTCTACAATGCCCTGGTTGCACACAGAAATGGCTGTTTTAAGAATAATGAAAGGCTCTATTTCCCTTTAACCATAGAATTAAAATACTTATCACCATACGTTTGATATTACTTCCAATAAGTACAATATTTATTAAACATATCTTCAGTTGTTTTGTTACATAGTGTGCAACAAATTACAATATTCTGCAGCCACAAATTATATGCAGAGTATGAAGAAACTATTAATCAGATAGTGTAATCTTTCCATTTATAACTCTACAAGGAAGAACTAGCAAATCAGATCTTACATATAACATCTCACTAAACTTTATGCATGGAAAGTGACAGACAATGGTTGTGCTGTTTGATACAAAATGGCTGAACTTCATCTTCAGAAGACTAAACCTGACATCTAAACATGCCAATAGAAACATCAAAACAAAATATATTCTAACCAACCACGGGAAACAGTCTGGTATCAGGAAAGCAACAAGGATTACACACATTATTTTATAAACCAGCACACAAAGGTTTAAAACGGTTCTGAAAATGAAGTTAGCTGTCTTGAGTCAAGGGAATAAAAAAAAAGTCAGTATTGACCATTTACAATCTCTGACCTTTGTGGAGACGGTAAGAATCTGTTGTAGTGCAGCTACATACAGTACAATTCAGGCAATTTTGTTTTCACTTGGGTTCAGATTGCAAATTCACTGCTGTGAGAAAAGGACGGAGGCAAATTTTAGCAGCAACCTCCACCTGACTGCTTGACCGGAGTGCTCTGAATTTTAACATTGGACTTTTCTGCACCACCAGCTGTTGCTCCAGGACCCATTCGCTTTTTAATCTCAGCTGCCATCGTCATGAAAGATTGTTCTACATTCGTTGCGTTTTTAGCACTGGTTTCCAAAAATGGAATTCCAAGAGAATCAGCAAATTCCTAAGAGAATAATAAGGCATAATTAACACTGAAAAATCTTTTTCAGTTAGTGCATTTCTATCTGAAATGGGCAGAAAGGAAAGACTAAGTTTACTGAATCCAAACAGACACCACATGAATTGTCATTTCAAAGTATTCTAGCGCATATATTTTAAAACAACACATATTTTAAAAGCTAACATGGTTGTGGTTACTGTAGGACTCCACGCCCACGTAATTCAAATTCAACACGTTCAAATTCACTTTGAAAATCAAACTTTAAACATACCTTTGCTGTTGTGTAGTCTACTACTTTCTTTGTGGTCAGATCACATTTGTTCCCTACCAACAACTTGTTGACATTTTCACTGGCATAACGATCTATTTCCTGCAGCCACTGTTTAACGTTATTGAAGGACTCCTAAGAAGACAGACATTTTTAAAAATGACAATACAGTTCTGGATACAACTGCTCTAATGAAGCAAGTAATAAACCTAAGTGTCTTTCTTGACCTAAGAAGAGCTAATGAGACAACCCTAGCTACAAAATAATGCCTACAGTGCTGGCAAAGAAGTAAACTGATATATTAAAATGACTATCCATATCTAAATAAGAAATTAGAATTTGAAGGCTTGAGGATGAAAATATACCTTATTTGAGAGGGAAATATTTCTCAGCACCAAACTAGAGCTCAAGCAAATTTATAAATTTTAATTAAAATTTGATCATCTTAGTTTATGAACAAGACCCCACTATTAGTAGAGATGTCAAAAATAGTAAATAAATGGGTCCAAAGTAAAGATACTTATTTTCTTTTCCAGTCATATTTAGGAGAGGAAATTTTTCATTTTTAAATATTTCATGGTAATGACTTGAGATTTTTTGAAATTAGTACTATTTCTTCCTCCTGTTGATATTATTCACCTAATACTTCTAGTGGCCCTGAATCTAAAGCCTGTGATTCCAGTTATGTCCTAATTAACCATGATTTCATAGTTGAGGTGAGACTTAACATTTGCTATAAGAAAAATAAATTCTAAACGTTTATCTTTTTATTAGGAAATAAAAGAACTCTGAAATTTTCTTTCTGATCAAAAGAACAGTTAGGGGCCTTGGACCACATTCTTCACACTACCCCTTCTCAACAACTACCTTCAGCTACCTTCTCTCAACAACTAATCTTCAGATATTCACTGTCCTCTTAAAATCTTCCTCTAGCTCATCCTATTTCTGAACCATTTCGGCAATTCTAACAAATCTAATTGCCACGCAAATTTCTGTCAATATTTAACACCAAGAACACAGTATAAACCAAATAACCTACAGTTCCCTATAAATTATGATACGAAAATGTCCAGTTGATAAATATATCCAGAGTCCCTTGAAAGCAAATGTAAAACCGATTACTAAATTTTCTATTAAAGAAAATAATATGAAATTTTGGTTGACCGATTCATTAGCTACCCAAATAATGAAGGGAAGAAAAATAACAGTGTACCTGTTTTTAAAAAACACTTTAAAACAAATGTTTATGCGATTCATTTATTTGGGAGTGGACAAAGTTTTCTGCCATATAAATACTACTGATGGCTTATATGCAAAGCAAAATAATCTGATATTTATCAAATAGTAACTTACTTCCTACTTTGTCATTGTAACACAATTTCCTCCTGGAACTTACCTGATCTGTCACATCATACACAACTATGATGCCATGCGCTCCTCTGTAATAACTGGAGGTGATTGTTCGAAATCTTTCTTGGCCCGCTGTGTCCCACTATTATAAAACAATCAAGAAATCCAAACAATTCCATTAAGAGTTGGGGAAAAGGGCAGGAGGGAGAACAGTTTAGTTTATATAGTTATAGAAATGACCAGGATTTGATATGGAAATATTAGCTCTCAATGCTCATACTACTAAAGTGCATGGTAAATCAACAAATACATGAAGGTCCAGAAATAAAGGCAGTGCCTACACTTTAGCTCATGGTAATGCTACCAATATTATAAGCTCTTTGAGATTTGGAACTCTGTCATATTTTTCTTATTCCCTACAGCCCCCTTAGCACTGTGTGAGGCATTCAGTATGAATGGAGAAACAAGCTTGACTTGATTATGAAGGCTACTGGCCTAACTAACCCCTTTAACAGCATACTCACATAAGACAAAATCATTTGCTAGCACATTTTACCATCATGGAAAGCACTGAAATGACCTAACTCAAGTAACTACTTGTGAAGATAACACTTGAACCATCTCTGGAAAGGTATTACCTTAATCCTAGGGAAAACAATGTTAAGGAAGATGAATCAAAATACTTTTATAAAATTCATTTTAAGAGCAATATGCCATATACTTCAATCATTTAGGTTCAAATACCAAAAACAAATGTTTATATCACTACATGAAAGGTCTGTGTTTTAAACAAATTATTAAAAATAAAGAGGAAAACTCAATCTTAGATTGCAATGAGAATTTTGTTTAAATTGATCTTAGACAATGGCCTCAAAAAAAAAATTGTATCATTAGGACAGCTACCTACCCCACTAAAAGGTAACATCTTGACTGATGGGTAAATAAATAACAAGTTACTGTAAAAATAAGGGGGAAAAAAGAGGGGGGGGACCTGAAATCTAAGACAAGTGGAGATTAAAATGCAAGTCTTTAGGGGGAGTGAATTATAAAGTTTTGGAGTATATCTGTGAACTCTGATCCCCACTAACATTTTAAATGGCAAAATTTTAAAAATTGGTTCAGGAGCAGTCAGTGAAATCACTTTCTTTTCTAAGACTCAGCCAACACAAGGCTGTTAAAAACAAGTTGCAATTTTGGGGAAATTTGAATGCAAAGTGGATATTAGATGATATTAAGGCATTAGTGTCAATTTTGTGAGATGTGGTAATGGTTACATAGTAAAACAGATGTATACTAAAGTATGTTTGGAGTAAAATCTATTGTCTGTAATATACTCCAGGAAAAAAATAATGAAGCAAATAAAGTCAACATCACTAATATAAAACAATCAAAAACAAATCACACCTTCATTACCTTCTTTGTTCAAAGTACTAGCTTGAAAGCTCAGAACACTATCAGTAAAGAGCATCAAAGTCTTTCAGAATATCTTTGGAGAAGCATGAGCTTTGGAGTCAAGCCAACCTGACTTTAAAACATCAAACCTAGTTTCCTAGTTAAATAACACTAAGGAAAGTCACCTAAGAGTTTCTTCATCTATAAATCCTAGGTCAGTCATTCACCTTATAGAATTCCTAAATGGGTTTAAAAGAACTGTTTGTAAAATGCCTACTAGCACAATGGCCTGACTATAGAAGCTACTCGATAAAATATTATAGAAATGCTTACATTACACCAGGCACTCAGAGATTTGAGGTTACAAAGATGAATGAAACATAGCCCCATAAGAGATCTCATTTCAGTGGGAGAGACAAACACGGGAAAATCACTTACCCTGTGAATATGAGGGGTAATGATTATATACAGAAGAGAGTTCTCCCTTCTCTACGCACCACTAACTCCTTACACAAAAGTAGCACAAAAAAAAGGAAGAAATTATTTCTGAATAAATGTTAAAGAATTGTAGCTAACTAAGCAATGGCATCCAAAGAGTAAAATTTCTGATGTCTCCTTGCCACTCTAAAGTTTCCTGACTCCAGTACTAGCAGTACTTTCCTTGCAATTGATCACCCTTTTTATATAACCCCTCATAATCTCAGAGTAACTCCTTTTCCCATGTTTGTCTCTCCCACTGAAATGGGATCTCCTCCTAGGGGACTGTTGCACTTACCTCTGTAACGTCGAATCCATCTAAGTGCCTGGTGTAATGTAATAAGCATTTCCAATGCTTCATCAATGAATGAACAATCACAGAAAGACTCCTTCCATGTTGTGAGACTGAACACTGTACCTGCCCTGCCCTGCTGAATGTTTTGTAATCACTAAGTCTGATAAGAATACAGATGGCACACTTGAAAAGGAAAAGCATAAAGAATAATTAAAATATAGATCAACACAAAACATTTTGAAAGATCTAGAAAATTTGGAAGGGTAACTCAAGCCAATTAAGATGAAATGTAATGGGATTAAAAGTAAAATCTTGCATTTAAATTTAAAAATGAAAGTCATTAAGTATAAGATAAGGCTTTTAAAAAAAATTAAGCCCAAAGCCATTAGTTCCAAACTAGTAGATAAGCAGCTATTGAGACAGAAAATGTAGTAAATTCAGGTGCTTGTTTTTTTATATCTTTGAGTGGATTAATGATGACAAAAGGCCACAAGTCCTTGAAGTCCAAGAGAGGGGCAAAAAAAAATTCAGAGTCCAATCGCAAGAGGATTTATCTCATGTAGTTCATACTGGCTGGACTATTATCTCGTACTTGATTTTATGAATCACATTTTAATAAAAGGCATGTATAAAATGCAAGAGTAACTCGAATTATAAAAGGTTCTGAAAATATGCTTACAGAAAGGAGTAACAGAGGTTGTGATAAGATCAATCTAAAGGGCAGGCTGCCAACAGTAAAGGAATTAATCTCATTCAGGCAGCTCCAAAAGGCAGAGGAATAAGAGACAGAAGTTAAAGGAAACTGGCTTCAATACAAAGAATAATTAGAGGTTATTTATAAATGGAACTATCTTTGAAAAACGGTGAGCTTCCCAAAAATGTTCAAAGAAAGACACTAGATAGGGAAATTCCTACTGAAGATGAAAGAAAGACTGAGTAACCTATTAAGATCTGTCCCAGCCAAATGAAAGTAGCATATTTGCATGTTTTACAAATATACACACAACTCTTACAGAGACCAATGATCACACATAACACAATTATTTCAAATCAGTAGTTAGAGGCTAGGTGCATCTTTCTGAAATATTCTTTATGGTACCAAGTATAAAGTTCTACATGTAAAGGGGAAAAAATCAATATGGTCAGTAATCAATTAACTGGTTTTAAGTATTTCACGCTATCTATGATAATTATATCCTTGGCAAGTCCTCATTTGGAGTATCAAATGTGTTTACTTGTATTAGAATCCACAATTCTTTTGTAATGTACCTTCTTCATCAGAGTCATATAAGGGAACAACTAAATAAAAATTATCAAACGTCCATTCGTCTGGGTATATCTTATCAGTAATATTTGTGTGTATATATATATATATATATAGTAGCGCCCTTTATCCGCCATTTTGCTTTCAGTGTGTGTGGTTACTCGCAGACAACTGTGGTCCAAAAATATTAAATGGAAAATTCCAGAAATAACTTCAAGTTTTAAATTGCATGCCATTCTGAGTAGTGTGATGAAATCTCGCACCTGCACAGTCCATCTCACCCTGGACATAAATCATCCTTTTGTCCTGCATATCTACCTGACTTCGTCTCATCGCATAGGCATTGTGTCATCTCTTATTATCACGAGAAGTGTGAATACAGTACAGTAAGATACTTTGAGACCACTTTCAATTTTTTATTACTGTATAATGTTAAAACTTTTTATTAATCTCTTACTGTGCCTTATTTATAAATTAAACTTTATCACAGTTATGTAATGTATAGGAAAAAACATGGTACATATAGGGTTCAGTACTACCTGTGGTTTCAGGCATCCCCTGTGGATAAGGGGGGACTACTCTACTACCTAGAAGTTTACAAAGGGCTTTCGTACACATTATACACAGAGCTACTAGATTTCCTTCTCACAAGTACCTTATGAGTTAGTAAATCAAGTATCATCACACTCAT
Organism: Pteropus alecto; assembly: GCF_000325575.1. Classification (NCBI taxonomy): domain Eukaryota; kingdom Metazoa; phylum Chordata; class Mammalia; order Chiroptera; family Pteropodidae; genus Pteropus; species Pteropus alecto. Next base: position 5,952,162 of record NW_006434709.1, on the reverse strand, counting down.
TTTAGAGATAAACAGTCTCAGGAAAAAAATTAAAAAGTAAGTTAAACCTATGACCCTCTAACTAATGAATATCACAATGAAGACAATAAATCCAAGTTTTCTGACTCCAAATCTGGAACTCCCAGTTCAGTATAATACCAGTTCCATGAAAACAACAGTCACTGGTTTCCTGTTACCTCATACCAATAGCTAGCTCTAAAAGATACCCAGAGATTAATATTTTTAAAGACCATACCTATGTCCACATTGGTAGTCTCAGACCCATATTAACGTGCTAACAACTGAACTCTTACTACTGCCTATTCTTAATTTGGGGTTGAAAGGATGGGTTCAAGGGGGCCAGAATGGCACAGGGACACAAAATACTGAAGACAGCTATGGGTCACTTTGTTCTGCTAATAACTGTGGGCAAGTCATTAAAATTTTCAGCAGCCATTTTCTGAGCTGTAAAACATGTTAGAAAAGCAAAGTTCTTTTTCAGTAAAATTCTATGGTTGGTACATACTATCTAATGAATACATCAGAACTCAGTAAATACAGTTGACCCTTGAACAACGCAGGGGGTGCCAACCATCAGAGCAGTCAAAAATTTGCATATACTTTAAGTCTGCCCTCCATATACTCGGATTCCCAATCGCGAGTTAACCCTTGAACAATGCAGGTATGAACTGTGCTAATCAACTGAACTTCATGGGTTAACAAAAAAATCCAGGTATAAGCGGATCCACGCAGTTAAAACTCACGTTGTTCAAGGGTCAACTAAACTCTTGAACTAAGCCACATACAAAGAACCTCTCCCCAGATTTCTTTCCATGTTCCATTGAATTCAGCATAGTAAAAGACATAAAGAAGATGCTCAATATATTTCTGCTATAAAAGTACACTTCAACTTAGATCCCATTGATAAAAGCATAAGAAAAAGACCTAGGACCAAGTTTGACTTAAAACATGTAATTTCTCTGCTTTATGAACACAAACTTCAATGAGGAAGGTAATCTTAAAGAGAAATCATTTTTAATTTAAACAATTCTTATTCTACCCCTCTACCACAGATGCATGATTTTTAAAGATATTTTTAACAATAAAAAATACATTCTAAATTTACCAAAATAATTTTTTAAACTTCTAGTCCAAAGATTACTTACAATTTGAAGCTTGATTGTTTTCCCATCTAACTCTATAGTTCTTATTTTGAAATCCACACCAATTGTGCTGATGTAGCTTTCTGTATATGTATCATCCTGAAGGGAAAAAAGTTAATGATTCAAATTACTGTTCAATACAGTAAAAATACAGTAAATAATGTTAACTTTTATCTACTAAGTTGATAAAGTTTATAAGACATAACATGTTGAGAACAACTACACCATTCTGCTCCAGTACTCAGTTCATATACTGATTATAAAGTACTATTCAAAAGCTATTCTTTAATTTTCCAAACTTTTTTTTTTTGGCAAATTCTTTACATACATTATATAGAAAAAGACTGTGTATTTTCAATGATTATGATTTCCTAATTGCTAATCAGTGAAAGTCTTGCTCCCCCTTATCCTATCCAGTTTATTTATCACAAAGCAATGATCAAATCACTCCCAGATTTAGAAGTCGGTTTTATTTTCTAGTTACGACTTTTAAAAATTCACATAATATAAAATTTACCCTTTTAAAAAGTGTACAATTCAGTGGTTTTTCATATATTCACATGGTGTGCAACCATCACCACTATTATCACCCTGAACACTTTTATCACCCTGTGACGGAACCTTATACACAGCAGCAGTTTCATTCTCCATTTCCTCTTCTTCCCCTAGACCCTGGAAACCACTAATCTACTTTATTTCTCTATGGATTTGCCTATTCTGGACATTTCATATGAATGGAATCATATAATAATATGTGGCCTTTTGCGTCTGGCTTCTTTAACTCGGCATAAAGTTTTCAAGGTTCATCCACGTTATAGTACATATCAGTACTTACACATTGTATGGATATACCATATTGTGTCTATTTATTAGTTGAGGGGCATCTAGGTTGTTTCTACTTTTTGGCTATTATAAATAATGCTGCTAGGAACATTTGTGTACAAGTTTTCATGTGAACAATGTTTAACCCAATGATAAACTTAAAAAATTACACCTGTTTTTCTCAAGTATCTGTTATGATATTTTACTCAGAATGGAAACAAAACTCTTTTTTAAGTAAAAATGTCTGTGAAAAGATATGTAGATTAAAAAAAAGACATGTGAATGGAGAGATCAGGCTATCACCACCCAAATCCGATGAACAATCCTAGCAAGCACAAAGCAACCACCTACAAAATACTCTGCCACCAAAGACACGCCTAAATCTAATCACACCTAAATCTATTGATGGAAAGGTTCTATAAGCTCAGCTAGTCAATACAGTAGCTAGTGACTAGTGAGAAAAAGAAACTGAATTTTTAATTTTGTTCAACTTTAAATAGCTGCATGGGGCTAGTAGCTATCATAAAGACAGCATAGCTCTGGGGCTTACTTCCAATTACAGAAACAAAAGGGACCTGAAAAAGTTTAGACACAAGGAAGCAAAGTGACAAATCTCAAATGTTGCACCATCAATAGGAAAGCCCCAGTTTCTGCAAAAAGTAAATGATGTGAAAAATACACAAAAAGGGGGAGGTAGGAAAAACTCTAGATTAAAAGACTAAGCTGTAAATCAACCAAATGGAATGTGTGGACTATGTTTCAATCCTGACTCAAACAAACTGTAATACCAACACTTCTGAGACAGAGAAATTTATTTTTTAAGTTGACAATATCAATGTTATTTTATATAAAAATGTACAGTTTGACATATATGTAAATGGGAAAATGACACATGTGAGGTCTGCATTACTACCCTCCAACAAAGAAGGGGGAAAAAGGATTAAATGAAGCTAGCGTAAAAGCTGAATCTGATGCATACATGGGATTGGAAAAAAAAAGCTCTCTTCAAAAAAAACGGTAAAATGTGATCAGAGGGAATTCCAAGCAGCTAGAGGTAACTATGCTGACTTCTCTTCCTCATATATTCACACTTGTGTGCATGTAGAATCAAAGAATTGAATTCAATTTAACAAAATGTTCCTTATCACTACTTATTTTTTAAATTATTTTAAATTGTGAATCTAGTAAATATCAGGTACTGTAGAAAGTAGAGAATAAAATAAATGCAATAAACATTCACTTAGCACTTCTACATGCCCAGTGTTTTGTTAGAAATACTTATAAATGCTGTTAGAATTCTTGTAAATCCCTAAATGACCCTTATTTGCATGCCTCTGAGTCACTGCACATGCTCTTCCTACTGTTCAAATTTTCAGTATCTCTTTCTGTATATCTCCACTTCCCAGCCCCTGGGTCACATGGAAATTTTTATTCAATCTTCAATTTTGAACCCAGGCAATACTAATTATCCAAACATTTTCCAACTCCTTGGCCAATAGTTAAGAGATCCTTCCTTCTGTGCTCCCATAGCTTATTATGCACTTCTTTATTATACCTTTTGCAGCTTGTCTTTATTTGGCAGATCCAGAAATCAGTATTTTTTTTAAATGTTTCTCGGGTGATTTCACTGTGTAGGTAGTACTGAAAACCTATGACTCAGAGCAATAGGCATCCCAAAGAGGGCTGTCTTTGAAACACAAACACCTCAGGCTATATAGCCATTTTCAGCAAGAGATGCCACATTCTTCCCACCTACCTACAATTGCTGATTCAATACTAAGAATTATTCTTAATTTTAATATTTGCCAATTTAATAAAAATTAAGCAAAATCTCATTTTAAACCTTTAATTACAAACAAAATTGAATATTTTTTCCATAGTTATTGGCAATTTGTATTTCTATTTTTGTGAACTGCCTGCTCATATATTTGCCCATATTTCTATTAGGACAAACATCCTTTTCTTATCAATGTGTAAGTGTGCTTTATATATTGAGAGAATATCATCCCTTCCTCATATATATATTTTGCTAGTACCATTTGTTTTCTAACAGTTTTATGTGCTTGATATTAATTTTAATGCAATCAATTTAATAATCTATTCTTTCCTAATTTTTTTGTTAGGGAATACTTTCACACAAGATTAAAGAATCACCTATGTTTTATTCTAGTACTTCCATGGTTTCATTTTTAATTATGATATATAATAAAATTATATATATATTTTAAATGACATTCATTAATCATTCATCTCATCAGAAAAGTCATTAAGTATCTAAGATGCTGTCAAGCTCTCAGTGCTGAATTACAAGTTTTCTAAAATTCTAATTTTCCTTTCAAAGCTTGAATTTATTATAGGCAGCAAACGCTATCAAATATTCTACTTGGAAAAAATTATATCTTTTCCCTTGAAATGACAGTCTCAGTTCATTTGAGAAAATGTCTGCCCAATATCTAGTTCTACATAACTATAGTTTGTAAGTTGTTCTTTCAAGTAAAAAATAAAAAAATAAAAAAACTTGCCTTTTTTTTTTTTTGAGATAACCAACACACTATAGTAAGCAGTGAAGTGCTTTAAGCATACTCATCATTTCTTCACAATATTTAAGAAAGAATACTCAAAGATCAAGATTTTAAAAACTCATCCATTTTTACTGTTTTATCAAAGACACACTCTTAAGTGAAATGGTTTTTTCCCTGCTATGGGTGAACAAAGGTAAATACCATGACTATGAGTACAGTTTGGGCCTTAGCACTGCCTTGCATGGTGCTAAGGCACAAGCAGTTCTACCCTACCACTGCTTTTGCATCATCAGACCAAATGTCAACACAGAGAAAGAGGCAAAGGTCTTTTTAGTTCTAAGGAATTATTTACTTAGTAAATACTAATGGCTTAGTATTATTAAGGTAATAGTTTTGATCTCATGGACCCCTCAGAGGGTCCTGATAATCCCCAGGGGTCTTTAATCCATACTCTTGAGAACCAAAGATCTAGATAGTTGAAAAGGAAAACATGCTAAATTTGAAGGCAGTTGATAAACACTATAAAGGAGACTGAATTCTATTCATTAGCTTGAAAGTCATGTTTGTAAATTTCAGCGTATGGAACACTATGCCACTGTCAAAAGTTTGTACCAGGCCCTGCTTTTTATTCTACTAAACTTTTACTTGAAGATTCATTTTCTAACAAATCACTTTTAACACAAGCCAACTATTTTCCCCTTACCTTTATTACCTATGTTAGAATGAAACACTCTTTGACTACCAAAACTATCACTCTGACTTTATAACCACACTTAGCTAAATTTATTTAAGAGAAACAGCATTTCTTTTATTTAAGACTCCAAGATATCGCTGGGGATGTATACTTAGAGGCTTTAAATATATAAATTCTGGAAGAATTTTTTTGTGCTGGATAAAACTGTTTAATTTCTTGTCTACCTAGAAAACGTACACAGCATTAATTTCTTTAAAGGTATTTCAATTTCAACTTACTGCAAATCTAAGAAGGAGGCAAGACTTTCCAACTCCAGAGTCTCCAATCAGAAGTAACTTGAATAAATAATCACTGCCAAAAGAAAAAGAATATCACATTAATAAAAAGCATATTGCATTGTAAGTTCTGCAATGAAAAAACATAGTAAAAATAATAAACAGCTCACTGAGGAAGACAATAGCTCCTACAAAGCCCATGAATGGTTTAAGAGAAGCCAAAATTGCAACCAATAGCAGAAGCCCTTTTCATGAATCACTGAACAGGACAGAATTATGTAAAAGTAAGATAGACAATGCTACCCATGATCTTTGAAATAAGTGAAATACCACATCTAAGGAAAGAATGAAAGAAACATAATATATATTCTTGGAGAACCCAAGAAACTATGCTAGATAAATCCCACTTTCTCTGCAGTATTAGAATACAGGGAGTTAACTTTCCACTGTTCTTGCCAATGAAACATAAATCTCTCCTTCAAATTCCAAGACCAAATCATTATTTCATAGTAATCCTCCAATGAAGAGGCTTTTATCACCCTTTCCTAGCATCCACCTGGAAATTCCTCCTTAAAAAAAAAAAAATCACTTAACTTCTGAAAGCCTGTATTACATATATTTTAAACTGAAGATGTGGTAAAATTAAAAGCTGTTTATACAAACATAGAACTGTGCCAACATCCTAAGCTTGTATTAAAGCGGTCTTCAGAAAACATTGAAAGCTAAGCTGTTTACGTACACTGACCATTTCCAGGCCTGACTCAGAGATCACTCCCAGAAATTCCTTCATGGACTTGAAAACAATAGACTGTCTGCCCATAGTCTCCAAAGGAATCCCTCCATAAATCCTTCCTAAGTCCCACCAGTTCTATATATTCTTTTAAGCAATTTCAAAAGGATAAAAATATCCAGAATTTAGTTTGTTTTTTAGCAGACCTGAGTTTCAATTTTGTTCTTTGTGCCTTATTTTTTTTAAATGCTACCTACTTATTAAGGTATAACCCAAATATCACTCAAAATTTAAATTTAGATTTTAATTATATTTACATGTAAGCAAGATATAAAACTTTTAGCAGTAATTACCTCTGTGAATATTCATCAATTTTTACCCAGGTTTACAGTGACATGTATTACTTAAAACTTATCCTTTGGTTATATCAATAGTATACTTATTGTCCTTAATTATAACTCAAGGAAAGAAAAAAAAAAGTGCCCTAGTCAGCAGCAAAATAAAGGTCAGAAAAGGAAATAAGAAGCTTTTAAACAAGTCATCAAGAAGGGGACTGAATCACAGGATGAACTAAATAACTAATATCCTTTCCAGTTTGAGATCCTAAAAAAAACAGAAGGGGATGATGATGGTAAAATGTTACCCTTAATAAAAGACTGATACCTAATACCATGCAGCTTTTATTAGGCAATAATAGTTGCTGATTTTAGCACTATTGATAGTTTCCTCCTTAATTAGACCAAATTCTTAAGAATGTGGAACATCAGCAATGAGTACATGTTAAGAATTTACATTTCAGGTAGCAAGAATAATCACATCATTGATTAGTACTATAGTTACTTAGTTTTAACAGAAAATTTTGACACAACAGATACTATGAATTTTACCAACTTCCCTGAGCACAGTGCCAGGCATCCAGCAGACCTTCAATAAACATCCCCCTGATTCAGCTGTACTGGACCATTACAGTGAATGACATTAGGCCACTAAGGTAGCATTCATTACCTTAGAGATGAGTTGAGTGCTCTGCTCTGCAATGAAATAATCACTGCTAAACAAGACTACAATATGAAGTGCAAGAGTCCATTTATACATGGATTAAAATTCACATTGTCTAAAGGTTAACAGTATGCAATCCGAGGTGGGGAATCCATGTATGTGGAGGGCCAACTTAAGTTATATGCAGATTTTAGACCGTGTGGGCCATGGGTGCCCCTAACCTTGGCATTGTTTAAGGGTCAGCTGTATTTTGTTCTTTCCCAAACCACCGCAAGCTTTACTAACATCACAAGAGACATGGGGAAGGGCAACCAAAGCCTAACTCACAAACTTCTTCCTTTTATTGAATACACACACCTAAAGAATGTTACTTATGCGTTATTTGCATTGAGACATTTTAAATTACCTACTACCACAGTAGCTTTTTAAAAATTAAATATATTGGGGTGACGCTGGTTAATAAAATGATATAGGTTTTAAGTGTACAATTCTATAATACATCACCCAAGGTATATATTTGACCCCCATTACCCTCTTCTATCCCCGCCCTCCTTTCCCTCTGGTAACCACCATACTATTGTCTATGTCTATGAGTTTTTGTTTGCCTTGCTCATTTATTGTGTAGTAGCTTATTTCTAAACTATTAATATACTGAATGTTCAAGAGAATTCAGAAATTTGAGGTTGCTTAAAGATATTTCTGTAACTATAATTGCAGAAAACATAGTAAAAATGTTGACAGACCATGAGCAAACCTAAAATAAGAAAGCACAAAGCCAAAATTTTGGTAAAGGGTCAAAAATAATATAGCAAATGATAAGACTTTAAATATATTTTTCCTTTATTCCCCAAGAATTTGGAATCGGTTTTTGGTCTACAATATAATTTTGACTTAAGTTAAAAAAAAAATGGATTATGTTAGCTTAGAAATCTATAGTTACAACTGTAATCACCATTCTCCTATATTAGATTATTCTAGTAAATCCTATCCAGACTGTTCCTAAATCAGAATTTCCTCTAGTCTTTTCACGTCTAATTTACTACAACACTTCATACTTTCTCCCCCTAAGTAGTCTGGAATCTGTTTCCCCCCACTCTTATGTTTGACATACTTATCTGTGAGAGTGAAGGTAAACTGGCTTACTCATCCAAAGTCTAGCATTGTGCCTTTTACAAAGCATGTGCTAATCGATCAGAAGACATTTTAATTTTGCATTTTTAATCAACCTCTTTCATTGTGAGATACAGCTAATGAATATCTATGGCCATCCTTGATGAACATTTTGAGCAAAATATTAGGGGAAAAAATGAATGGGAACATGGCATATTAAAAGGACACAGGAGCCAACCTGAAATTTCTCTCAATGGCCAAGGCAGAACAATTTGCTCCATAAACAATCATGTATTGGACTATAACCCAAAAAATAAATAAATATCCATAAGTCTACTGATATAAATGATTAAATAAGTGGGAGAGAAAAGACAAATTTTCCTTACAGGAGGATTCTAAATAATACATGTAGAAGGAATGAGAGAAACAGAAAATCACCAGCAGACCACCACAATAATAACTGCTGCAGGCAAGAGCTACCAATGAATGCTACAATTAGTGGGTAAATTGCATGGCTTCAAAGTATGTCCCCCCAAATATTTACTACTGTGGTGGTTTTAATATATGTTCACAAATTCTTTAAATACTCCTCCCTCTAGGAGATGGAGCTTATTCATTCCCTTCCTGTGGGTGTAGGCTCTTAATAGTGGCTTTCTGATAGAGTAAGGAAAGAAAAAATAGTAAATTTACAATAAGAGAAACCTGACGGATGCCACCTTAACTAAGTGATCAAGATGAACACCACCAGTAATAAGACATGTTGGTGTCATGTACCCTCTAATATGATGTGATGACTACAGTGCTTCACCTCTATGGTATCTTCCCCCAAATCCATAATCCCAGTCTAATCCATGAGAAAACATCAGACAAATGCAAATTGAGGGACACTCTACAAAATACCTAGCATTACTGTTGAAAAATGTCAAGATCATGAAAAATAAGGCAAATTGAAGGAAGCTAACATGATATAACAACTAAATACAAATGGTATCCTGAATTAGATCCTAGGACAGAAGAAAATCATTAGTGGAGAAATTAGAATAAAACTCTATAGTTTAGTTAATAATGTATCAATGTTGATTTCTTAATTTTGATAAATGTACCATGGTATTAAGATATTAATATTTAGGGAAGCTGGGTGAAGAGTATACAGGAATTCTCTGTACTATTTCTAGAATTCTTCTGTAAATCTAAATTTATTTTAAAAAGGTTTTTAAAAAACAAGGACATTAGTAAAATGAGTACAAATAACAATCTCTGAAATCTAGCTCCCGGTATTTTTAAATGTAAGAGAGATTTTTTGTATTTTCTCAAAATAAATCAACATCATAAATCATGATGGAATCCGTAAAATAAAAATTTAAACAAAAGCTGCTTTTGAGGTACAAGTATTTTTATCATCAGAGAAAACTCTTTTGAACTGCTTGAATTTATGATATCTTGAACAAGTAATTGAAAGAAGAGATAATTCAATGAGAAAGGTAAGACAGTTAAGGTGGACTGAGAGAAATTAAAGCTAAATGTAAAGGGGTAAATTGAGAGAAATTAACAGGTTTTTAACAACTGAATGGTAGGGGCATCAGAGATAATGACAAGTGAAAGATTATTTTTGTTATCAGTTCCTCCTGCAAGTCAACTCATGGTCTACTTTAGCAATACTGGAGATTCTCTATTTCCATTATTTATTATCTAAACACATCTTAATACTTATGCCATTTTTGCATGCAAGCATTAACATTTTCTATACTTTTAACGAAGTCATTTTCATGAGAGCAGGAAACAATATTCTTTTAAAAAACTACTAAAACAGATTTTGGTTCAAAATTCTATTTAGGTAAAATGCTTTCCTTTTCATGAAGTTAACCAAACTACATACAAAAATATGAAGGAGACAAATCCACTCATTTCTGAATCTAAAATGCTATTGAGAATTCTAAAATCTCAAAAGAGAATGTTATGTGAAATACATGTAAAAAGATTATAGAACATTTTGTTTAGTATAATCCTTTTAAAAATTTTGTACACACATAAAAGATCTGGGAAAAAATGGACACTTCTAAATTGTAGGATTACAACTGACTGATATTTTTCTTTATACTTTGACAGTCTGCAGTAAGTCTGTATTTAACCTTTATAACCAGAAAAAAAATAATGTTATTTGGGGAGAAGAAAAAATTTTAGTGAGGTGTTTATGATACTTTGCAAGTTCGTTCAGTTTACCTGCCATAACATAAATGATTTCTAAAATATGTAGAGTAGATCAAGGTTGTAAGCAGATGGTGCTGGCACATTCCCAGTATAGCCACAGTATATAGTCAACTTTTGGATTAAATGAGAAGAAACCTTTTTTCTTTTATGAAATAAAATTTGGATTATCAGACATAGTTCACATGTCAGTGAATATTTTACAAGAGAAAGCTGACTGACATTAACGCACTTTTCAATATTCTACCCTGTGGAAAGGTATACAAAGAAAAGAAAAAGAAACACAGTGTAAGACTATAATGTCTAGTTGTTTTTATTTAAATGGTACAAATTTCATAATGTCAGCTATAACTATATCTTTAAAATGGCCTGCTATTTTAAAAAGTTCAGTGGAAACTAAATTTGTTCTTTCATCTAGAATCAATTTACTTGTATGATAGGAATCATGTTATTTTACCTTTTATAAATGTTGTACTTGAAAACAGCCTAAAACTAAGTTCATATATCAAATTAAAAACAAAATCATGATTATGATATTATGATACAGTGGACAAATAAAATTTAATTCACTATTAAATTACATACTATTCTGTTAGCCTTTGGAGTATGGAATGATTAATAAAAACTTGGGCTACAATAATTGTGTCTGACATCAACTTTTCTTTTTTGCTCACTTTAAGTATGTTCCACAGAACACAACTCAAAATTTGACCATCAGGCTAGAGAAAAGAGGTAAGAACTTTTAGTTACTTCATATGCTTCTGCAGTGTCTGAATTTTATAGAGCGCATATTAGTTCTGTGACTAAATTAAATAAAAATTAATAAGCCTTCAGCTATAGACAAAACGAGACTGTTAATCAAAATAGTCAAAATAATCAATTACCAAGAATCTGAGAATGCAATAGTCTTTCCTCTAAATTTAAGGAAAGAGCCAAGCAATTTTTTTAAAAACTATCCCCACAATCAATGCCTAAAACTACATATTTTTCTTTGATATTTACAGACAATAATTTTCCAGGTTCTATTTTAGCTCTGTTTAGAACAGCATTCAAAAATTCAAAGCTAGAATTCTGAAAATGAAAGAAATTTTGGTAGTGCTGAAGGAAGTGGCAAGTCATACAAGAGGACAAGAGTAGAGTCTTACAACCTTTATAACACATATTTAGCTGAAAAACATGTCAAGGAAGAGGTGTAAATGTCCTCTAACTCCTTATCTTTCAAAGCCTGCACACATTTTAGAGCTGGCAAGACCTGTATTTGAATGTAGGTACAATCCCATACTAGCTGTAATTGAGGCAAGGTACTCACCACTATGAGCCTCAATTTATTTATCTGTAAAAAGATTCTATAGCATCTTCTACCACCCAATTGGGCTTCTTGTAAGGATCAGAAATAATGCCTCTAAAATCTCTAACACAGTGTCTGGAACATTGCAGAAGCACAATATGTGGCAATTATTATTTTTGTAAATAAATATTATTTTTCCTTCTTCCATCCAAACCACAAGGTAACTTGATGAAAAAGTTTAAGAGCTACAGACAAAAATTTTGAAGCTTCTGTTCAAACGATGGATGACAAAGTATCTCAGGATACTTTGGGATTATCCCAGTATAATCTAAAATAAAAGTTTAAAAATTACCAACTAATAGTTATAAGTACTATGATCACACCAGTCACAATTCTCTAAACCTGGCAACACATATATAGTAACGTGGTCCGCAATATATGCCCTCTCCAGCAAGAGAAAGACAGTTCTCTGCTTTACTTGCTTTACTCACAGAAAGACATTCATGACTTCTAAGGCCCCAAGAATAAATGTTTAAGGATAGTCAAGAGGATAGAAAAACTGAGAATGGATACAATACTTCAAACCTAAAAAAGCTTTACATGTCAACATAAAACAAGATGTGAAGGAGAAAGTCAAAGGTCATTATATAACTCACAAACCCTTTTTAACTTTTTAAAAAGATCTCTCCAATTATGAATCTTAAAAGTAACTGACCATAAAGATGTTAGTTGCCTAACTAACTGGATTAAATTTTAAATTTGTAGAAGTTAACCAAATACAGTAAACTGGAAACAGCATACATGGACTGTGAAATCACAGGTCCTTGAGTTAAAATTCCAATTCTGCTGCTTATTCTGAATGCCCTTGGATAAGCCATTTAACTCTTCTCTCTTTTCCTCATCTGTAAAAGTAGGGCACTATTTCTTCAGAGGATTAAGGGAAATAATGTAGAAACATAAATTTTCTGACTAATGGTGGGAACTCAAATTATTAGTTGTTGACCTACTGCCAGGACTAGTTAGCATCAAGGGTTCTGGAGAGTCCTCCTCAGTACTCTATTCCTCTCCAGCAAAATGAAACATAACTAAAACTGTCCATTAATAACAAATCATAGGCCCCTTTTCCAAATCTTTTGCACAGTCTATTCTGCTATCCTAATTCTTTAAAAGTATCACAAGAGTTAATTTGTGCTAATATTGTTATATTGATTATGCCTGTTATCTTCTTAACTAACTGGTAAGCACCTGGGAACAGAACAGAGTTCATATTTTATAATTAAAAAACAAAAACAGAAAAACCCCTCAACTCTTATCATATTCTAACTGATGACAGAGAAAGGAAGGGCTGTTATCTTTACCAAGCTTTCTTCCAGAGTGAAATTAGCCATGTGTGTATGTACACACATGTACGAATGTATGTAAACATATATTCACTGTAAGATTTTTAAAAGTCTATATTGAAAAAACTGTTAAAGCAGACGAGATATATATATGATAAAATGTGTAAGAAAAACCTTAAAAATGAAACCACCTGCCATTTACATATATTCTAACATTCCTTACTAGAATACAGATGTCAAATAATGTCTATATAGCACTGTACAGTTTACTCTTGAGACTCAGAACTGAGATGGAACTAATCACATTTTATAAACAGGTTCAGAAGGCATAAATGACTTGTAGGAGGTAAGTGGCAGTCTGAACTTAAACCTAAGGTTTACAACTCCAAATGCTATGTTCTTTTTATCATACCACACTCCCTCAATGATGTATTTTATATACTCAGATGATAAAAATGTCAGTAAATATGTGAAGTCTACATATAAAACCTATCAAAATGAATCAAACCATCCGTGACTAGCTCACAGGATCTGACTAAATATAAAGTGTGATTCATAGCTTAAATTAACTTAGATAATTTGTTTTAGTATATAAGTTAACTTAGCTCAAAAGAGCATGGTACGTTTTGTAGTTCAGAATTCATTAGCTTTAGTAAGTGATGAACCCAAATATTCTTCATGAGGACAGGTGTTAGCCACCAAGCTACAAATAAAGCACTAAATAATTATCCACACTGTATATATCACAAAGTTGCTTCAAATATCCTTTTATAAATCTAGCTATTTAACTATTTTAATAAATACCATCTAATCCATTTAAAGACTATATTACACTGCGCCAGGCATTTATCCTAACTACATCCATATGGACTTTAAAGCAATAAAGACACTACAGAGACAACCTATTGTTCTTAATGTGAAAGCTGATATTCTGTGAACTTAGTGTGTCTTTGTTTCAAGACTCTTGGAAACACTTCATATATTAGTATCTTAATGAGGAACAGAAAGGTAAGCATTAAAAAAAGAAAAAGAAAAGCATGGACTAGGTCATCAAAATAAAGCCATGCCCATACAAATCTCACATTTTAAAACCAGTTAGTTCAGGATACCAGATTTAAATTTAAACTCCTATCACTCCTAGGTTTCCATATTTCAAGAGTGGTAATGAACATTCTCTTTTCTCTTTTCAATCTTCTAAATCAGGCATTCTTAACTTGAGCTCAAGCAGTGTGAACAGTTTGCAACTTTAAGCAAAACATTATGAATACATATATGCACAAAGGGTGCAGGTCTTCAGGGTTCATCAGAGGCTCCTAGGTGTCCATAACCATAAGTGGGTTAAGAATAAGTGTCCTAAATCAAGTTACTAGAAAATATCTATAGCCGGAATGAAAAGGACAAAGAATAACTCCACTTAAGTACTACTGTTATTCAAATGAAATACATTCAAATAAAATCCATCACTGTTCTTGGAAAACTCCAATTACATAATTTTCTCAGTTTCATTTGTAAAGCTCATTAATTTGAGGTGCAGACTGCATAAAATGCCCTGTGTAAAGACACTAGTCAAGTGGCTAGCACATAGAGTAAGCATTGATTAAATAGCTTTATTAAAAAATGTTTCCAAAGACTGGTTCCCCTCGTGAGCAAAGGCACTCACACCAGGGGAATTTAGAAACATGTAAGAGTAGATTTAATTGGAACCTTATCACCACCTTGGATTTAATAATAATAAAGCAAGGTGTTTTGACCAACTGAGCCAACCAGTCATAAAAGTGCCAAGGAAAACTTCCATTCCCTACTTTTCCTTTGTACTCTATTTCTTCACATGTTTAAGTCAGTTAACAAACTAACAAACACTTGTTCTCTGGCTTCTTAGGGCCTCGAGACTATTTTATTTTTCCCAAATATTATTCCACCATTATCCTTTTATAATCTGAAATAGTCACAGGGTAGTTCCAAAGAAAACCAAGCTGTAGTTTTCTTCCCTTTTTTCTAGACATCAAAGAAGCAATCTAAGCCCCATATTCTAGAGAAAAACAGTAGAATAGTCTTGACCACGCCCCTCTCCCTATAAGGTTAAAAAAAAAAGTTTTGGGCATTCTGCCTTAATTTCTTACTGAAACTACAAAATGTAGTTCAGATAGAGTGGTAAAAAACATGTAAGCCACACATCTAAAATATCTCATGGACTGGCATCCTACACCCATTTTTGGTCTCTCTTTATCTTAAAACACAAAGTACTTTTTTAGCAAATCTTTAAAAAAAAGCATTTATTTAACCCTAAACATTTTCACATATTAGGAGACAAGAGTAGATAACATTAACAAAAGAAAACTATTCTTAACAATCAAAAACAAAACTTTTAACTATTACAACTGCAACTAGTAAAACCACCATGTATGTACAATCAAGAGTTGCCAATGGGAGAAAACACATACACAGCCAAAGGGCTGCTAATAGGATATAGATAAATTACTAAGATTGATTCCAGAATTAAGAAAGACTGAAACAACCAAGGAACATTACTCAGAAGCAAAATTCTCTTTAAAAGCCAACTAAAGAACTGGCAAGAGAATACTTGATTCTGAAGTTCTTCCATCTTAAAGATATTTTAAAAGAGAAACTTTAAAAGATTTATTTGCTAGAATAGATAAGAGACTGTACCATCCCTCATTTTAACTTAATTGTAATAAAAAATAATAAGAAACTTTTAAATTTAAATTATCTCTAAATGATCCTACAAGATCATCCACTGACACAAAACTCTTAAAATGCATTTTGTGGAGATTCTACACAGCTATTGGAAACTTAACCCTACCCCAAAAATTACATATGTTGATTCTCCACAGACATTAAGAAATCATATTCTAGGTAATGAAAACACTGGTTATTTTTCTTCTTTACATTTCTCTGAATTTTTCAAACCACTGTCAACACCACCAAAAAGTCATCAAGACAACCATCAAAAAGACAACTTACTTTTAGTTGATTTTCAGCTTCTAATAAAAAATCCTAGCTAAAAATTATAAGAAAGCAAGTAATGATATACTCATTAATGAAATATACTGTCAGACAGATAACAAAACTGATTAACTTGCTTTTACTTTCAAATTCTTAAGTTAAAAGATAGATTTATTCAAAGCATAATGCTGGCACTAAAAAAAAAAAGTCAAATTTCCTTGAGTCTACCATGACAAAAGAGCAAAGTTTGAAAAACTGATTAAATTTTGAGCCATGATCTCCAATGTCATCTGGAGCCATGACTTAAAATAGACACACACACACACATGTACTATAAACTTTTCTACATTAAAGAACCATAGTTGATCCAAGTAGACTATTAAAAGTTCTTTCTGCTGTAGTTAACTGGTATGTTCATGATAGGTATACATACTTTATTCTTAACACATTCCTTATAGATCAAGCAGCCAAAATGATTTTCTTGACACTAAAAAAACCCACTAGAAGCTAATGGACTAGGAAAAATGTTTCGGGTATGAGAATAATGCTAAGTATTTCTTAATCAGTGTGCTGAAATAATCACTGCCTACTTCACCACCTAGCTCAGAAAAATAAAAATTTTTCTTGAGTGTTCCAGAAAAAAGAAAGCTCTGATTCTTCCTGTCTACATTTTCCACTGTTCAGATTCCACTTAGCTGCTTTTTGTTTTTGTTTGTACTTGAAATGCAACCAAGTCAGTCATGATCCTTAATTTCTACGATAAAGAAAACCAATGGTTGTCAATTCTACTAAATCAATAAATCAATTAAATAACACGGAAAGAAGTCAGTGGAACAGCTTAAAATTTAATCAGTAACTGATATATTTCTTATTCTCCTCAGTACCAAACAAAAATTTAAAACTTAAAAATCATGAAAGTATTCAGTTAACAAAATTACCAACAGGTAATCAATCTTATGTCAACTAATATAAATCTAAAAACCTGTTCCCTCTGAGAAAACCAAACT
Source organism: Pteropus alecto (assembly GCF_000325575.1). Lineage (NCBI taxonomy): Eukaryota > Metazoa > Chordata > Mammalia > Chiroptera > Pteropodidae > Pteropus > Pteropus alecto. Next base: position 5,935,064 of record NW_006434709.1, on the reverse strand, counting down.
TTCTTTTGTCAAGAACCCATCATAGAATCATGAAAGGCACTCACCCATTAAAAATTTTTTAAAAAATTAAAGTTTGGAACAAGGTGTTAAAGTAAATAGACTTATATGTGGGTGACAAAAAAAAAAAAAACCCTCTAAGAATCTCTTTACTCTATTTTCCAATTTCTCTCTAATTATTTTTATGATAACAAATTTCATTAAAGACAAAGAAACTGAAGTCAGATTGATAAAAATCTGTTTGCTAGTTGCCCTTATGACATTCCCTAATAAAATATCACCTCCTCTCACCTCAAGTAATTTCCACTAATGCTTTCCCAAACTCCTAGAAAACTAAATGCAATGTAGAATATAAATACAGTAGGCCAAGTACTGGCATACTTGATGCCAGAAAAAAATAAAAACGTGATTTCTGGATTTGATTCTGCTGAAGTCATTAATCTAGAGTACTGGCACTTTATTTACTTAATATTACTATCTTTGCTATTTATTAACCATTCTTCTACATTTTTCACCCTTGAAAAATACTCCACACTCTTGTTTCTCCAACTCTATTGCTAATAATTCCCAAACAGGTCTGTTTTCTATAAAGCCTTCCTGATCCAAAGCAGCCAACCACAACCCTCTACCCTCCTTTGAAATCCTTTTGCTCCAATCCATGCCACACATCTGCAATCTGCTATATCTACTGGTATTTGACATATACAATTTTCTATATTCCATTAAAAGCTCCTGGAGGATAAGATTATTATTCCTAAATCCTAACATGAATGTCTTACATGATAATGATGTACACCACCTAGAGTGACTGCTCTTAGAGTTTCCCAAATTCTTTTACATACACTTGAACCTCACAACTACCCTGATAGGAATACTAACTCCTATTATCCCATTTTACAAAAGGAGAAACAAATTAAGAGGCTAAATAATGTCATGGTTCTGTTCAACCAATCTTCAAGATCTATTTACAGTACTAAATATATGTAGCAAATGTAAGAAACTTCCTGAACAAGAGGTTTACAAACCTCCAGAAAGTAGCAAATCCATGAATTTTATTGTTGCAAGAAAAACTACTAAATTATGGACTTCAAGTTCAACTCTGCCCAACTATCCAAAACCAACTTTATCCTCGGAGCCCTTCATAATTTAAAAACTGCCAACATAGCAAATATGGCACTATAGAACACTATCTTAAACTTCTCAAAGTTCATAAAATTTTAATAAAAACTATGGCTACTGTTTAGTACAAAAAGGGGACATTTCAGCATCAAACCACAGTATTACAAAACTTGAAGTCAGAATGTATTTTGTAAGAGCCATGTGACACACACATGACAGCTAAACTGATGGGTAAGATCTCTTGAGGGAAATGTTTAGCAGTAAATGAGCAAAGCAGCCAATAAACTAGACCTTTAGAACGAATACTGACTTTTGCTTTAAAAAATATTCGCTCCCTCTCCTAAAGCCTTCTGACACTGAAGAGGAATACCAATTAAATGTCCTCCAATTATTTATTAATTTATATATGCAAACTGTAGGAAGACTTTTTCAAAAAAAAAAAAAAAAGCTATTAAGAAGTGCCCAACGAAGTCTTCCCAAGGAAAGTGAACACCAATTCCTAGGAAAAGTGCCAGGTGTGTCACATCTGCTGTGGTGACTTCCTGAGTAAGCAAGAAAAAGAAATGCATTAACTTTTCATGACACGTCATGGAACCTCATTCCCTATCTGCAAACATTCAAGTAGGTAATCCAAAACCTACAGATCTATCATAGGGTCCATTCGTTTCTTTCAACTTGACTGCAAAGTTTTCCTTTAATTTGGTAACATCAGAATGATGTTCCTACGTTTTAGTCATTTTTTTTTCTTGACCTACACAAGACAAATGACTTCAGTGTCCTCTAAAAAGAAATTCTCACAATGCCTAGGTTTTTAAGAAGGCAATGGGCCTGGCAAGTTTTAAAAGAACTCCAAAAAATAACGAAAAAAGAGAACTAAAAATTTTAAATCGCTTCTCACCATCTACTAATGCCCCTCAATCTCACGCAGTCCTGAAAAGCATCCATATTACCTGCAACCTGGCAAGGAGGGTGGAAGAAGACATAGCCAACGAGCTCAAGATTTACAAGCAGAGCGGGTTTCCACCCAGACGATTCTGACAGCTCCGCAGAGCGCGGGCGCAGGGTCTGACAGTGCCCTAGAGAGCTCTCTCACCCTATCCTCTCCCCCCTTAAAAACAAATGCTTCTTCAAAAGTCACTCCCTCCAAAAACAGCTACCCCTTCGACCGCCCTACCACCGACTCCCAAACGCCCCCACCCCCCTCAGCAGACTGTTCCTCCGCACCCGCCCGGCACTCAGGCTCTCTCTCCGGACCCGGTCCAGGCCCGGCCAGCTCACCCCTGTGGCCCGACCCCTCCCCGAGGCCGCCCCTCCTCCGTCAGACAATAGGGCCCGACTCCCGGACGCCAGCCTCTCCTGCCCCATCACCTTCACCTCACCCGGCCAAGGCTCCTACCCCCGCCCTAGCCCTCCTCGCCCCCTTTAAGCTTTCCCAAGCTGGCCCACGGACCCAGCCGACCAGTGCTCTACTGCACTCACTATTCGGGATTCATGCTGGACATGTCACTGCAGCTGCCGCCGCCGCCACCGCCGCCCTTGCTGCTGCAGCCGCCGCCCTGATTCTCCGCGCCACGGGTAATCGAAGGAAAAGAATGAGATAAGCTGTTCCGGGAGAGCAAACGTCTTCCCCTACTCCGTCCCCTTAGAACACAATCAGCAGCCGCCGCCACTCAGCTATCGCTTCCACCCAAAATGGCCGCCGGCGAACCAGGAAATAGGAAAGCCTTAGACCGAAGGGCCTTTACACTGCCCGGAGGGCGGTCGCGCCGCGTGGCATTCCGGGAAAGAGAGTTGCTCGAGTGTATTTGGGCACTGGAGACTGACGGTGCGGCGCGGGGGCTGGAACTCAGCTTCCCGCCAAGCCCCGCGCCTCTGGTGCATGCGTACTTGAGGGGTTGTCGCCCGCCCCATTCCCCACTCTCTCACCGACCCCCTCCGCCCTTCTTTGCTCTACTCCCCGCTGACTCGCTGGCTAGGACTTTGCTCGAACTCCCCCTAGCGGATTGGCTAAGGCGGAGCGTCCCTGGTGATGTCATCAGTGAGACGTGGCAGCCGGGCGAGTCAGCGCCCCACGGAGGAGGGGGTGGGGAGGGGCAGAGGCGGTGCTGGCTGCCGACGGACGTTGGGGGTGGGGTTGCTTTAGGCATTGGGAGGAGTGAGGAGCGAGGGGTCGAAACCAGAAAGACTGCCTGAGTGCGGAGGCGGGGAGGGTAGGGGGCTGGAGGACACGCCTGGCTGGTCCTGCTTCCCGTGCGCCTTCTGCTGGCCTGACCAGCTTGAGGCTTGAGCTTTTCGGCTGGTCCTAGGACGTCTGCTCTAAGGACAGGAGATTCAAGGAGCTTCTGCTGAAAACTGGGTATCTGGAAAACACGAAGCCGTTCTTTCAGCTTTTTTCCTCACTCACCTAAGCCCACTGGGTCTGGTTATTATTCCGGTGTTGGCCGCAGGCACGACCATTTTCACTTTTGATTTTTCACCATTCCCTTTCAGCCCTACTCTGATCTTCGCAGCATGGATATTGCAGTAGCCTCCGAGTGGACTGCCTCTGTCTCTTCTCTCTTCCGGGCAGTTTGCACACAGCCAGATTTATCTTCCTGGAACAGCGCTTCCATCACGACCCCACAACTTTCAGTGCCTCCATATTCCGTGAATGGTACACAGCCCACAGTCAACCAAAAATTCAAGGTGTTCCCTGGTATCAGCCTTAAAGTCGAATTGTACTTATTTTTAGTTGTTTAATGCTGAGCTGTTCTGCAAGATTGGAAAGTAATAAGCGTTAGAAACCTGCAATTCATCACTATATAATGCCTAGAAACTCTGGGAGTAATATTAAGGTCTTAACAGCTCTTTTTAATCAGCTCAGGAATTTAAATCTCCACTGAAGTTTGACACATTATTTTGGGTTATTTAATTACAAAGGGCAAGTTAGTTTATATTCTAACTTGTTCTAAGAACCAAGAAAATTATCTCCCAAGAGTGATTGCAAAATCACTTTAAATTCCCATGACACCAAAGAATGGAAAAAAGGCAGTTCTTATTTCTACCGATTTACTACCTATACTCCTTAACCCTTAAATTTCATCATGCGCATTAGTTGACAAACTTATGAAACAGTGCTTTAGAGTCCCCTTCACATCATTATTGGCTTCTGAGATGCATATGGTCACCACATCAGAAGTACTCTGAATGGATCAATCATAGACATCAAAAAGTGTTTATTACCCTAGACTCTTGTCCTTTCCTGCTTTGTAATTTCACAGAAGAAAAATGGAAACTCTCTGAAGAACACAAACTGAGCCCAAAATACAATTTTAACCTGCCTTTCCCCTTCCACCCAAGAAAATTTATACCGCTAAATTTCCTTGAATTGCCTTTTTTTTCCCCCCAACAAAGAAATACCTCCTAATAATTTTTACCCTAAGAGAGAGTAGTTGTAAGAATTAAAAGATTGTAAAGTATATAGTTCAATGACTGTAGGGGCACTTGATAAATGTTAATTACCTTTCTCTTTCTCTCAACTTCCCTCAGTACCAAGGACAGGACACCTCATACTCAAGTTATAGTGTTTTAATATGCAAGGAGATCAGAGATGGCTTGGCTTGGGTGTGGTGGCTGGCTGTTTTCTGCATCCTACTACAACTTATGTGTTATTTACATTAAGACTTCCTTTCCAAACTTAAAGTCTCAATTTTGCTGATTCAAACAATGCATTCTATGTGTAGGTGTTTAAGAATAGCTACTTTTATAATTTGGATTAATAACTCAGAATAATTCAATAAACTAGCATGAGCTCTGTTGGTTGCCCTATTGTTGGACTCTCCCAGGGCTCTTTGTCTATTTGTTCTTTGGATCATTCTTTGCTACTTTCTTTTTTTTTCTTCTTTCCTCCTTTCCTTTTCCTTTTCTTTCCTTTTTCTTTTATCAAATATTTATGACCTGGCACGTAATAAATGTGTATGGAACTTGTGCTTGGGACCATGAGGAATACAAAGATGAATAATTACTCAACTCTCTGTCTTCAAGGAGATAACAGCCCAGTGAGACAAAGATTGTACACAAACAAGGCCCATAGGGATATATGCAAAAATAAGTTAAAATGCTATGAGGTATGTAGGAACAGAGATCAGTGATTTCCAGGAACTAGGAGTGAGAGTGGAAATTTCTACAAAGAGACAGAAGAGAACTTTCTTGTTTGATAGAAATACAGTAGTTACACAAATTTTCAACTGGACAAGTTCGGCTCCCCTAACCTCTGCGCTGTTCAAGAGTCAGATGTATATCTTCACTGTGGTGATTGTTAATTGCTCAAGTGTGTTTGCTTGTCAAAACTCAGAACTATACACCTAAAAGTATCAATTTAACTGTATATAAATTATACCTCAATTAGGAACCTGACATTCAGAAAATGATATGAGGTGGAATTACAGAGGACGGAAACAATTCCAACTCAAACTATTGGGAATGCTTTCATAAAGGAAATATTTAAATTGAGTCTTGAAAAAGATTAAAATTTTGACAGAAGTGAGAGAGAGGCAGCCGTTTATCCTAGAATGACAAAAGAATGTGAGTATAACTCTAGAAGTGCAAAGATACGTATATTTAATGAATAGTTCCATGGAAGATGTGGTGGGAGACACTGAGATTAAGGTGAGATCATGGGGAGCCCCAAATTCTTGCTAAGAAGTTTCAACTTTATTCAGTAGGCAATAGAGAGTCAAGAAAAATTTTCTGAGAGAGAAATTGAGGTGACCAGCTCAGTGTTTTAAAATACAGTGTTTTAAAAGAGCACTTTAGGGTTCTGTAGAGACTGGAGGTAAGGAGATTAGTTAAAAGGACATTAGATTCCTTTTAGGCAAGAAATGATGTATCCTGACCTAGGTTAATTGCATCAAGAATGGAAAGGAGAGGAAATTCCAGAGAGGAGATTGAATCTGAAGGTGTGGAGAGAAAGAAGCTAAAAGTGACCCAGAGATATCTAGTTTACCTGTCAACATGGGAACCAAGGTCCCAACCAAGTCAGAGAACAGGGGAGGAGAGGTTTAGAGTTGAGTAAAGAAGGAAGACTGGCAGCCCTGTGCAGTTCAGGGTCAGAGTTAAAGCTGCCCCGGTGTGAAGTACTACAGTCATGCGCCATTTAACGACAGGGTATGTTCTGAGAAATGTGTCTTCAAGTGATTTCGTCCTCATGTGAACATCGTAGTGCATACTTACACATACCTAGATGGTTAGCCTATTACTCCAAGCCTGTACAAATGTTACTGTACAGAACAACATGAGATTCAAGCACAAGAGGAAATGATGCAATCAAGAGCTACAGTAAACACGAGATGTGTGAGGCCACTGTCGGCGTAACAGCGTACTGCTTTATAATAAACTTTTTTTTACAAGTAGAAAGAATACACTCTAAAATAACAATGAAAAATATAGTATAGTAAATACATAAGCCAGCAACAGTCATTTCTCACCAAGTTTCATATACCATGTGCAATTGTATGTACTATAATTTTGTACGACTGGCAACGCATTAGGTTTGTTTACACCAGCTTCACCACAAACACATGAGTGCACTATGACTTTTTGATGGCTACATCACTAGATGATAGGAATTTTTCAGCTACATTCTAATCTTACGGGACCACCATCATATATGTGATCCATCATTGACTAAAATGTTGGTATGCAGTACGTGACTGTACCAGAATCAGCACAAAAAAAAAGACTGTCAAAGATAAAGCGAGACACTAGTTATAGCAGTAAGAAGACTTTATTCAGTAATAACTACTGTAATAGGGAAAAGGGCTCAATGTGAACTGAATTTAATGCCACTAAAACAAAAGATAGACTTTTTAAAAGCTGGGATGTGCTAAGGAAAAGGCATTGAGGGGTATTAAGTGGGCTGGTACAGGTGACTAGGCCATCTGGATTTGTTAACTGGCATTTACCTGGAAGACAAACTTTTTGCATCTTTATGACAGGAGGCAGTGGGCTGGAAGTGAATAAATTGCACTTCAAAGAGACAGGAAGCAGGAAAAGATTTATAATTGCAAGCTTTCAAAAGTTACTGCTCTAAGGGAGTTCTGGGGCAGATCTGCCTATCACCAGGTTTTGACTGGAGCAAACAGTAAATTCTCCAGGTACTACTGAACTTTCTCAAACTGCATTTTAAGGGTCCTGGGGTTCTCTAAAGATGTGGCCTTGAGCTCTTTGAAACTGTCCTGGTATTTGTTCAGATCTCAAGTGTAAGGATGGGTGAGTGGACAAAATCATTTGTGCTAAGTCTGTAGTTTTCATAGGCCAAGTTTGAGACCTAATTGAAAAGAGTGCTCAAGAAGCGTGGCTAGAGTTTGGTTAAGAAAAGAGTTTTGTCAACTGTTCTATTAGACAGAACTCTGAATTTAAGATGTCCCCTGACTGTGTGAGAAACATCCCTTTATTTCAATGTCTCTAAAGTACCACATTTGATCTATAGGTAGTAGGTGGTAGTGGTGAAAAATCTTAAGGGAAATTGTAAAGTTGGAAAATGCTTCCAAGGCTCGAACTTCCGTCACCACTATCCCCTTACACCTTCTCATGCCCAAACTTACCCTAAACATAAACCCTCAACACACATTAAACTCCAGATACACCTTCTCATGCCCAAACTTACCCTAAACATAAACCCTCAACACACATTAAACTCCTCTCCACTTCAGTTTTAAGGTATTTTCCATTCCTACTCTACCTTCCTGCACCCTTCCTGACCTGTAAAAGATGCCCTATTGCCTTAGAGGTGAGAGAAAATTTAGAGGTGAGCTTACCACTCCTTCACTTTTGCTTTCTCCCTCCAAGACAGGAAGATAGAGAGGATGTAGACTCTTGCATCCCTACATCCCCCACCCCACCCCACCACAGCGAGTCCCCTTCTCTACCTTGAGCAAGACTTTAAGCTGTGTGGCATTGGGGTACACTATCCTGTTCCACTCAAATGTGATGGGAATCAGAAGACACTGGTATAGGACAGAACCTTAGAAAGCATTTACTAAAGAATCCTTGGTTCTTTTTGAACAACTAACTAAGCTCTGTGAGTAAGTTCAGGACACAATGGGACCAGAACCCATGTCTCCCAACTCTAATTCTAGTGCTCTTACCATTGCCCTTAAGATTATTTGCTCAGGCCTCTGGAAAGTGTCAGAGAAAACTAAAGAGAGAGAAATGCTTCATCAAACCCAGCCACCTTTTTAATACAATAGATGAAATGAAAACCAAAAAAAGACTGTAATATTTACTCTCTGGTACCCCCAACAGTGCTCTGAAAATTCCTGAAAGCTAGTACTACCTTCTTCTTATTTCCTTATCAGAATCCTACATATTCCTAAGGCCCCAATGCTAATCACACTCCTTCCTGGAAGACTTCCCTGTCCGCATCACCTGAAGTGGGTGATCTTTGTCCTCTTTTTCACTTTAGCCCTTTTTTAGTGCTTATGTACTACTTCATACAAAGCTATTTGATTCAGAAGCCATTATCCATATATGGCTATTTAAATTAATTAAAATGAAGTTAAAAGTGTAATTCAGTTCCTCAGTTGCACTATCAACATTTTAAGTGCTCAACAGCTACATGTGGCTAGTGGCTACTGTATTAGACAGTGAACATTATAGAATATTTTCATTATTGCATTGCAGAGAGTTCTACTGGACAGCACTACATACTATTATAATTTTTTACATATGTTTTATTTTTCCAGCTAGACTACAAGCTCCTCGAGGGCAGACATCGCATCTTATCAAACTCTGTATCCCTTCCCACCAGCACTTAGCACACTACTTTATAGCTAATATATATCCCAGGAAGAAAGGGCAAAGGAAGGGGTTTGCTAAGGTGTACTACGCCTGCTGTAGATATCAAACTCCAGGTCTTCAAGCCTTTCAAAAGAACTGTCTGAATGCCTAGTCACCTGACTTCCACCTCCCATGGAGTTGTCTCCAATTTAAAATATTCCTATGAGGTCAGGGGTGCTGCCAAGGCCACTTGATGTTCAACAATTAGCAGGGCAGGGCCACAGGTGTGCTAAATAAAATAAGATTGAAAATTTTCTAAATAAGTCTCAGGACCCTTCCAGGTACCCTGAGCTTAGGATGACATAGGGCTTGCCTAGTCAATTTGGATCTCTTTGTGAGCATACCTCCCATAGCCTGACCCTTCCTAGCTCTCACCTACCTACCTGATCTCAATCAGGAAGGCTTTTAGACTCAGTTACTGAAGCCTAATCTCTCCCAGAAATCCACTAGCAAGCAAGAGCTGAACCACATTTCATTATATTCAGTCCAGCATTTTCTTCCTTAACAACTTTTATTGTTTTCTAATTATTTTAAGTGTAATACTCATATCTTTGAGAGCAGAGACCTCATTTCTATGACCGTTCTTCACATTTTTTGAGGTGATTGAATGAAAGTGATGTTTGTGAAAGTGCCCGTCATGGAGGAGGCCTCCAAAATGTCAACTGCCTCCAAACTTGTCTCCTTCCCTGGCATCTAGGCCTGAGATACACCTCCTTTCTTCATTCCTACTTGTTTTTCCCATTGTACAGATTCAATTTAAAGTCTCTTTTCTCTCTATGAAGTGTTTCCTGACTGCCAAGTAGGAAGGTCCCCCTCTCCTCTGAGCTTCTGCTACCGCAGTACTGACCCCTCACCACTCCATTGACCTGAGAGTTGTTAATTAACCTTCTGTGTGTGCTTCTTGAGGACCGTATAATTCTTTCTGTGTCCAAGGTTTTGCCCATTATAGATCTTCTATGAATAATATTTGATTTGTTTGTAAAATCAACACTATAATAAATAGTCAATTATATTGAACACACAGGCATTGGTCATCTTTCTCCATAATGAAATATATTCAGAAGGTTTTTAAAGGGCCTTTTAAAAATTATTCATATATCTCAGAGCACTTTACACAATGTCTAAAATGTTTTAAGTGCCAAGTAATTGTTGACTGAGTAAAGTTTCTAGATTAGCCATATAAAAAAGCAAGTCACAGTCTTTTGGTCATTTATATTCAAATATGTATTAACAGTGACGGATGAGCTTGTATCAACCACACCATTGATTGACAAATCTCAATAATGGCTCAAGGGGTGTGTCCCAGTGCTGCTGCCATGGCACCACCCATGGATGTAACACCATAACCTTCTTCACAGGATCGCTCAAGTTTTTTCCCACTACTTATCTTAGACTGATAAAAGATGGATTAACTTGAGAAAAACAAATTTATTGACAAGTGCACCCAGAGGTGAGTAACTCAAAGGGTGGTTAAAACTTCAGCTTATATAACATTTTAACAAAAGAATAATAAATTTATTGAGAAGTGACAAGGTAAAAGAAAAGGACTTTGAGTTTCCATCAATGACAAACTGCTGGAAGGTATACATATGGAGGAGCTAATGGAATATTGAGCTAGTCAGTGAAGTTTGTTATGTAGGTTCCTCTGATGCCATCTTTGGGCAAATAAGAATCCTGAGTTGTCTCTGATGATTAACTTTTATCCTTCCAGGTGGGGAGAGGGGTACATCTTTACAAATTTATGTCTTGCTTTAGGCAAATAGAGGAGGATAGAGAGTTTTTCTTATATCTGCTTCTTCTCAGTTGCCTTCAGCTCAAAATAATTCTTATGCCAAAATGGCATATGTTGGCATGACATATTCTGCTACCCTTCACTCTTCAATCAGCCAAGCCATACCGACATATTATGTGCTGCAAGGAACTCGTTTTCATTCACTTCTCAAACAATGGCAACCCTTGTGGACAACTTCTATTTCACCTAATGGAGATATTACATAACTAGACTAGGCAATCAAAATCATGAACTGGCAGATATGAAGTCACCATGAGAGCTCCATGTAAAATCTTGCATGGTTTTATGATGTTCTTTGGAATTGGGCTAGAGTGGAAGGGTAAGAAAGTGGAATCGGCTTTTCCATTTACTTTGCCACAAGAGTCTCGGCCAGGAAGTTTCATCAGTAAGAGTTGCTCTTGCACTCCATGAAACCCATCTGGCCAGTCATTTACTGATTGTGGTAAGCAATTATATGGTAAGCACCTATTCTGCTCTGACACAAAAATAAACCAATGAACAAAACTTACCAGGTCTATGTTTTTATGGAGAATATAAATTCTCATGAGAGATCTATCAGTCGACTATTATATTTCCTTAAATCTAAGGCATCATCGATTTCCATTGTAGGGGTTCAGACAGGCCTCCGCAAGATGTGTCACATGGGCATGTGAATTATTTTGAGTTAAAGACAATTGAAAGCCTGAAGGCTCATGGGAAACTTTTGCCTCTCCCTTAAAGAACTTAAATTAGGAGCCTTGCCCATAATAAGAGTTATCACTAGAAATAACTTTTTATGACCTATCTATGGGGCATGACAAACTTCTAATTACCGACATCTGTTCTTATGTTCCTGCAATGACCCTCTGAAGCCCCAAGGCACCTTACCTCATCTTTAGCTCAGAATGCCATATATACCTCACTTAATTTTCTATCCTGGAGTTTCTCATGTATGTGGAGTCTCTGACTCTCTCATGTATGTGGGGTTCCCATGCATATACATGTATTAAACTTGATTATTTTCTCTTGTTAATCTGTTTCACATCTTTTTGATGATTAGACTGGCTAAAAGAACCTTGAGAATAGTGGAAAGTTTTATCTT
>NW_006434709.1:5905381-5923218 GCF_000325575.1 Pteropus alecto | reverse complement strand
TTTAATAAGAGCTTTTCAGAAAAAGCAAGAAGTGCTACAACATTAAATGTGTACATCGATTGGATGTTAGCATCAAAAAATGCCTCCCTAAAACTATCACCAAAGCAACATGTTGATATGACAAAACTCAGTTTATTGCTTAACAGGGTAAGGGAGAGCACTATCTAGATGGGCTTTGAAGCATCTCAAAGGAGAGTAAGGACAAAAATGAACTATTTATTAAACTTTAAAAGCTGGTTTAAGGTGAGTCTTTCACTGAGAAGAGAGAGAAGTCTTGGTTAGCATTGGATAAGGATCATGATGTAATAATTTAGGATTGGTAGACAAGGCAATTGAGGCAAGGGGCCAAAGAGTATTGTGATATAAATTGTGATTTGATGCTTTATTTTGAAAAGTTTGTGGGTCTTTGAAGAAAGTCTTGTAATCAACGATAAAGTCTTCTGTAACTTTTATCTTCCTGGTCAAGAGTTTTCTGGAACAGTAAAGTTATGTGAATGGTAGCAGTAGAATAGTGAAGTCATGTTAATGTATAGGGAAAGCTATGTTGATTGTCTCATACACATGTAAAAAATAATGTAGCTTAGGAGAAATAAAGTAATTATGCAATTAAGGATATGTAATTATAATTTCAAAATATGCTGTGATATAATTGGGACACATAACTGGGGCACTTCACCAACTCTGCAGAGGTCAGAAAAAACATCTTTGAGAAACTCGTGTTTGAACTGAAGCAAATGATGAGTGTGGCTAGATGAATAAATGAAGAAGTGGGGATAGGAGGATGAGATAGCATGTGCAAAATTCCCATGGCAGGAAGGAACATGGTGAATTTGAGTACTTGTTGAAAGATCATCAAGGCTGGAGATACAAGGAATGGTAAGAAAGAAGCACAGTGTAGGCTAATTGCCTAGAGAGGAGGAAGGAGGAGATTGATGTTCATTGCTATGCATCAGAGTAATTTATTTTTTTTGAGAAAAAGAACTTTTTATGCTCTAAAATCTGAAAGTTGTATCCCCAGGATCATGATCTAACATTCTCAAGACTTTAAAAAAAAATGACGAATGAGTCTCCATGCTAAGTTATCATAATAATATCAGATTCAAATTGTTACCCAACGATAGCAAAAGCAATTCTAGAATATTCTTCTACCTGAGCTCAAACTTGTGATCAAACAGGTTATCTTGATTTTGGTCTATAGATCTAGCTATGCTCAAGACGCTAGGTAAATCTAAATTAAGGAAGAAGAGTTCTTTTCAAGTGTTTGATCTATAAGTGAGCAAATCAACATTTTCTTTTAAATGCCAGGATTAAGATCTCTACAGTGACTTTTTGTTTTATATACACTTATTCATTAATTCATAAAATTGCTTCAATAATGTCTACTACATACAACCTGCCATGCTAGATCTTGAGTAAAACTTGCTCCTTGTTTTTAAGGATTCTAAGAAGTTGTGGATGGGTAGAACTACATAGTCAAGTGAAATTATTCTGGAATCTCTTTGCTCTGGTTCTCTAAGGTTATGTAACAAGCCACCTCCAAACAACAATTTGTTACTATCTCTCATCGTTTTTTGGGTTGACTAGGTTTAGTTCAGCAATTCTTGCTTAGTGTCTCTTGCAGTTCCAGTTATAAGTCAACTAGGACTGCAGTTATCTGATGGTTCAACTAGGCAAACAGCCAAGATGGCACTTACCTGGCTGGCAGTTGACACTGAAAGCTGTCACCCAGAGTGCCTACATGTGGTTTCTCCACATAACCTGGGCTTCTCACAAGTCTGAGTTATGGAAGGAAGCAGCCCAAGAGCAAACATTCAAAATGACAGAAGCAGAAGACCAGTAAAGGGCTATGCCTGGAACTTTCCAGTGTTACTTCCACCATATTCTATTAGTCAGAGAAGTCACAGAGCCTTCCCAGAATCAAGGAGGAGAAGCAGACTGCACCTCTTAAAGGGAGAATGACAAAGGTCACATTATACTAAACCAATGTGGTAGAATGGGACATATCACTGCAGCAATCTTTGGAAAACACAATCTACCCTATGGGAATAATGATAATATTTGGACAGAAGCTTGTCCAAGCCTTATAAGAAGGGAGAGAGAGATGCAAAAGAGTAGCATGCATGGATCTTGCCTTTGAGGTGGCTATTGGCAATGCTAAGCTTACACTTGACAGAATATATTAAGGTGCTTCCAAAACCACATACTGGTAACTATGGATAAATGCACAGGCATCTCGCATTTAATATCAGAAAAGCTATTCTGAAAAGTAGAAACTTTGTGTGAAAACCCAAAGTGAGAGCCAATTTTGTATCATTTAAATGAGAAAAAGCATAGTAGATTACACACAGTTTTCTAAGTCATAACTAAAACACTATAAAGTAGCTATATATGAATGACAATCAATTATATTAGGATGTAAAATGCTTAAAACATTTGCTTCAATTAGTATGAATGTTTATAAATAGCTGCTTTGTGTTAACAACTGTAAAGGATTTGAGATTTTTATCCTACTTGCAAGCTAACAAGTTAGTCAGCCACAGAAAAATCTTCTGGGTTAGTGACAAAGGACAGTTTATTACTCGCAGCAACAGCAGTAGCCAGAGAACTATCACTTTCTTGCATCGGTTCCCTGACTCCGATTCTTAGAGGTAACAAAATGCAGTGATGATGCTTACACATCTGGTGGGTTTTGTTCCAGGAGAGGAACCTCAAGCTTAAGAAACTCCAGTTTTGTATAACGGGCATCAGACGAACCCATTGCCCAACATTTGCCCAACCTCTATAGAGAGACATTATCATACTGCATAGCAAACAGACCTCCTTTCTATTCTGGAGGGAGATACTATCCATCTTCCGAGGCTATGTTATCTTTGAAAAGATAGTACAGAACAAAAGACTGTTGGTGCCTCAGCTCACAAGACGTAAAGAAACGTGGACCCATGGAGAATTGTCTCCCAACACTTCATGGGCAGTAAAATGCCATTTCTTAGACCAAGCACTAGCTGAATGTGTGCCCCTTTTGTTGACATTTGGCATTTTCAAAATATCTACACAAATTCTGATGTTCTAGCCCTTGTGTTTAGGATATAACAAGAGACTTTTCTTGAATACCATTTTATTCTTGAGCTTCAAAAGTAAAGAGAGTTTGCAATACACATTTTTTTTCTGTTACTAATATACCGAAAACTGATGCCACGGAAGGAGATGATGAGATCACCGTCTAACCATCTGTTGATTTCTCCATTGATGCACTCATTCATTTATTCAACAAATAATTATTTAGACTTTGAGGATTGTACAAGTGAAAAAGACAGTCATGCTCTCTGCTGTTATAGAGGTTATGATCTAGTGGAAGAGACAGACATTAAACAACTAATTACACAATAAATTGTTTATTAGAATTGTGGTAAGCACTCTGAAAGAGAAGAGTCTCTGACCTGGAGAGTAAGGACACTTAGTACTGTAGTGAAAAGAAGTACAAATAACCTAAAGTTTCAACTCTAAGGGTTTAAAGATTATGTTTTATTCATATGATGAGTGAATAAATGTAGCCACTAAAATTTTGTGTTGGGAGAGTATTTGTTAGCAAGGGAAAGTGCTGACCATTTACTGTAGTTTTTAAAAGAATGTCATGTACATTATGTACTATATGATTTCAATTAAAAAATAAAGATATATGCACATGGAGCATGAACAAACTGTGGTATGTTCCTACAACGCAATACAAAGTAGCAATTAAAATAAACAAATTAGCTCTCACGTATCAGCTAGGTAAAGACCAAAACTTTAAAGGTGGGTGAAAAATATTAGAAAATGATACCACATGCTATCATTTATAAAAAGATTAAAAACATACAAAAATAGTACCACATCTTGATTATGGATATATACTATTTGTAAAACACAAAATAATACCTGGCACATAAGAAAGTGCTTATGGCAGATTGTGTTTTCCAAGATGGCCATAGCAAGATTTCCCATTCACATGATCTTTCTACAATATAACACTTAACATTCCTCCCATAAATAAGAGGGGGTCGGGGGTGGAAATGAGGGTGTCTACGTTGCCTCTTCTTTAATCTGGGTTGGCCTATGACTATAGCGGAAAAATGCCATGTGACTTCTGAAAGTAGATCATGTAACTTCTACCTGGTCTTGGAACATTTCCTCCTGGAATCCAGCCACCATGCTGTGAAAAAGCCCAAGCCACATGAAGAAGCCATATATAGATGGCTCTAGGTGATGTCTTAGCCAAAAGCCAGCATGAGTCACTGGATCTGTGAGTGAGGTAGCCTTCGAGATGACTCCAGCCCCAGCAGCCATCTGACTGAAACCTTATGAAAGAACCGCCTAGCTGAGTCCTGTCAACCACAGAACGGTAAAAGATATTACAATTACTATTGTTACCTTGAGTTTTAGGGTTGTTGAAATGTGGCGATAGATAACTGACAAAGTGTTGTATGTGTTTATTAAAATCAATTAAACAATAAAGTATAAAAACAGAGACAGGAAGTTTACCTGCCAATTTTAAGATCATAAATGCATTTGGGAAAGGAGGGGAAAAGATTGAGACTGGAGAGGATTTAATATGTTAGTTCTTTAAATACAAACAAAATATTTCTGGAAAAAAAGATAATATTAACAGTTGTTAATTCTGAGTTTGAAAGTTTTTAATTAAAAATTTGTTAGTCTACAGCCATGCCACCCTGAACAAGCCCAAACCCGTCTGATCTCATAAGCCAAGCAGGGTCGGGCCTGGTTAGTACTTGGATGGGAGACCACCTAGGAAGACCAGGTGCTGTAGGTATAAAAACTAAAAAATAAGGGATTGTAAGCTGACAAGACCCTTGCAATCTGTGAGGTCAACCAAGGGTTGCCTTGCCTAAAAAAATAAAAATTGTTTATCCAATGCTCCCATCCCCCAATATACACATGCTCCTCCAAAAAGTAGATACAGGTATACAAGAGGAACTCTAAACCTTTTAGGTTTAACCGGATGACATGTGGCCTGCCAGAGCAGCCCTGGAGACTTGAGAAGCTCCTGTGTGTGCTTGTCGGGGTGGGGAAGGGCACTTAGGCTGGGAGAATAAACACAGAGGCCAGAAGGGTGCCTCAGTCAGCACCGCTTCCTTCACAATCTAGGGCTCACTAAGAAGAAGGACAGTCACCTCACATGCTATTACAGGTTACCTCACATCTCAGCTAACCTAACTTATCTCTGATGCAAGAATGATAACACATCAAGTCATCCTGAAATGGGAGGGAGGAATGTGGAGGCATCAGAGAGAAAAGATATTCCTTAGCACTTGTCTAAACATAGGGGCCCAGGCAGAGTATCACAGATACCTCGCAAAGGCCACACTCTCTGTCAAGGAGCTGTTATTTGCAGGTGAAAACACTGTTTGTTATGTGTCTTCACACTTTGAAGTGGAGCAGCTAAGAAGGACAGAACAGTATTATTCTGTTGCCTAAGAAAATTTTTGAGGACAGTCATCCTTGAAGAAGATAGTATAGTGCTGAAAGAATTTCAGACAATAGCACTTCTCAAACTATCTCAGTGAAGGACCAGATTTTATTCCAATCCAACATGAACTGACACTTTTGCCAAATGATATGAAAATAAAGTACAGTATTATAAAAATAGTCACATGCTTAGATTGCTATGAAACTTCCTAAATGCTTACTCTCAATTTCTGTGCTTATGCTGTCATGTTAGTCTACAGCCATGCCACCCTGAACAAGCCCAAACCCGTCTGATCTCATAAGCCAAGCAGGGTCGGGCCTGGTTAGTACTTGGATGGGAGACCACCTAGGAAGACCAGGTGCTGTAGGTATAAAAACTAAAAAATAAGGGATTGTAAGCTGACAAGACCCTTGCAATCTGTGAGGTCAACCAAGGGTTGCCTTGCCTAAAAAAATAAAAATTGTTTATCCAATGCTCCCATCCCCCAATATACACATGCTCCTCCAAAAAGTAGATACAGGTATACAAGAGGAACTCTAAACCTTTTAGGTTTAACCGGATGACATGTGGCCTGCCAGAGCAGCCCTGGAGACTTGAGAAGCTCCTGTGTGTGCTTGTCGGGGTGGGGAAGGGCACTTAGGCTGGGAGAATAAACACAGAGGCCAGAAGCGTGCCTCAGTCAGCACCGCTTCCTTCACAATCTAGGGCTCACTAAGAAGAAGGACAGTCACCTCACATGCTATTACAGGTTACCTCACATCTCAGCTAACCTAACTTATCTCTGATGCAAGAATGATAACACATCAAGTCATCCTGAAATGGGAGGGAGGAATGTGGAGGCATCAGAGAGAAAAGATATTCCTTAGCACTTGTCTAAACATAGGGGCCCAGGCAGAGTATCACAGATACCTCGCAAAGGCCACACTCTCTGTCAAGGAGCTGTTATTTGCAGGTGAAAACACTGTTTGTTATGTGTCTTCACACTTTGAAGTGGAGCAGCTAAGAAGGACAGAACAGTATTATTCTGTTGCCTAAGAAAATTTTTGAGGACAGTCATCCTTGAAGAAGATAGTATAGTGCTGAAAGAATTTCAGACAATAGCACTTCTCAAACTATCTCAGTGAAGGACCAGATTTTATTCCAATCCAACATGAACTGACACTTTTGCCAAATGATATGAAAATAAAGTACAGTATTATAAAAATAGTGACATGCTTAGATTGCTATGAAACTTCCTAAATGCTTACTCTCAATTTCTGTGCTTATGCTGTCATGAACAAGTAATAGGTAATTTGCTGACTGACACCAGTCAATGGATATAATCTTGAGTAACACCACTGTCTCAGGAAGGCAAATCTCATATTGTCTGATTTCACGATAAACAGGTGTCTTACAAATGAACCTCTAAAGAAAGGTAGGAACTCCTTATTACATTCTATATTATTATTTTTTAAATCTATTTAGTTTCTGGTTTATTTTTCATTGCTGCATCAAATGAAGTTAGCTCATTCTAAATCAATATATTTTAAATGGTTTCGATAGAAGAAATTAGGACATCCTTACATTTCATAAAACTCCATCTCGAGCCTCAAATATAGAGTTAGACAGACTGGAGTCTCAGGAGCTATACTACTTTTCCTATCTGGCAATTTTTATTAATTGATGCATCAGTTAAGAAAAAATAAGAGGAGAGAAATCCTGATAGCTAATCTAGAGTATGGGTTGACAAAATTGAAGAGCGTAAAATTTCACTGCTCTTGAGACATCTCGCACCTGCCTACGTCTGAGCCAGGTGCACCTGTTTCCCAAGACAACTTCAAAGACAATGCATCTAGTCAGGCTGGCAAAGAAAGGAGTGAGTTTTATGCAAGGACATGCATTTGGAGCTTAATGAGGCACACAGGATTATTATAACACAATCAACATACGCAATTTATGAAGTGATTAAATCTCGTCCCAGAAGAGCTCACATGATTCATGCCACGATGACCCAATTATTTAGAAGACTTTTTTCTTTCCTGTCATAATTTGCTCTTCTGTGACCAAAAAATAATTTGAACTACTCTGAGATAAAATTCAAGGTCATAATGGCCTTTGTTTTCCCCCAGATTAAATGGTAGCAGAAACAAAGAGTTAGCGTAAAAGCAAAACAAATTGGAAATAACCTCACCCTGAACCCCCAGGTGGGGCCATGCACATTTTGATCTTTGGGTTATCATCCTTGGTATTTTTTGTCTCTTTTCATTTCTTAGGACCCTACATTTATATGGTTGCTCTTCTTTGAATGCGTCTTCAGTTACTTTACAAGATTCTTCCAAAAGCATTGGGTGGGTAGTGTAGTTATTATATCTACTTTCTTTGACAATAGTAAAAATATTTGGCTTGGACAAATATTTTGCCAAGAAGTGATGCTGGCAGAGAACTTCCAATATAGCTGGAGCATAGCTCACGAGGAAAATTGGTCCTACCCTTTTGTGAGAGAAGGAAACAGATGGTTAGGAAAACTATGCCTGTGGTCACAGTCAATATTTTCTACTTCAGTGCAGTAAAACTGGTTCCAGGCTGCCTGACTTCCAATCCGAAAACCCTCCTCATCATATTTCTTACCACTTTTAAACAATGCTGAAACTCCAAAATGAGTAGAGAAGATAGTAGATAAGTTTCTATTATGTCACTATAAAAAGAAAGGAAGAAAGGCAGGAAGAAAGGAAGAAAAGGATGGAGGGAGGAAGGAAAGATAAAGGGAGAGAGAGAGAGAGAGAGAGAGAGAGAGAGACAGAGGGAGAGAGAGAAGGAAATATTGGAGCCCCATAATTAGCATTCTTTATAAGAACTGGAAATACAGCCTCACTGTGATCAATTGTTTTTAAATATCAATTCTGTCCAGGTTGATTATAATTGTTCAATATACTTTATTTAGTGCCAAGTTTCTCAACAGTAGCACTATCACTATTGACATTTGACATTTGGGGTGACATAATTCATTCTTGTAGCAGCATCCTGGCCTCTACCTACTATATGCCAATAGCACTCCCCGAGTGGTGACAACTAAAACTGTCTTCAGATACTGCCAAATGTCTCAGATAGTTCTCCATTTGAGAACCACAGGTTTAGTGTATTCGTTCTAAGTATATTTTCAGACTCAATTCAGTTTATACCTGGAGGTCAAATGTTGTAGCCAAGAACTGGAATTTATAGAGAGAAGAAAATACAGGATTCTTTCATTAAGAGAATTCTGTAATTTGCTCAAAAATTTCCCCCATGATCATCCCCTGACTAAATTTTGAATGCAAATGGGGTTAGTAAATCAGACTGGCAGCCAAGAGCAGGTACCTATCTTTGAACTGTATGGTTCATAGACCTAACAATAGGTTTGCATTCTTCTACCCATTTTGATACATAAAATGTCATTTCTTGAGATTTTTCTAACATTTCCAATGACTTCTTATATTTGTCGTAGGTTTCTAACAAATCTTTTCATTTCTTTCTTAACTTTACATTATTTGGGGAATTTACTTAAGTTCTTTTTAATTTTCTCATGCAAAAGTTATTTTCAAACTACTTTGAGATAACTGAAAAGTGCTCCATGAGTAAGAAATGCACTTTTCAGCTGGCCATTCACCAAATTCATATCAGCATTATTCACGATAGCCAAAAGGTGAGATCAACCTAAATGTCCATCAACAGATGGACAAAATAGATAAACAAAATGAGGTATGCACAGACAATGGAATATTATTCAACCTTAAAAAGTAAAAAATTCTGGCACATGCTACAACATGGACGAACTTGAGGCCATTATGTTAAGTGAAATAAGCCAATCACAAAAGGACAGATATTATACAATTCCACCTCAGGTACATTAGACACGTGGAATAGTCAAATTCACAGAGACATAATATAGAATGGTGATTACCAGGGGCTGAAGAAAGAGGGAATTGGAAGTTTTTGTTTAATGGAGGTTCTGTTTGGGATGATAAAAAAGTTCTGGAGATGGATAGTGGTGATGGTTTGCACAACAATATGAATGTACTTGATGCCACCAAACTATAAACTTAAAAGAATTTTTTTAAAAAGGTGAATTTTATGTTATGTGTATTTTGCCACACAAAAACAATCAAATCAGAACATTCAGCAATATAAAAATACTCTATGAACATAAAAATGCTCTAAAAATACTCTATGCAACCATAATATCTCATTCATAAAAAGCCCTCTTCTCTGAGGTAAAGGGTGTGACATCTATGTGATATCCATGGACAGACCCATTGTTCCTTGGAATTTGGCCGAATGTGTTTCCGCATGTCCTGCTGGACTGCACTGTGGCCAAACCTGCCATTCCTGAAATCCAATTGCTGAGGCAAGTCAATCACATAGGAACTCACTGAGCTCATTTGGCCAAAAGAAGAAACTGGTCCTCTACTCTTTTTGCTCAAAGTCCAAAACTTGGATTCAGTTTATTAGTCTCCAAAATCATTCAGATCATTAAAAATTGAGACATTAATATTGTCTCTCTCATCCACAAAGCAAGGTAGAAGCAGCATCCCATTTCTTTTCATTGTACAAAATCTTATTGATAAATATTTGGCATTTTGTCTGTAGAATTGATTTCTTCTGTCAGTAATAAAAAATTGAGTGTCTATCTCTAGTAGAGTACACCATGGACAAAATTATTCTCGGAACTACTTGATTAAATTAAAAGTTGGAAAAAGGAGTTGTCATCTGTAGGTTGAAGTGTAATCAATATCCAAACACTTATGTGTAAAACAGGGTGTTATTACCACTGTACACAACCTGCTTCCACCTCTGATCCTTCATCCAGGTATTCATCTGTAAGGAGCTTTTATTTTGTAACAGAGAATATGGAGAGAAAATCTAGTGATAGGGAGAGGCTGAGATTAAGGAATTGGAGACTAGAAGGACATAGGACTTCCAGCATCCACCTAGTTTCTTGGACTGCTTTTGAGCTCACCAGTGAAGATGGAACCAGAGGCAGAAGTTGATGGAACTATTCAAGAGGGGCTTTGAGAGATCTGTCCATAACAGGAAAGGAAGAGGAGGCAGCCTCTTCTACTTCTGTTTGCCTTGACACTGTTCTTGGGTTCTGAGAACTGGAAATGTCAAGAGCACCCAGAGACCACAGCTTGGGGAGTGGGAATCAGGAGTTTCACCGTGAAGCTACAGACAGGAGCAGTGGACAAGGGGGACCAAATCTGGAGAAGAAGATGAGGGGAGAGTTGTGACTGGCACTACTGAAGCACCCCACTGTTGCTATCAATAGTAATGCAGGGTCACTGTGAGGGGAAAGGTGTGGGAGTCTTTTTATGAATACAGTGATTCATGGAAGCCAGTAGATATTGACTTATACATAGATTGTTTTATTTAGTATAATAATCCTGTGAGGGTGGTATAATTACTATTCCCATGTTATAGATGAGGAAACTGAGGCTCAGAGAGGTTAAGTAACTTTCTCAAGGCCACATGGCTCCCAAAAAGTAGAGCTTGGATTAGATCCCAAGTATATTTGACCCTAAAACCTGTGTTCTCAAATGCTGTGCTTCATTGCTTTCTTATGTAGAAAACAAGGACAGGTGTGGAATATTAGACAAATGCTCTCTTAAGTACAATTCCAAATGTTGCCAGTTGCTCTATTTTATGCGTTAACTATTATTTTATAAAACGCTGCTAAGAATGCTGCAGGTTTTTTATATCCATGACTTTATCACATGGCTACTAAATGCTATAGAAAAAGACTCACAGTCTTTCTTATGGATTCATGCATTCAACATGAGTGATTATCTTGCTTCTGTATTCTACTACAATATCTTAAAAAATGCTCAACATAAAAGTGAGGGCCAATAGCCTTTCCCAAACCATTTTCAGATAAGCTTTTTAAAAGACAAATGCCCTCTAAAGTACAATTCTCAATGATTAAAGAGTACCTCCATACACCTCCCACTTTGTTACCTAAAAGCATGTATAATTCATATATAAACAGCAGTTATGACTCCATCATACATTATTTTATCTGATCCTTCTGAAATGTTTCTCTACTTTTGGCTTAAATAGTCTCTTCTACAACAAGCTCACTTAACTTAGTTAGACACATTCCAAGTGTTTAACAGAAGATGGCAGAGTAACCCTGGAGGATGCCTTTTGCAATCTCTTTGGTCGCAAGATGTCTTCCACTAGAATGCGCACTCCCTGAGAACAGGGGCCTTATTCTGCTATTTGCTTTATCTCTGGAGCCCAGAACTGTTCCTGGAGTAGAATAAGTGCTCTAATATTTGTTGAATGGGTGAGTGAATGAGTGAGTGAGGGAATATATCCAGACTATGTGAAGAAAGGGGGAAGGGTGTTTTATATACACATGGAATGGAACTCTAGAGCCTATGTGGATCCTTGGGAGCTATGAGCACTGCCTCGGGGGCCTGGCCTGTGCTTTGGTGTAAGTTCCTAGTCTGGGTGACCCAGCTAATGACCATGGTCCCCTTAAGCTCTATCATCTTGTATTTTGAAGCCCAGCCTGTGGATGAGTTCTTGGGTAAGAGGCACACCATAGGTCCAATCGATACCCTCCTTTTCCCATGCCTCGCAAAAGTCCTGGATGGAGGACTATGGAAGAGGACAGCTGGTTTCAGCAGACACCACGGCAAACACCATGGCTGACATGACCTCTACTTTGCTCCTTGAAGTGTGGTCCCTGCACCAGTACTATCAGCATCACTTCGAGCTTGTTAGAAATGCAGACTCTTAGTCCTGTGTCAGACCTACTGAACCCGAATCTGCATCCTAACACCAGCCCTAATTTATTATCCCATCGAATTTATTTACGTGCCTCTCTCCTCTTCCAGACTGTGAATAAGATCCATATATTATTCATCTTTATGTATTTCCAACAACTATTAAATGCTCAGCACATGTTTACGAATTATTTACCAATACTTAGCCCAAAGGGATTAGACCTTTTCTTAACTTTTTTTTAAATAATTTCAAACCTTGAGAAAAGCTGCAAGAATTGTGCAAAGAAATCCCGGGTGCAAAGAACCCTTTGCCCAGACTCACCAATTGTTAAAATTTTGCCACATTAACCTTATCGTTCTCTTTTTCAAGGATCAGACCCTTTTTAAAACCTCTATTCAACTTCTGTGTAATTCATTTCCATTTAATGCCTTATATTCGTGGGTTTTTTTCACTCCGAGTTCACCAATTTTTATGTCTTAATAGAAAGAAAAGAGATGGAGTAGAAAGGATAAGATGAACTTACTCTACTCAGTAACCATTGGGTTTTCATCCATTTAAAACTATGAGATTTAATCTAAGAAACTAAGAAAGGTATTTAACATGGCTATGAATATGGTCAAGCTAGAAAAAAATGAGGCCACCTTCTAAGAAGACTATTTTTAGTAAAATTACTAGGGAAAAGGGTGATGTTGCATTATATAAATTGCTTTTCCTAGGACGATAATGATAACTCTGCTTCTGCTATTTAAGGAATCAGCCAAGAAAGGCTGGGCAACACCTATTGTTATAATTTTTTTCATTCTGTTCCAAGGGCCTAATAACATTTAGGAAGAACTAGGCATGTCATCAAATGTAGAAGATGTGGGGGTGAGTCTTAGAATGAATATCAATGGTGTATCTTCATATTCCATGGGACACTTATCTAAATTCTGCTAGTTCAAATTCTGCCAATTCTTATTCTGACTTTAACCCACACTGATTCTCACATATTGAGTAATATCATTTCATTTTAAGGAAGTACTAAGTGAAATCAATGAAACAGCTGAATTAATAGAGTTCCAAGAATTGCAACATGCAGAATAAAAAGAACAATGAAATCATTCATAGAAGTGATCATTTACAGACAGCATAGTATCACCTTAGTAAGAAAATAAAGAACAAACTGGAATGAAAAAAAAGTGTAGCTTGGGATTCTGAACTGAAAAGAGTTTAGACTTAAGTTTAATTTATGGTCAATTAAAATTCACATTACAGGTTCTTTGCTCAAGAAATACATAGTATGACTATTCATTCAATCCATTCAATCCACAAATATTTACTGCATGTCAGGTCCCACACTGGGTCAGGTACTGTTCTAGACACAGGGTATGTAATGGCAAGGAAAACATCCCTATCCTCATCAAGCTGACATTCAGGTAGGAGAGACAAATGATAAATAGAACATGTAAGAAAATTAGGTAGTGTGTTAAAAGGTGGTGCAAGCTTCGGGGAAATAAGAACAAAATTAAATGGCTCTAGCATGATGGAGGAGCAGGATACAATCATCAGGGTAGATGATGAGAAGTAACTTTAAGCAGACTTGAAAAAGGTGCAAATGTTTGGGAGAGGAGCCTTCCAGGAAGAGGTAATAGACAGCAGAGAATTCCAAGAAGGCATGAGCATCTTGGCTTATTCCAGAAACAGCAAGGAGGCCAGAGTGCCTGGAGCATAGTGGGGCAGGAAGGAAGTGAAAGGAGACCATGGAGGGCCTGGGGCTGTTGAAGAATTTCAGCTTCCACTCTGTTTGCTCAGGATGAGACTCTGCTTTTGTGCAGAGAAGAAATACAATTTGGCTTCATTTTAAAAGAGTCTCATTGGCTTCTCTGTTGAGAATACACTGAGGGGGACAAGCTGAAACAGGGGGACCAATTAGAAGACTACCGCAATAATCTAAGATACACCTGGGAATGGTTTAGTCCGGGGTGTAGAGTGGCAGCAGTGAAAAGTGATGACTTTCTGTGCGCGCAGACAGAATTAACAGGATTTCCTGAAGGAGTGAATGAGAAGAGGGAGGGAGAGAAAAAGAAGAGCAAAAGTGCTTCCAAGGTTTCTTTTTTTTTTTCCCCTTGAACAAGTACAAAAAAAATGGACTTGTCATCAACTGTGTTGGGGAAGCTGCTGATGAAGCAAGCCTGTGGGAGGAAGGACAGATCAGGACTTTGGTCTAGGGTATACTACTTTGTTATCCAAATGAGGAAGTCAGTGAGCAGATGGATGTGAGTCTGGATTCAGGAGAGAGGTCTGGGGCGGGGGAGACATAATTTGAGAGTTGTCAGTATATAGACGATATTTTTTTAACTTATTTCTATTCTATTAACATGTATATTTACAAACATGGAATTGTACATATATTTAGTACATGTACATTCTACTTCCATTCAAAAATTGATAACATTTTTCCATATTTGCTCTATATTTCCGTATTTATACATGCTTTTATTTTTTTTGTTTAAGGGTACCATTTGAGAGCTGGGGATGTGGGGAAGGAACAAACTTTCCTCTATACCCAAGGTTATTTTGGCTGGTCTAATAATCAAATACACATGAGAGAGATTAGCAAGAGAAAATAACCAAATTTAATACACATGTATGTATGGGTACGCCACATACATGAGAGAGTGAAAGACTCTACATGTATAAGAGGTTCAGAGACAGAAAGAGAACACGGGTATATAAGACATCCAGAGCTAGGGATGAGGCAAGGATGAAAAGAAGAGCAGGTGCTTAGTAAACAGAAGTTTGTCCTAGGCAGGGGATTTATGACAGTAGAGTTCTTTTTGGAGGATCTGTCATCAGGCAGATAAGGAGAATTCAAAGAAAGTCTCACTCTGCATTTTAACCTACCTATAGGTAGGTTAAAAGAGTTTATTTCTGATAGTCTCTTATTCCGGGCAAGGCCCCTAATTTAAGTTCTAGATAGTTAAGGGACAAAAAGTTTCTCTTGAGCCCACAGCTAAAATGCCTCTAGCTCAAAACATTCTGCACTGCACAGAGACACACACTTTGGGGTGACATGTTCTGAACCACCACAGGGACATCCTGTTTCTTCACTCCTGAACACTCCTGCATTCCTGAATGGAACATAAAGTCAAAATATAAATGAGATAATAGGAATGAATGCAGATAGTAGCCTGGACGAAGGAAGGAGCCCTGGGGCACCCCAACGTGAAGAGGTCTGGAAGGAGCAGTCGCTGAGGGAGGAAAAAACTGAGAATGGGTATAATGTTGAGCAGGTGAATATTTTCTTATGATCACTTAATTTTACAAAATCTAAAGAGAGTGATACAAAAGCTGTTCATAGAAAGATGGGAATTGTTCTTCTAACTTCAGAGTTTCTCCTTCACACTTATAGAACCAACGAATTATTTTCCCTTGGTCTAATTAAGCCTGGAGTAAACATGAAAAGAATCTAATAACTTCCTTGGATTATTTTAAACGAGCAACCTAATAAACCCTGGGTCATTGACTCTGTAAAGGTTGAAGAGTAGCAGAATATGCCACCCCCAAGTATGCTGTTTTGGTATTTTGATTATTTTGAGCTAAAGGCACCTGAAAAATAGAAAATGCAGAGTGAGACTTTCTTTGAATTCTCCTTATCTGCCTGATGACAGATCCTCCAAAAAGAACTCTACTGTCATAAATCCCCTGCCTAGGCATCTCATCAAACAGGGCAGATTGACCCTCATTGCAAGCAGGGAGATTAGAAGTGGATGCCAGACCCAGACAAATGTTGTCATTAACTATCATACCTCTCATCTGTTCTTCTAAGGGCCTATTCATCTTTCCTAAAAATCATTTACTCTTCCCTAAGAAACCTACATCCCCTTTCCCTATTAAAAATGATATTTAGGCCTTTTGAGCCATACTTCTCTTGCTCAGGCCTGCTTTCATGTCTGGAAGTGTACTTTCCTTTCTAATAAAGTTTATCTTTTCTGCTGTAAAATAAATAAATGAATTAATTAATTAAACAAATTATATTTAATGCTGAATTCTAAAGCACTTTGGGAGTTACTCATTTTTCCCTGGATATCTCCCATGATTAGATGAGGTATACATGTTAATCAACTTTTGCTTGCTTTTCTCTTATTAATATGTTTTTTTATTACATATAAATATGTTTTATTACATATCTTGGCTGAGGGTCTCAGCCAAGAACTCAGAAGAGTAGCAGAAAAATTATTTTTCTTCCTCTACAGGATGAAGAGGCCAAGTCACAACATTGCTGTCTGAACTGGTTAAAAGTCAGTTCAGTTTTCAAAACTAACAAAACAAACCAATCAATCAGATTCAGAGACCAATTTAGAAAGTAAAGAACTTGAATGACAACTTGATTTTTTGTTTAAATCACACAGCTAACTCTTTTTTTAAAGGTGCTGTTCACATCTACCCACACAAAATGAACTGTGGCTAAGAATTTTAAATATTTTCTTTCCCTTGAAATACTGTTTGTACTCTTAACAACAACAGAGATAAATAAGGTATCTATAAGTTAAGAGCAAATTCCCACCCTGGTCCTGGTCCTTGGGCAAAATTCTGAAAAGATTCATTTTTAGACAGAAGTTGCTAAGGGGTCAAGCAAATCTCATCCATTCTTGGGCTTCCTGAACACTGGAACCCCTCCCTTCATGACTCAGGAAATAACAATCAACAAAATAAATCATATGTGGATCCAAGATCAGACAGGCACTTTATTTAAATAAAAAAGACAGTTTATGTCAGCTACAGCCTGAAATCCAGAGATAAAGGACACCGGATTGAAGACCAGGGGAAGGCACGATCTTCATGCATTTTATTCCACGCAACATGCATTTTATTCCAAGTCTGAAAAAAATGAAGTCTGGCCACTCTTGGGAAGCTGGAGAGTGATTGCTCCAGAAATGAACTAACCAGTTCAGGGAATGTCTCTTCCCTTGAGTCACTTGGTTCTCTTGCCAGCTCTGGTTCTTTACTAAAGAACTTCTCCTCTCTTCTTTTTCAGCCACGCATCAAGCTGAGAAAAAAACAAACAAACAAAAAACAAAACAAAACAAAACCTATTTCCTAGACTTGCGTCTAACTGGTTCAGAACAACATTGGCTCCATCCTGAGCCGTAGGGAAGGATTCAAAGAAGCACAAAGCAAAGAAGATAAATGAGGAAGCAAAAGGACCCAGAAGAAAAGAGGAGGGGCAGAGAGTAGGGAAGAAAATGTGAAGGACTCTGATGACTCTATCTTTCCACTCAGTACGCTGTATACTAAATGTAGAAAGACCGAAGCAAAAAAGGATTCTATTTTTAAATGAGCAGCTTGCACATTACAGAAGGGCTGCCAAGAGATGTATCTTGTTGGAAAGGCATTGAATTGGGCTTTTTTTAGTCAGAGATGGGCCCCTGGGCCAAGTCTAGAAGCAGGAAGTTGAGAAAAGAGGAAAGAAAACACTCTGCACAATAACGTCAGAGGTTTCCTACAATGGGGCCATGGAAACCTTTGCAGATTTGTTCCTTTGATGCAAAACTTCCTTTTTCCTCGTAATGTGAATTTAAATTGTTGGCCTTAGGAAGTATTGTTAGTCTTGAGACATTGAGTTTGTTGAGTTTTGTCTAAGAGCTAC
>NW_006434709.1:5881823-5905369 GCF_000325575.1 Pteropus alecto | reverse complement strand
ACAGAGAGCTGCAGAGAACTGAGAGAACTGGGAAGGCCTACCTTGATGTCACGGTGGCAGTGGGTTCTCCAAATCATGCTTTCACCTAACACATAGAACATTTATTATGTATGAAATAACTATTCTTCCAATGTTATAGATGCGGAAACAGGTACAGAATGGTTAAAGGATGTATCT
The DNA here is from genome assembly GCF_000325575.1 of Pteropus alecto. Lineage (NCBI taxonomy): Eukaryota > Metazoa > Chordata > Mammalia > Chiroptera > Pteropodidae > Pteropus > Pteropus alecto. The sequence goes on along the minus strand of NW_006434709.1, from coordinate 5,905,192 downwards.
GAGGTGGTTCAGGTGGCAAGTGGATCACAACACTGGGAATTAAAATACCTTTGTCCCCTCTCCAACCCTGTCACTTACTTCCTGTATGATCTTAAAGAATCTCATTAACCAACATCAATGTAAACTATTAAGAAATATTTGTGTTCCTGAGGGGTCGGAGGAAGTGGAGAGAGTTTGGTAAAGGGTACAATCTTTTGGCTACAAGATCAATAAGCTCTGAAGATCTTTAGTTACCATGATAATACTGTATTGTATAATTGAAATTTACTAACAGAGTACAACTTAAATATTCTCACTTAAAAAAAAAAAGATAAGTATGTGAGGTGACAGATAGGTTAATTAACTACATGGGAGGAATCTTTTCACAATGTATACATATATTGAATCATCGAGATGTACACTTTAAATATCTTACAATTGTATTTATCAATTATACCTTGATAAAGTTGAAAAAAACATATTTTGATTCAAAGTTTGTGATGTTGAATGTAGTAGGCAGAATAACGCCTCTCCCTGCTCCCTGAGAAAAGATGTCCACATCCTAATTCCCAGAACCTGTGAATATATTGGCTTAGATAGCAATGAGGAATTAAGGTTGCTATTTAGATGATTAAAAGATTATTCTGGATTATCCACATGGGCCCAGTGAATTAAAGGGACTTTAAAGGAGGAAGAGGGAGACAGAAGGGGAATTAGAGGGAGATGTGCCTACAGAATGGTCAAAGAGATGACAAATTGCTGGCTTTGAAGACGGAAGGGTCCATGAGCCAAGGAATATGGGCAGCCTTTAAAAGCTGCCTAAAGCAACAGATTCCCCCTCTAGAACTGACAGAAAATAATTCAGCCCTATTGACTCTTTGATTTAAGCCAACTGAGACTCATGTCAGACTTATAACTTATAGTTTTGAAGATAACAAATTTCTTCTGTGTTAAGCCATTAAATTTGTGGTAATTTGTTTAGCAGCCATGGAAAAAGACAAGACACAAGGATTAATAAAATTTAATACAGACTAAGATCCCTGGAGCTTTAATAAGTCCTTTGATGTTATATGATTAAATTCAATCAAATGTATTTTTTAAATTGGCTTATTCATTTTTTTAATTACCTACATAGTAGTCAAGACATGTGGTGCTGGCACAAGGCTAGACATATAGATCAATGGAATAGAAATGAGTGTCCAGAAATAAGTGCATACATTTATTATCAGTTAATTTTCAACAAAGGTACCAAGATAATTCAATGGGGAATAGAGGGAAGAAGAATAGACTTTTAACAAATGAAGCTTGGAAAACTGGATATTCACCCATCAAAGAACAAAAGTATACTCCTGCTTCATATCATGTGCAAAAAATAACTGAAAATGTATCAGAGACCCATGTTTAAGAGATTAAAACTATAAAACACTGAGAAAAACATAGGGTATATTTTCATGACCTCGGATTACACAATGATTTCTTAAAATGACAACAAAAGCACAAGAAATCAAAGGAAAAAAATAGATAAATTGAACTTATCAAAATTAAAATATTTTATGCTTCAAAGGATACTATGAAGAAAATAAAAAGACAACCCACAAAGTGGGAGAACATATTTGTAAATCATATATTTCACAAGGAGTTATCATATAGAATATATAAAGAACTCTTACAACTCAACAGTAAAAAATCAAATAACTGAATTTAAAAATGGGCAAAGAATTTAACATTTTTCCAAGGAAGATATGCACATGGCAAATAAGCTCATGAAAACATGTTCAACATCATTAGCCATCAGGGAGAATTGAATCCAAACAAATGTGATACACTTCATAATCACTAGCATGGGTATAATAAATAAGACAGACATAGTAGTTTTCCCCCTTATCTGAAGGAATTATATTCCAACACCCCCAGGGGACACCTGAAACCAAGGAGAGTACTGAACCCTCTATATCCCATGTTTTTTCCTATATATAATAAACTTTAATTTATAAATTAGGCACAGTAAGGGATTAACAATAACTAATAATAAAATAGAACAATTATAACAATATTACTTAATAAACGTTGCATGAATATGCCCTCTCTGTCTCAAAGTATCTTACTGTACTATACCCATCCTTCTTCTTCTTGTGATGATGTGAGATGATACAATGCCTAGGTGGTGACATAAAGTGAAGTGAGTGACATAGGCCTTGTGACGTAGGGTTAGGCTACTATTAGGATAGGGGTTACTTGAACACAAGCATTGCGATACTACATCAGTAGGTAACATCAGATGGCTGGTAAGTGACTAACAGATAGGTAGCATAAATAGCATAAATATATGGGACAAAGCAATAATTCATGCTCCAGACTAGACAAACATGAGGGCATGAGATTTCATCATGTTACTCTGAAGGGCACACAATTTAAAATTTATGAATTATTTATTTCTGGAATTTTCCACTTAATATTTCGGACCTCGGTTGACCTTGGGTAACTGAAACCATAAAAGGTGAAACCGTGGATAAGAGGGACTACTGTAAAAAGTGATCAAAGGATGTGGAGAAATTGGAACCCTCATACATTGCTAGTGGGAAAGTCAAATAAATGATGCAGCTGCTTCAAAAAGTAGTCTGGCATTTCTCAAATGGTTAAACATAGGGTTACCATATGCCCTAGCATAATAATTCCACTCCTAAGTACATATTATACCTAAGGAAATTAAAAATATATGACCACCTAAAAACTTGTACATGAATGTTCATAGCAGCATTATTCATAATACCTAAAAAGTGAAAACAATGTAAATGATGATCACCAGATGAATGGATCACCAGATGAATGTGCTATATCCATATGGTAAAATATTATTCAGCCATAAAAAGGAATGAACTATTGATACATGATACAACATGGTTGAACCTAAGTAAAAGAGGCCAAACACAAAAAGTCAGATACACATTATATAATTTCATTTATATAAAATGCGCAAAATAAGCAAATCCAAAGAGATGGAAAATGGATTAGTGGTTGCCAGGGGCTGGGAGGCAGGAGGAATAGAGATTGACTGCTAGTAAGTATAGGCTTTTTGGGGGGCAGGGAGGCATTGAGGAAAGTGACTAAAATGTTTTGGAATTAGAAGTAGTATAAAGCTTCCTCGACTTTGTGAATATACTGTACTAAAATTTACTGAACTGTATACTTTAAAATGGTGAATTTTATTGTATGTGAATTACATCTGAATCAAAAATAATTACCTACTAACAATTCTGGTTTCAGCAAGTCAGACAATACAGAGCTGACTAAAAAAAGCTAATCATCTTGATCCTCATTTCCCATTTAATTTTATGCTCCCATATCTTGATCTATTTACCTGGTCTTTTCTTCCTGTTCTTACATACATAGACATACATAAAGGGATTTTGTCTTTGTTTTTTATCTTTATAAAAATGAGGTCCGTCTATACACAACTTACATTGATTAACTTCTCAGGGACAGCCCACCAAGTTAATATATATAAAGAAATTTGTATAAATTTGTATAAAGTTTGTATCTTTGATGTACTGTAATTTCTTATTTTTTCCCTATCTGATGGTTTAAAAATATCACAATATATCAAAACATCAAAACATACACATTAAATATGTAAAACTTTTATATAAAAGGTATCTCAATAAAGTTATTAAAATATATTTTAAAAATATATATTTTAGGTGTGGTTCCATAGAGTAGTGGTTACCATGTCTGCTTTACACACAGAAGATCCTGGGTTTGAGCCCCAGCGGAACCACAGCCCATACCCTGGGTGCCCCATATCCCGAATGCACTAGGCCCTGGGCACTCAGACACCCCGCCTTCAGAGATCCAGTTCTTAAAGGGAGAAAGCAACATCCGTAGGTCAAGGGTGGAAAGGGGATGGTTCCATAGAGTAGTGGTTACCATGTCTGCTTTACACACAGAAGATCCTGGGTTTGAGCCCCAGCGGAACCACAGCCCATACCCTGGGTGCCCCATATCCCGAATGCACTAGGCCCTGGGCACTCAGACACCCCGCCTTCAGAGATCCAGTTCTTAAGGGGAGAAGGCAACATCCGTAGGTCAGGGGTGGAAGGGGGGCGGGAATTAAATAAAAATTTAAAAATATATTTTACACGTCTTTTGGTAACAATACAAATTCCTGCCAGGTATGTCTGCTTATGGGTAGAATTATCAGATCATGGGATAGACATACTTTCACTGTAAATAGATGATGCCAGTTTTCCAAAGGGATTGTATCGAGGTAAATTCCCACTACTAATATATGAGTAACCCAGTTGCTGTACATCTTCACCAATACTTGGTATTTTCTGCTATTTTATTTTAGCCATTCTGATAGCTATAAAGTGATATTGCCTTGTAGTTTTTATTTTGTCGTTGTTTAACTTTTTATTGAAATGACCATATCATAAGTATATATCTCAGCAATTTTTCATAAACTGAGCACGCCCCTGAAACCAACACTTGGATTAGAAACAGAACATTACTAGAGCATATGCATATCCTATGACTAGTAATTCTACTCCTAGGTTTATAAAGAACAGAATGCAAATATATGTTCACCAAAAGATACAACTCAAGTTTGGTAACTCTTACTGTTTTGTCACGTTCCCCTTAAATTTTAATATATTTTAATAAAAGAAATAAAGCATTGCAGCTAAAGTTGACATCTCTTTTGACTTCCAACCCGAGACCTAGTACTCTCTGGTAGGTCCCTGGGCCCTGAAGTAAAGGCGCTAAATAAAATTGTTATTGCTCCCACTAACCCGACTCTTACAATATAGTTTACCTGATTTCAGATGGTCCCGACAAGGACTAAAATACACCACCGCCCTTAACTGATGCAGTCATCTTCAATTAACTAGTAAATATATAGAGTTTGTGCTTAATTTGTTAAGTGGTGGACGGAAACTGCCGTCTTCCAGGCAGTTTCACCCTAGCTCATTTCAGGTCGTTTAATCTGGCAGTCACAAATACTACAGACAAGATACCTGACTTAATCGAAATCCTCGGTCACTGTTTCTGCTCGCCCCCTTCTGGCTGAGTAAGCTCAAATCACTAAATGGTCCATTTTACTCATTGCCGCTGCCTTCAAACGCAGACAGTGACGCACAAATCGCTGTGAGTCAAAAGAGGAGAAAATTCATTTTTGGAAAAAAAAAAAAAATTGGCGTTTCTTTAACTCGTTTTTTAACATTTGGAAGTAGGTAAGCCAAAACAACCCATTCAACTTCCCTAAAAGTTTCCTGTGGGTTAAGAGGCGGGAGTATTTTGGTTGGGCTTTTCTTTGCAGCCATTAAAATCCTTTTCCTGAAAGTGCTTTTTTCGCTTAGGGATCGGGAGGAAGACATGTTTAGTGAGATAACCAACAACACGTGGTGCTTGGAACGCCTCACCAAATTATTTCTCTTCCGTCGTTCCTTCGGAGAGGAAGGCAGCCACAGCTCCTTACTTTTGCTCCCTAACTTGGTTTACAAGGTTAGTCAAATGCCTTGTATCAAAGCATACCTAGTTAATGATTTATCTAACTGGGGCAAAAGCCATATGCCACTGCAACGCTGCATTTTATTCTGTTTTTTTTTTTTTTTTCTCCAAACTAGTCAGCTATTATACACTGATGGTGTAGCTTAATACTGTGTCACTAGACTGTGCTAGAACACATGGGCATATTATGTTCACGGGGTTTCAAGAAGCAACAAAGAACTTCCCTTTTTGATAGTACTATTTGATAGTTATTCTTCTGATAACCCTGGAAGGAAAAGTGAAAAAAGTTACCCTTAGAGACAGGATAGCATTTAGGGAATGTTAAAATCAGATTGGATTTAAGATCTGAAGGCATTTTTAAACTAAATTGTTATTAAAGTACAGAAAGTGCACAGCACAAATCATTAGTGTTCATCTTGATGAATTTCCACAAACCGCACACTCCTGTTTACTGTTCATATATCCTAAAACAGTACATTATCACAACCCTTGAAATGCTCTTGTCACTGGTATCATCACAAAGCCCCCTTAGGATAATCATATTCTCCCTTCTGACATTATAAATTAGTTTTGCCTATTTTTAAAATTTATGTAAATGGAGTCATATGTTTTGATACCTAGATTTTCAACTTTAAGTTGGTGAAGTTCATATGTATTGTTGTATGCAGTTGTCGTTTGTTTATTCTCATTGATACATAGCATTCTATTATGTGTATATACCACAATTTATCCTCCTATCATTGATGGGTATTTGGGCAGTTTCTAGCTTTTGGTTACATGAATACTGCTACTATGAATACTGCTACTATGAATAGAATTGCTGGGTAATATACATAAAATTACATTATATACATATATTTAGCATTAGTTGATACTCTCAGTTTTCCAAAGAGACTGTACATATGAGCATTCTTATTGATATATTTCTTTCCCAATACTTAGTATTTCTGTCTCTTCTATTATAGCCATTCTGGTGGGTATATAGTGGTAGTGCATTATGTTCTGGGATTTTGTTTTGTTTTGTTTTACTTTTCGTTGAGGTATATCATACATACAGGGAAATGCAAGTGTCATAAGTGTAGAGTCAGTCCATTTTCGTGAACTAAACGCAACTGCGTCATCAGCACCCATATCTAGAAACATTACATTATCACTATTCCAAAAGCTTCTTCATGTTCCCTTTTAATCACTACCCTCTCTCCCACAGAGATCATTTCTTTTTTTTTTTTTAATTTTAAATTAAAGTTAACATTCCGTATTATTTTATATTAGTTTCAGGTGTATGGCATACTGGTTAAACCTTTATATAATTTACGAAGTGATCCCCCTGATTAGTCTAGTGCTCACTTGGCACTAAACATAGATATTACAATATTATTGGCTGTAATTCCCTATGATATACTTTACATCCCTGTGACTATTTGGTAACTACCAATTTGTACTTCTTAATCCCTTCACCGTTTTCACCCAGCCTTCCAACTCCCTTCCTTCTGGCAACTATCAGTCTGTTCTCTGTATCTATGAGTCTGTTTCCCGCAGAAATAATTTTTATCCAGACTGCAAACTCATAGATTAATTTTGACTGGGTTTTTTTTTGTATTTTATGTAAAAAGAATCATAAAGAAAACAACTTTGTATATCTGATTTCTATAGCTCAACATCAGTAATATATCAGTTCTTTCTAGGTGTTCCATCTCCTCACTAATATTTATATTTTCCATTTTTTTTAACTTAGTCATTCTGGTGGGTGTGTAATGTGTTGTGTTGTAGTTTTTGTAGAGTGTCATATTATAATTTTAAATTGTTTTCCCTTTACATCTCTTCTTTTGTAAAGTCTGTTCAAGTTTTTCCCCTATTCCATGCTCTATATGATTGTCTTTTTCTTATTGATTGGTCAGAGTTTGTGAGTTCCTCATAAAATTAAACCTACCCTTGCTCCAACTATTCTACTTCTAGAATTAAATAAATAAATAAAAACATATCTACAAAATGACTTGTAGGTAAATGTTCATAGCAACTTTACTCATAATAGTCGAACATTGGAAGCTGCCTAAATGTCTGTTAGCAGGAGAATGCATAAGCAAAGTTTAGGATATTTATAAAGTGTAATACTACTCAGCAATAAAGAGGAATGGACTACTGATAACAAGTAACAATATAAATCAGTTTCTAAAACATGCTGAGCTATAGAGGCAAACACAGAAGTACTACTGAATGATTCCATATACATGAAGTTCTAGAACAGACAAAGTTAATCTATTGTGAAAGAAACCATAATATTGGTTATTTCTGGGTGGTAGCGTTGGGGAAGAGGGGCTTTACTAGAAGGAGGCACATTGATTTCTTGGGTTTGGGGGTGTAGTTTATGCAGGTTTATCTGTTTGTCAAAATATACTCTTCATATTCTTAATTTTTTAAGGAACTTCTCTACTGTTTTTCATAGTGGGTGAAGCAATGCTTATTTAAAAAAATGCTTTGTTTTTAAGTTGGATAGAACTTATTGATAATCATAGTTATAGCTTTAATAAGTTTGTCCTTGGGGCTATAAACTTGTCTTGCAATTAAGAATGCGATTTAAGATGCCTCAACCCCCGAGGTGGCTCCATAGTGTAGTGGTTAGCACCTCTGCTTTACATGCAGAGGGTCCTGGGTTTGAACCCCAGGTGGAGCCATGGACGCCAGTCCGTGAGCATGTGGGAGGAGACCCCCCACCTTCAGAGATCTAGTTCTTAAGAGGAAACAGCAACATCCATAGGTTAGGGGTGGAAGTAGGGGGTGGGGAAATTAAAGAGGAGGGAAAAAAAAGATGGTTCAACCCTGACTTTTCAAATCACATTTGCCCATAAGACCATTAAGTCATTGTGGTTGGGGGAACATGACGGTGTCTTCCAGAACCCTGTACCCCGCTACCTTTCACTCCTATCTCTCCTCTCTGCACTGAGCCCCATGGAGCACTAGAAAAATCCCAGGAAGCCCAGTTCAGAAGAGTATACCCTGTATTATCTCGTTAAAAAGATTTGAATATATATATATCCACAGTATTTTTTTAAATCATATTTTAATATCTCCAGAATCAGGCACCCACTGATGACACACCCATTATAGTCCCAATTCTGGCTCCACATATGCTCAATCCAAGAGATGCAGATAAAATCCTCAGCTGCTCAACAGGCTAATTGGCAAGCTACAGCTTTTGGCTGAAAGTCCTTGTCCTTGCTTCTCTCCACAAAGTAAGAGTATGGTTACTTCTGTCACCTTCCTGCTAAACACCCTTTTTCAATCTTGGCTTTGGTCTTTGTAATTGCACCATCAACAGAGAAGACTGCTGTGGCAGAAATAAAGAGAGAGAACATCTGAACATTGCATAACACAGGATTCAGATAGTGTGGTTCTCTACCTCGCTTGGACCTATTTCTGAATGTCTCAACCTACTCTATCTATTAACCCCTTGCTTCTAACTGTATGTTTTAAGGTGATTCAACAAACTGTGTGATTTGAGCATCTTTATTTGATCTATGAGACTTTCTGCATCAAGCTATCACCTGGTAGGATGCTTGGAAGCCACGATTTCATCAAGTTAGTGTCCCACATTATGAATTAAAATCCAGGCAATCTGATTCTAAAGGCTGCCTCTTAAGAATTATGCCATATAACATGGAAGCAACTGAAGTGTCCTACAATAGATGATTGGATAGAGAAGATGTAGTACATATATACAATGGAATATTACTCAGCCATAAGAAGAGATGAAATATTGCCATTTGCGACAACATGGATGGGCCTCAAGATAATCATGCTAAGGGAAATAAGCCAGACAGAAAAAGTTGAAAACCACATGATATCACTTATATGTGGGCTATAAACCTAAAAGCAACAAACAAACAGAGACTCATGGACATGGACAATAGACTAGTGGTTACCAGAGGAAGTAGGTTGGGTGGAGTAGACAGGGTAAAGAGGGTCAAATATGTGGTGACAGAAATAAATCTAACTATGGGCGGTAAACACACGAACACACAATGCAATATATATATATGCCTTACTGTTGAATTGTACACTTAAAACTTACCATATTTTCTTAACCAATGTTACCATAATAAAAATAAAATAATTTTAAAAAAGAATTATACCATATAGGTTCCTTGAAGAAGGAGCTCAAAACTTATCGATTTCTAACCCTTAAAACATTTTATTCAGAGGCAAAGAGGGTACTTTCTAAAAAACCAGGTAGGAAGGTGAGTGTTCAAGTCCATAAAAGGAGTCACTGGGAACTTGGGGGAAAACAAGACATTCTAAAGTGAGGTAACAGAAAAAGATACAACATATATCAAATGAATCAATTAGAATTTTTGATAAAAATAGCTTTCTGAAGTTTCATTATAGGTCATTATTTCTATGTATTTATATTAATAACTGCAGGAGACAAAAATATTACAGCATAACATTTTTAAAAGGACCAAGCAAAATAAATAAAATGTCATGACCTTTACTTTTCTCTTGTAGGTTTATTTTAATCTATCACTTTATCCTGCATAAAGGAGATTTTTCAAATGGCATGTGATTTTTCCATTCTAATAAACTTCTTTAGAAAACTTCTTTAGAAAGCATAAAGAGTACTGATTTACCTACTTTGCATTCTACTAAGTAATTTTCTATCCTATCCTATGGGGGTGGAGATTAACCCATTAGATTAATGCCTAACTAGGCCATGGCTATAGTATATAACCCGTTCCAGAGTAAAGGGGGGTTGATACTATTGAATTGTACACCTGAAACTTACTGGATTTCGTTAACCAATGTCGTCACAATAAAAATTTTAAAAATAAAAAGAAAAGAGAAAAAGAAAAAAATAGAAATAATAAAACTCTAAGAAAAAAAAAGAATAAAGGGGGTTGAAAAGACAAGTAATATCAATTATACTCTTCCAAAGAAGGACAGGAGAATAGACTCTAAAATGAGAGAACTGATAGAGAACTGGCAACTAGAAGTTGCTCCTAATTATCCGGCCTTAAAGGGTATGCACATGGGGATGGTCACACCACTGGTATGTACATTTCTCACTCCTCAAAGGCAACAGTATTCACACATAAAGATAAATTAAAGAACATAGAAATCCCAATATTGCCAGAAGTTTTCATCAACCATTTGTGTTAAAAATCACTGTGAAAGGCACTGTACTAATTGTTAGAGTTACAGAGGAGTATGAAACATAATCATTATTGTGGAAGTCAAAAGACTTCCACAAATAATTAATTTTGATTGCTTCCCATGTACCATGCTCAGGACTGTGTGTAATATATATATTGCGCATATATATATGTGTGTGTATATACACATACATATATACACACACACACATACATATATATATACATATACACACACACACATTTATCTTTGTATGTATATATACACACATACACACACATTTATCTTTGTGTGTATATATATATTGTAGTCAGGTTTTGTAGTGAAGATATATATATATCTTCAAAACCTCACATCAACCTCCTCAGTATTGTTATTTCTGCTTTAGAGATAGAGAAACTGAAGTTCAGGGAAGTTAAGTAACTTGCCCAAGGTCACACAGCAATTTAAGTATTAGATCTGGGTTTGGGGCCTTAATGGTCTGTCCTTAGAGCCTGAACATTTAACTGTCAAGCTATCCTTTTCACTGCAAGTTTGATCAAGAGACTGAGCATTTGTATACACTAGTGTAGATGCACAGATGGGTAGGTCAGAGGTTTTGGCTTTAGTTCTTTGACATTTTAGTCAACTCTCTTTGTACCTCATTTTCTGCTCCTATCAAATGGGAATTGCAACACTTACCTATCTTATGTAACCTATCTAATGCAATTATTATGATAATGATGAGAAAGTGCTTTGAAAGGATGAATATTATACAAATATAAACTGCTGGTGTTTTTCTAAAGCAACAGAGGGTTCCATATCTGTCCCCTGTCTTTGTGGGGTCAAGGTCTAGACTGACATTCTAATTCAGCAGATACTTATTGAACATCTACTGTGGACCTAGCAAGTGCTTGGCACCACTTGTGTAAAAGATGGGCAAACCAGAATGGTCATTGCCTTTGTGAAGTGCACAGTCTCAAGTCAAAGACAAATATTAACCAAGCAAGTACATCAATATGAGAATATTTAAAAATTGTCTCTTGAAGGAAATAAACACCTTGTCAGGAAAGAGAATAAGAGAATGGGCTTGGAGGAAATGACTTTCATATTGGTAGAGCAAAGAGCTGAGATGGTGGGGTGGGGGTGTGTGGTGTATGAGTCAAGGTGGGAGAGGTACCAGCCCAGGACTGGGGCATGCAGGGCCTTGGCAGCCCTCTACTAGATTTTGTATTTTATGCCAACTGCAGTGGGAAATCATTAATAAGTTAAAAGCTGGGTCTGGCAAGGTCAAAGAGTTGAAAGTGTTTGCAAAAGTGATTACACTGATGACCCATGATGTCGGGGCTGGAGAAGGAGTCGGCGAGGAGAGGAGGGGACTGCAGGATGGAGAGAAACATCAATCAAGTCACTGGACTGAAGGGCTTGGTAAAGTAAAAGGAGTGCTGCTGGAGGTTTATTTGAGAAAGTGGAAAGATAGGAGAGTGTGTTCGTGTGGGTGAGAGAGGTAATGAAGTTTCTGGTCCATGTTATGATCGTGGGAGTGGCTGGGAGTGACAGAAAAATATAGCTGGAGATGTTGAGAGAACTCATATGGTCAGGAAAACTTGGCTGAACTGGGAAGGAAGTTTCATCTCATGGAAGGCTCAGGCTTGTGTGTTTTGTTCAGGGCTGACCCCTGCTGGTAAATTCTGGAAGCTGAGCTGCTGGCTAGTGCAACCCTCAGAAGAGCAGGGAAAACTGGGGCCACCAGCCGTAAAAGAATAGGGCTATTTTCACTTAAACATAACATTTTCACTTTTCTAAATGTCTCTGTCAAAGGATTTTGGCTTAGAATGTCCTCACAACTAAAGCACTCTTTATAAATAATCCTGGGCTCATGTTATCAAGTAATGAAATGCAACACATGAATATTTGGGAGTATAGGAATTTCTCCATAAATTTTGTTTTTACTTTTAGTCAAATAAAACATACATGTTATAAAATGCAAAAATCTCAACTGTACAGCTATATGAAATTTTAGGAATGTATTAACCCATTACATTACAAAATTTAATCATGACCCAAATTAAGATATGGAATATTCCATAACCCAGAAACTTCCCTCTTGTCCACTTCCTAGTAGCTACTTACTTCACTATCCTGACTTCTAACCATCATTCTAACTTCTGACAGCAGATTACTTTGGTCTGCTCTTGAACATTGTATAAATGGAATCAAACAGTATCTACTCTTTTGTATTTTGCTTCTTTGACTTAACATATGTCTATGAAATTCATCTATATTGCATGTAGCAGTAGTTCATTCCATTTAAAAAAAATTTTTTTTTAAGTATATATGACCATTATTTATGCATTCTCCTGATAATGGGCATTTGGGTTATTTTCAGTTTATGACTTTTATACTTCTATGACCATCCCTCAATATGTCTTTTGTCGATTGTATGTATGTATGTATGTATGTATGTATGTATGTACGTACGTACGTACGTACGTATGTATGTACGTATGTATGTATGTATGTATGTATGTGGTGGGTATCTAACTAGATATGGAATTGCCAGGTTACTCTAAGTAGATGCTGTCAAGGGTTTTCAAAAGAGGCACTCCCACCAGAAATATATGATAATTCCAGTTGTTCCACATTTTTTGCTATCGCTTGGTATTAAGTTTTTGTTTTGTTTCGTATTCTAGTATATATGTCTCTCATATTGGCCAAACAACAGAGGAGACTTCAAGAGAACCTCTTGAGAGTTTGACCTGTGCCAGCTGAAGTTGTATGGTACAGAGGCAAATGCCAAACCTAATTCTGAAAAAAATTCTCCAGGCCAAAGTGGCAAAGTAGAAATGGTTGCACTGGACTACAATCCCTCCAAGGGCAAGGCAAAGCATGATGATTCTTATGGACCGAATTCAAGCCCTGGAGATGCCATGAGATCCAAACAGAGAGGTGGCCTGAAAGATGAAAGAGAGCAGTCAAAAATGGCAGTCAGAAGAGGAGTGTTTCCAGGGACCAGGGAGCTGTCATTGAACAGCCCAGCAAAGGAACCTCTGAGGAACTCAAGAAGGGCACAGTGACAGGAAAGGCTAGTCCTCCAACAGAGGGCACCTTCATGAGGTGCCTGCCAGTGAGATCTTCTGTCTCTTCCTGTCCAGAGGAAGAGCTGGAGACAACCTGGTGAGGGCTGAGAAAGAGAAGGCGAACCACACTGGGAAAAAAAATCCAGAAGCTGACCAAGCCTTCTCCCCAGATGTTGCCTTCCCAGCCTAAAGCAGGCCAACGCTGAGAGAAGGGGAGAAGGTTCAAATTAGGTATGAGTGTGGAGTTGTGATTAAGATGCTAACCCGAACATTTTAATTATGAATATATCCCTGATAAGCCTTCCATACCCAAAACGTGCCTTCCCTGCAGAATTGCCTACTTCATTTCATGGCAACGCCATCCCTCTACTTACTCAGGCCCAAAGTCATGAAGTCATTGTCCTGTCTTCTCTTGCACCCCATATTTTCTCTACTTTAACACATATTATGTTTTTGAAGAAGGGGAGTGGTCAAGTATGTTTTTGGTATTTACTGCATTTATGATGTCCTGAACTATTAATTCTTGGCTAACTTTCAAGAAAATAAAAATGAATACAGTTCGTAGATTTTCTAAGTTTACAAAGAAATGCCCTGTCCCTTCTTTTGCACATACTTGTGCTACTAAAAACTAAATCATCAAAATAAGAGCAAAACCTAAGAAACAAATAATTCATTAAAGTAAAATGAATGTGGTCACTACTAATTCATATTTCGTACAATCCAATATGAAAGCATTTTTGGTAAAGGATAAATAATACATATCCTGGGCAGATGAATTCAACCTAGCACTTAAAAGTTTGATGTGGACGCAATTACCTATAAATATGGGTTTTAAAACAAACATAAAGCCTTAACTTAGAGTTTCATTGTGTTTTATAGTCGTCATGACCCTTATTTTTAAATAGCTGTTTAAGTCTACCTAATAAAGAGGAAGTATGTGTTTGTGTATGGGGTTTGTAAATTAAATGCAGTAAACTATGGCTTTAAAAAGAACATTGTTTTCATGACACTGCTTGTTAATCTAGCTAGAATTACTTACAAAATAATTGAGTGTATAATAGTGATTCATTTACAAAAAAAAGAACTGTTTCCCCTTAAAACTTAAGTTATTTTAATTATTCTAAGTGTATTTGCAAAAACTAAAATTCAAGAAGTTCTGTTTACAGAATGGCAGCATGAGGTGATCCATGTATGTGTTACCCCACAAAATAGCCCAAAATGGTGAAAATTACAAAAACATCCATTTAAAGTCTCTGAATATTGTCCAAAAGTCACATAGCAAACAAAAAAATACTTATTCAAGGAAATCTACCATATTTCAGTTTGAACAGAAAGGATCTATGACACTTGAGCCACATAACCTGCTCCCTCTCTCCCCTCCTCCAGCTCAGCTTGATGAAAGCTCCATTCCAGGTACATTTGGCCAAAAAGACAGGGCTTTCTTTCCCTTTAGTTTATAGTCAAGGGATACAGCATATCAACAACAGGAGGTGCCACCAGCATTTTTCATCTCCTCCATCTCTGAGTTGCCGAGGCTGACTTCCAAGTGAGTGTGGCCAAGAAGTTGAAGACTCTCTTCTTATACCTAAAAATAAAGAACATTTAATAAACCAAAAGACATCCCATGGCTATGAATCAAAAGACTTAATATTTTTAAGAGGTCAGTCCTCCTCAATTTATCTACAGATTTAACACAATCTCTATTAAAATTACAGCTTGAGTCTTTACAGAAATTGACAAACTGATCCTAAAATTAATGTGGAAATTCAAGAGACCCATAATAGCCAAAATGATCTTCAAAAAGAATAATGAAGTTGGAGGACCCACACTTTCTGATTTCAAAATTAATTACAAAGCTACATGGTACTAGACTAAAGATAGATGTATAGACCAATGGGATATAATTAAGAGTCCAGAAGTAAATCCTAATATTTATGGTCAATTGATTTTCAACACAGATTCTAAGATAATTCAATGGGGAAAAAATAGTCATTTCAGCAAATGGGGCTGGGACAACCAGATATCCACACACAAAAGAATGAAGTTTGTTCCCTACCACATACCATATACCCAAATTAACTCAAAGTGGATCAAAGACATAAGTATAAGAGCTTCAACTATAAAACTCATGGAAGAAAACATAGGCTTAAATCTTTGAGACCTTGAATTAGGCAATGATTTCTTAGATATGAAATCTAAAGCTCTAAAGCACACATAACAAAAGATAAGATAGGAAGATTTGTATCTAGAATATATAAAGAACTATTACAACTTAACTATTACAACTTTATAATTGAGTTATATTACAACTTAATACAACTCAATTAAAAATGAACAAAGGATCTGAATAGGCAGTTCTCCAAAGAAAATATAAAAATGGCTAATAAACACATAAAAAAATGCTCAATATCATTAGCCATCAGATAAATGCAAATGAAAACCACATAACCACTTCACAGTCATAGGATGGCTATAATCAAAAAGACAGATAGTAACATGTTGGCCAGAAGAAATTAGAACCCCAATACAATACTGATGGGAATGTAAAAGGGTACAGTCACTTTGGAAAACAGTCTGGCATTTCCTCAAAAGGTTATACACAGAGTTACCATGTGATCCAGCAATTCTACTCCTAGGTATTTACCTAAGATAAATGAGTAATAAAAACGTGTTTGCACAGCTTGTACATATGTATAAAAACTTGTACATGAATGTTCATAATAGTGTCATTCACAATAGTTAAAAAGTTGAAATGACTCAAATGTCCGTCAACTGATGAATGAATAAACAAAATGTGTTATACCCATACAATGGAATACTATTCAGTGATAAAAATGAATGAAGTACTGATACATATTACAACATGGATGAACCTTGAAAACATGCTAAGTAAGAGAAGCCAGTCACAAAGGGCCATCGAATGCATGATTTCATTTACATGAAATATCCAGAGAAGGTAAATTATAGAGATTGAGAGTGTATTAGTAGTCACCTAGATCTGGAAATAATTGGGAGTGATAGCTGAGTGATAGGGTTTCTTTTGGAGGCAATAAAATATTCTAAATTAATTGCAATAATGGTTGCACAACTCTGTGAATATACTAAAAAGCCATTGAATTATACATTTTAAATGGGTGAATTGTTTAATATCTCAATAAAACTGTTTAAAAAAAAGAATATACTAAAAAGCCATTGAATTATACGTTTTAAATGGGTGAACAGTTTAATATCTCAATAAAACTGTTTAAAAAAAAGAATTGAGTTACAGATTTCTAGAAGGATATTGATGAAATGGTAATTCAAAATATCAAAGAATTTAATGCTTATAGCTAACCTTATCTAAAAGACTACGAGATTTGAAAATTAATCATGTAAGATGTTTCAACCATGAGATTGTTAAAAATACTGATTACAATATTTTTCTGCTTTACCATTTTCTCTCCTCCCTTTTTCTGTTTCTCACCAAATTACATTTTTATATCTTTCTAAGTCTTATGTTCTATTGATTTCAAAGTCCTTTTGACTTCAAATAGAACTCCATGAACAGAGAACATAGAAACTAATGATAATAGAATTATTTTATTAAACGTTCATATATTTTAAATTATGACAAATTGGTATAATATGAAACATGATTCCAGTTAAAAGGAATATAATAGACGGGCGGCGCAGTCTGAGCAGGTGGAGCTGAGGCAGCAGTGGTGGCAAGGGCAGCTCTGGAGGGAGTAGAAAGAATTCAACACATGATCAAAGTTTGAGTCAAAAGGAAAGTTTATTAGAAAGAGGGTAACACTCCACAGGCAGAGTGTGGTTTCCTCTCAGAGACAAGAGAGTGAGAGGGACCAAGAGAAGATTGGAAAGATTGAGTCTCAGCTTTGATCCCATCCCCACCACAGTGACGGTTGCTGAGCTGCTGGGGCTCCTGACCGCCCTCCAGGCCACAGCCTCGGGCTACTTTATCAGCATCACTGGGCATGCCAAGGAGTGCTTCTTTGAGCGTGTCACCTTGGGCACCAAGATGGGCCTTATCTTCAGGGTGGCTGAGGGCAGCTTCCTGGACATCAATGTGGAGATTACAGGGCCTGATAATAAAGGAATTTATAAAGGAGACTGGGAGTCCAGTGGGAAATATACATGTGCTGCTCATATGGATGAAACATATAAACTTTGTTTTAGCAATAGATTGTCCACCATAACTCCAAAAATAGTGATGTTCATGATTGATAATAGGAGGCCCCAAAAGGGCAAGACATAGAAACAGAAGCTCACTGGAACAAGCTAGAAGAAATGATTAGTGAGCTAGCAGTGGTGATGATAGCTGCAAAGCATGAACAGGAATACCTGGAAGTTCAGGAGAGAATACAGAGCAACAAATGACAACACAAATAGCAACGTGGTCTTTTGGTCCTTTTTTGAAGCTCTTGTTTTAGTTGCCATGACATTGGGACAGATCTACTACTTGAAGAGATTTTTTGAAGTTTAGAGGGTTGTTTAAAAAGCCTTTTCCTGATGATTCAAAATTTATAATTCACTGTTTACTCAACATCTTGGTCATAATCATGTCTTAGTTTGTACGTTTTTATTTCCTGAACTGTACATTCACAGCTTATGTTTCTTTGTGATTAATAGATATTGGGGAAAACACCTTTTTAGAAAAAAGTTATAGTGAAAATTTGACATTCGATTAGCACGATTTCTTATTTGAATCTTGCCTCTATAATGATATAAGTCCTAGCAGAGCTTGAACACTGTAAATCAAATGTAGGCATACAGTCTTTATTGTATCTTCTTTTGTTATAATAGAATGCAGTTTGTTTAGGGTAGTACTTTACTAAAATGACTGCATTATTTTTATTGCCTCTAAGTATGGGAAATACTATACCAGAAAACTCTTGCACATGTGCACAACAAGTCACGTACAAGAATGTTCATCACAGCAAGCTTTGTAATAGGAAAAAAATCAGAAAATATCTAAGTATTCATAAATTAGGTAGGGATAAATAAAATATGGCATAGTCATATAAAAGGATCCTATGCGGTAGGATCCTATTATAGTTTTAATCTACATTCCCATAATGGTTAATGATGTTGAATATTTTTTGCTACATATCTAATGGATATTTTTTTAATGCTGTCTAAGGATTTATCAAAACTTAAAGCAATATTACTTCTGAGGAGGTGAGAGGGAACTAGCATTAATGATGAGAGTAAAAAGGGACTTACAGTGTATCTGTAATGTACTATATTTTAGAAGAATAAATTCATATACTATTTATGTAATTAACTGTTAACTAAAACAAAACAAAAAAGGGCTGAATAAAAAAACAGAAGCAGTATTTTATCGTTGAAAGAACTCAGACTCCAGATCAGCCAGACTTGGGTTTAAATTCTGATGTTCCAATAAATGGACTAGTGTTCATTTTTAGGAATAGTGTCATGCTATAAGATGCTTAGTGATCTTATTCTGTGCTTCCTAAATGAGTAATAGATTATATTTTCAAGTTGAACAAAGTCAATACTAGCAAGTCGCTAGTAAACTCTTTTTCCTTGAAATCCTCAAAATTTATGAAAATATCTACAATGCTTAACAAAGCTTTTTTTCTACATCTCTGTGATTATCAGACCAAATCAACACTGAAAAGTATTTCTGCCCCATAATCTTAACGAAAGAGTAAAGAACAATCATTATCCTTAAGAATGCCAAAACAGGTTTGAACAGGTTTATCTGTTCTCTGTGGCAACTTTACATTCCAAGATAAAATCTCATCCAGATATTCAAAAGGAAATTCGAGTTCTCTGCACTATGCGACAAAAGAAGGGGTCATGTTACCAAAATTATGTGACAGGTTTCCAACACAAGTTAGCCCACTTTAGCATATTTAGTTTTCTTTGCCATTGAAGATGACCAGTCTATCATTGATGACAACATTCTCTTAGGTGCCAACACACTGCATTTATAATTTACAGTAGGAACTCAATTCGACTTTAATGTGTCAATTATCTTGACAAATATAAAGAAGTGTCACATTTCTAGAAATGTTAATGCAGGTCATGGGGGTGAACATGGTGAATCTTATTCTGGTAACTAAGGAGAAAAAGAAACAAGGCAAGGGGAATAAAGAAGAAACAAGTATAAGAGGTAAAACTATCTGATCATCTTAATGCTCATCCTAGTTAGAACGTCACCAGTGAAAAAATAAAAAGGAATGTGAATGTTAATGTTATAACTGTGATTTGTAAAATTTGTAAAAATAATCATAATAAAAGTAATATCTTTTATAAATTAAAAGAGTAATGTGTTTATTGGGGGCAAAAAACAAACAGAATTGTATAAAGTGAGAAGTTTTAAAAAGTGGCCAAGATCACAAAGCTAAGACTTCTTAAAAAGAAACTAGAACCCAGGACTTCTAATTCATGGTTCAGTACGCTTTCCATAGGTTCATTATTCCATGACATAAGTATATTAATTATTTGTCATTTAACTTCTCTGTACCTCAATCTACTCATCTTTAAAATAAGGGGGTTGTAACAAACCTGAAAGTAGTCATGGGCTTCTGAGGGCCATTTTTAATACTCTGCAAAAGAACAGTGATACTCTTGTTTCATAACAGTGATACTGATTATTATAGAGTGTGCCACAGCAGTTATTGAAGTCCATGTCAGACACATAGAATATGTGTTCTCCCTGGCAACAGTTCAGAGCAATAGCCAAAATTAAGCAGCAAAGTATACTCAATGGAATCCTTGTGCTGAAAAGATTGGATCCTCGTGCTGAAAAGATTAAAACTGCTGGACTATATGGCTATGTTGCTTTAGCAGTGGCAGAAAGAGTTAATTCCCTGCTCACTCTTTTTGCTGTCTACAACTTATCTGAAAAACTTAGACTAAGAAATGAGTCAGAGTTTGAAGAGGGTTTGAGGCTGTGAGGCTTTGAGGCTTCATCCAGAAGTTATAGGTGAAGATCTCAGAGGAAGGCATAAAGACCATAATACAGATAAGAAGTCATCCCAGGAAGGTAGAAGAAACAGACCCTAGGCCTCCAGGCCAAAGCAAGAGGCCAAGCCTGTGCTTAATATAGGTTTTATTTCTATTTCCATGAACACATAGTTTTGTTTTAGACTTGTTTATTAGACTTCAAGGCCTGAAACAGCTTGTGACAAAAGCTCATGCTGTTCCACACTTTGTTGTTGGGGGATTTAGCCATGAATATCTTCCTTTTTAAGTTTTCATCAGAGATTTAAATCAATCACTGCCCCCACAAGCATAGCGTTTCTTTTCTTTTCAATAGCAAATTATTAACATGATATTTTAATCACAACGTTGAGGTAACAGAATATATTATTTAGGTTAAAGATATATAAAATTTGAATTTAATAAAATTTTATGCATTTTATCTAGATAATTTAAATGATTTTTAAATTGAAATTTTGCTGTTCTGATCATTTTCTTTCAGTGATGACAGATCACTCAGAAGCTGACATATTGGATACTGTTGTCACACACACTTTCCCGGCCTAAATCAAGTGAAAAGAGAAACTCAAACCTACTTGGTTATTTAAAATACAATTTAGGGGCACTTGACCCTTATTAAAAAGTCTTCTGTTAATAGTCGGATTCTGAGAGCAATGACAGCCTCAGGCAACAATATGAATGAATGAATCTCACAAACAAAATGTTGAACAGAAGAAACTATACAAAAGAGTATATACTGTAATGATTCCATTTATATAAAGACAAAAATAGGCAAAATTATCTATGTTGTTAGAAACTGAATAATGTTTGCTTTTGAGGTAGAGAGGTGAAGCAGTGATTTAGGGGAGGTGTGGGAGCATCCTCTGAGGTGCTCGTAATATTGTAATTCTTGTTTTGGCTGTGGTTACAATGTGTGTTCACTTAAGCCATATTGTCTTGAGCTGTGAAAGTATAATTTATGTGCTTTTCTGCATGTGAATTATACCTCAAAATTTATTTTAAATTCTATACAGTTTTTTAAATATTAATTTTTATTTACATGGTAAATACATAAAAACATTCCTCGTGTTAAAAAGAAAACTGGAATATTTTCAGTTAAGTTCTTTTTATTTCTTTCAAATCTTGTGCTTTCCCAAAAGGGTATCAGTTTATCCTTTTTACATATATTTACATACCTAAGTAAGGACATATAGAAAATATATAGTATCATTGTGTGTATTTTAAGTCCTGTGTTCATTAAAACTGTCTCCATTAATAGACTTTGTATTACGTCTTTCAGTAATATAGGGTATCAATAATATTTTTCACTAAGAAACCTCTAATAATCTTCACTAAAATGATATATCATTATAAAATAGGCCCTATATACATAAGTTTTATCATATATATGTCATATTGGATATATGTTTACTTTTATACATGTTATATATGATATAATTTTATAGATCTATGTTTTTTATATCAAGAAGTGGAATTGCTGAGTCATCTGGTAACTCTTGGTGTTTAACCTTTTGAGGAACTGCCAAACTGCTTTTTAAAGCAGCTGTATCATCTTACATTCCCACCAGCATGTATGAGGTTTCCAATTTCTCTACATCCTCATCAGGACTTATTATCTTGGTTTTTTGAATATAGCCATCCTAGTGAGTATGAAGTGGTTTTGATTTGCATTTAACTGATGATTTCTTTAAAGCTAATGATGCTAAGCTTTTTTGTGTGTGTTTACTTTCCATTTGCATATCTTCTTTAGAGAAATGTCTATTCAGATCCTTTTCCCATTTTTAAATTAGGTTGTCTTTATTGAATTTTAAGAATTCTCGATATGTGATAAATATAAATAAATCCCATATCATATATATGACTTGCAGATATTTTCTCTCATTCTATGCGTTATCTTTTTACTCATTTGATGGTGTCTTTTGTAGCACAAATGTTTTCAATTTTGGCGAAGTCCAATTTATCTATTTTTTCTTTTGTTGCTAGGCTTTTGTGTCATATTTAAGAAACCATTACCTAATCTAAACTCATGAAGATTTACCCCTATGTTTTCTTCTAAGAGTTTTGCTCTTACCAGTACTGATTCGGCTGCACGCAAGAAGCACCAGGGACTTATAGGAAGACATTGTCAGAGTGAGGGCCAAGGCGAGATTCACTCTACAAAAGTGCTGGCGGTATCCATTGTTTCTTGTTGAGCCCTTCCCCCTCCTAGTGTGTGGACACAGCGCCACCATAGCCCAGACGTCATCAAATTGGATAACAGAGGTCACTCTACCCAGAGGATTCTCTGAAACTCCGCCTCCCCCAACTCAGGCCCCACCCAAGCCACATCTAAGTATCTTCAGCAAGTTAGGTGCTCCTTGCTGAGCAGCACCTACACTCACACTGGAGGCAGTTGGCCTTGGTTTCTGATCTGGCCTTTTGAGGCAACTATAAGCTCAGCATCTGTGGATTGCTTGCTGAATCTTAACAGGTGGCCCCACAGGAGCACAGGCTGGGGCTAAATTTGGCCTGCGGCTGAACCCCTCTCAGGACTGTGCCACTAGACACCTACTATACAAAGCCATGCTAATAAGACTGGGATACTTAGGAACTTTGCTTAGTACGTAGAAACAGATACAGAAAGACAGCCAAAATGGGAAGACAAAGAAGCAGAAACCATATGACAAAACAGAACAGAGATCCAGGAATAATGGAGTCAAGCAATTT
>NW_006434709.1:5843810-5881540 GCF_000325575.1 Pteropus alecto | reverse complement strand
ATAAGTACGGAAAACTTCCCCAACTTGGTTAAGGAAATGGACATACAACCCCAGGAAGCTCAGTGAATTCCAAAATTCAGAGATCCAAAGAGGCCCACACCAAGACACATCATAACTAAAATGCCAAAGGTTAAATACAAAGAAAAAAATCTTAAAAGCAGCAAGAGAAAAGCAGAGAGTTACCTACAAGGGAATACCCATAAGACCGGCAGCTGATTTCTCAAAAGAAATTATGCAGGACAGAAGACCCAAGAATACTTACTTTATCCAGCAAAGCTATCATTTAGAGTTGAAGGACAGATAAAGAGCTTCCCAGACAAAAATAAGCTAAAAGAATTTATCACCACCAAGCCAGTATTATAGGAAATGTTGAAGAGACTTCTTTAAGAAGAAAAAACATGTATCAAAAACAGGAATAAAGGATGGTAATAACTATATTCCTATCAATAAGTACTTCAAATGGAAAAGAATTAAGTGCTCCAACTAAAAGATAGAATGGATGAATAGATAAGAAAACAAGACCCTTACATATGCTGCCTACAAGAGACTCACTTCAGTTTAAAAGACACACAGACTAAAAGGAAGCATATGGAAAAAGATGGAAAAAGTATTTAAGTCAGACAGAGAAAGCAAAACACTATATGATTTCACTTATTTGCGGAATCTAAGGAATAAGAAGAACAAACTAATCAAAAATAGACTCACGAATATAGTGGACAATTTGGTGATGGACAGAGGGGATGGGGGTTGGGGTCTGGGAGAATGGGGTGAAGGGTTAAAGAAATACGAATTAGTAGCTTTATGGTCACGGGGATGGGGAGCATAGCATAGGGAATGCAATTAGCATTAATATGTTGGCTAGGAGGAGGGTCGGGGAGGGAAGGAGCAATTGGCGAGATTGTTTTATGAATGATATAGATGTCTAACCAACGTACTGTATACTCGAAACTAATTAAAATAAATAAATCTTAAAAAAGAATTTTGCTCTTAAGTTTACATATTTGATCCATTTTGAGTTAGTTTTTTTATCTTGTAAAATGGGGAGAGAGGGATAATTAACCTTTGAATGAGGCACATCACAACTAAAATTATA
The DNA here is from genome assembly GCF_000325575.1 of Pteropus alecto. Lineage (NCBI taxonomy): Eukaryota > Metazoa > Chordata > Mammalia > Chiroptera > Pteropodidae > Pteropus > Pteropus alecto. The sequence continues at coordinate 5,880,447 of NW_006434709.1, read as the reverse complement.
GCTGATACACATTTAAATGCCTATGTGATTTGTTTTTTAATTTTAAACATCATTTAACTAACTTAGTTTCAAAACTATAATTCTTCTATACAACTGCAGCAGCTAATTAGGTCAAAACCTATTAGCTTTGGAAGTGAGAAATTGTGGAGCAGGCAAACTGTACTTGATTGTTTTCTGGTCCGATCAGACAATAATCATTGATGGCTGCTTAAACTATTAAGTGACAAGTTCATGCAGAACTCTGTAAGAGATCATCCAATAACACCAAAATCCACTGAATAATCTTAACATCACTACACATGAGACACCCAGACATTATATTCTTTCGAATGTGTTAAATAAGAAATATATATTACTGCTATGAAAAATTTTTGCCAAAATAATTGAACCTAAATCTAATCAAGCTTCTAGATCTAACTACAAGTTTAAAAAAATACAGAGGCTAGAGAAACAAGAAAAACAACACTTTATAGATACAGTTGGTCCAGAATGTGGGAAATTCTAGAGAAACAATAGTTTCTTTAAAGAAATGGTATAAAAAAGAGAAGAGTTATAGACTAACACCGTCTTGAGACATATCAACCAAATGCAATATGTGGACCTTGTTTAGATCCTGATTGAAATATAACAACTATAAGAGGACATTTTTGAGACAATTGGGGAAAACTGAACATGAAAAAAATAAGAATTTATTAATTTTGTTGGCTAGAATAATGGTATTGTGATTATGTTTTTAAAGTCTTTTAGAAGCACACAGAGAAGTATTTAAAGGAGGAAGGGTATGAGAACCTGAGATTTGCTTTAAAATCTCAAGCAAACAAGAACAACAACAAAATTGTCTGAAGGGAAATAGGTGAAAGAAAAACAGCAGAAAGCTGATGGCCATTAAAGTTAGGTAATGGGTTCCTGGGGTTTATTTTACTATACTTTTATCTGTGTTTGAATATTTCCACAATAAAAGTTAAAAATAGTAAGTAGATTATGACATTAAAAATAATTTAAGACTATTAAAGTATAAGACACACATAAATTCTTCAGAATTATTTTCCTCTAATCCTGAGGTATACTTGTGTATACAGAGAATTTAAAAGCAAGCGAGAAGATAAATGAAGTTAAGAAATTGGATAGTAAAATGTTTCATTTAACAGTACTTATTCTCTTTCCCAACCCAAACATGGATATCAAATCACAGATCACAGATCCCTACTTTTTTTTTTTTTTTTGCATAACAATTGTACTTTCCTAGACTAGATCTAAATCAGGATAATAGCAAAACTTATAGTATTGCAAGATTTTCACTGAACATGGATTGAGTAGTATTGATATCAATGCAATGTTAATTTTATATTATCAAAAACAAAGAATATCCATGTAATACATTCTATCTATAGTACCATCAAATGTCATAAAATTATTTATAATTGTCACTTAAAATTTAATTAACCATGAGGAAACAATCATACAAATTGAGAATATGCGTGGGACATTTCTACAGCCAAATGACCTGAACTCTTCAAAAATTCACTGTCATGAAGAAAAAAAAAGATGGGAAGACTATTCTAGATTAAGAGATTAAAGAGGCATAACAACAAAAACAATATGTGGAATATAAAAATAATATCCTGATTGAATCTTATTTCGGAGGAAAAACAGCTATAAACACTTTAGGAACACCTGAGGAAATATGAATATGTACTAGATATTAGATGATATGGAATTATTGCCACTTTTTCTTAGATATGATAATGATATTATGGTTTTGTAAGACATTACACTTATTCTCAGAATAACCATGCTAAAGAATTTAGGAGTGAAGTAACACGATGTCTGAAACACAAATGGATTAACTTGCTTCCAACTAACTTGATTTAACACTGCTAATGTAAACATTTATTGTAGCAACAGAAATGGGAATAACTTAGAAATGTTTAGATAATTGACAAGATAGAGAAGTACTTTTTGGGGATAAACACAAATCTTCTGACTTAGTGTCTTTTTAAAGCAAATAACTAAATAAATGATATGGATGTTCTCTTTCTGAATCTTTCAGGTACAGAATAAGACATAGTATATGTGGTAACACTATTAGTTTCTAAAATGAGTGAGCATCTTTGGAGTAAATCAAAGTTCCAGTCAAAACATTCCCAAGGTGCCATTGTTTTCATTAACTAAGAGACTGCAGATACAAATAACTGCATTTTTAAGTTAATTTGAGAAAATCTTTCTTACCTATAAATTCTGGAGAAAAAAAGATTTAATTATTTTTGTTATTTTACTTCAATTACTAGTAAGCACTGTTTTCCTTCTCAGCTCAAGTGTAATACATAGCTATGAGTAGGGGTGTATTTTTTTAGTGGAGGGGTGGGGAGGTGTGTGTGCATGTGTGTATTTTAACAGCCATAATCTTACTCCATTATCATGAAAACATATTGACCTTTCCCATTCAAGCACAGAGGCTAAATCAGGTCTAAGTGAAATGCTAGCATCCCTCTAGGAGTCATCCCCAACTGGGATACCAACTGGGACTTCAGGTTTTCATGACAGATCTGGAAGTTTCCCAAAATCCTGAGGAAACAGAGCTTGGGCTTTGGAGTCAGGCACGCTTGTACCTAATTCTAGTTCTGATACATGATAGATAAATTTGAGCAAGTAACTTAATTTTTAAAACAACATTGTTGAAGTTACAAGATATAACATACATGTATCAAATGTACAGTTTTATGATTTTTAGTAAATTTATACAGTTGTGCAACCATCACCAAAATCTAGTTTTAGAACATCATCCCATAAAATACTCTCATGCCTATTCAAGGGAAACCTGGCTCCCAGCTCCAGCAACCACTGATCTGCTTTCTGTATCTATAAATTTGCTTTTTTCCTAAAAATTTCATATAAATTGAATCATACAATACGCAGTCTCTTGTATCTGGTATAAATTTTTTAGGTTCATTCATGTTATAGCATATATTGTTTCTTTTTTATTGCCAAATACTATTCCATTACGTGGATACATCACATAGTTTACTCATTCACTAATTGATGGACATTTGGAATGTTACCGCTTTTAGCCTATTACAAATAATACTGCTATGAATATTTGTGCACAAGACTGTGGATATATATTTTCATTTCTCTTGGGTATATAACTAGGAATGGAATTGCTGGGTATGGTAATATTATGTTTAACTTTTTGAGAAACTGCCCAACTGTTTTTCAAAGTGGCTGCATCATTGTACATTCCCATCAGCAAAATATCAGAGTTCCAGTTTCTCCATATCTTTGCCAACATGTGTTATTTTGTCTTTTTGATTATAGCCATTCCAACGAGTATCAAGTGGTATCTTATTATGGTTTTAATATGAATTTCCCTAATGATTAATGATGATGAGCATCTTTTCATGTGCTATTAGCCATTCATAAATCTCCTTTGGTAAATGTCTATTTAAATATTTTGCCCTCTTTAAAATTAGGTATTTGCTCTTAATTTATTCTGGATACAAGTCCTTCATTAGATATATAATTTACAAATGTTTTCTCCTAGTCTGTAGTTCATCTTTTTGTTTTCTTAATACATGAATTAAAAGTTTTAAAATTTAATTTTAAAAAGTTTTAAATTTCTATCGAGTCCAATTTACCAGCTTTTTTCTTTTATGGATCAGGATTACGGTGTCATATCTAAACAATCATTGCTTAACTTAATATCAAAAGATTTTTCTCCTTTGTTCTTCCAGAATTTAGAGAGTTTTAGCTCTTTTACATTTAGGTCTATAGTACTCGCTTTGGCAGCACATATACTAAAATTGGAACAGTTAGCTCTATGATAAATTTGTATTAATTCTTGTGTATGGTGTGAGGTTAGTGTCAAAGTTCCTTTTTCCCATGCACGTGGATATCCAATTGTCCCATCACTATTAGTTTAAAAGAATTCCCCTTCTCCATTGAATTGTTTTAGCACATTTGTTGAAAATCAATTGACCATAAATCTAAGAGTTTATTTTGGTTCTACCTAATCTGTTCCATTGATCTATATGTCTATCCTTGTGCCAATACCACAAGACAGTGGTCTTCATCACTGTAGCTTTATAAGTCTTGAAATCAGGTAGTAGTAGCTCATTGCCTTTGCTTTTCTTTTTCAAAAGTGTTTTGACTATTCTGGTTCCTTTGCATTTTCATATAAATTTTAGGATCCAGTGTCAATTTCTAAAAAAAAGCTTGCTGGGATTTTGATAGCAATTACATTGAACATATAGATCAATTCAGAGAGAATTATCATCTTAACAGTGAGTGTTCAGTTCATGATCATGGTGTGTTTATCTAGATATTTGATTTCTCTCACAGTGTTTTGTAGTTTTCAGTATATAGGTCTCGAGTTACTCTATTAATTTAATCATATTTTCTGATGCTCTTGTGAATGGAATTATTGTCCTAATTTTATTTTCACATTGTTCACTGATAGCATATATAAATATATTGATTTTTTATGTAGATCTCATACCTTATGACCTTGCTAGACTTAATTTTTTAAAGCCCCCATTTTCTTGTGTGTAAAATGGAAATATTTGCCTAGCAAGGTGTTCGTGTGGAATAATATATATATCATCTGAACAGAAAGCTAGAAATGAAGCCTCCCTCAAAAAATTCAATCACTTGAATGTGGGGTCACATTATTTTGAGGAAAGCGAAATACCCAGATTGTGCTTGGTATAAAACACAGGAGACAGTCACTAATAGTATTATATCTGAATTTACATAATCAGGGGATTTTGGTGCATTTTCATTAGTATAGTGAATAAGATGTTTGTTGATATCATCTGCATGTATAGTTTTATAATCAGAAGAAAACAAAAATATTATTTCTTAAAAATATAAATTAGTAATAAATTTAATTTCATAAAGAGGAAAAGTAAAAGAACATAGAAATATTTGAGTTCAATTTGCTGAGTCCAATTAAATGTAATTCCAGGAAAATTGCACAGTGCTGGGCACTGGAGCCACAAAAGCATGATGTATAATTTATGAACTAATGCACTGTTTAGAACGAGATGTCTCAATGACTATCAAAGCACGTCTAGGGAAGACATATTCCCCTGAGGTCACCCACCCATCCTAACCTTTCAAACTTCCAACTACAACTGTGGCAGCTTTACTTTGATCTATTTTATATATTGGGAGTCCCATATAAGATTAAAATTGAATACAGTATTCTATGTTTTTATAAAGGTTTGAAAACCACCAGTCTAATAAAAGAACAAAGCAAAAACTGAGAGGCAGCCTCGTATTATAATATTGGATGGAGGGGAGGGGGTTCATAATCCATGTTTTATTCTAGTCATGTACATGTATAGCCATTCTAGTTCTTACCTCAGAAACGAAGGCATTTTTTTCTAAATGAATTTTAATATCATTCATTTAATAAATATTTGTTGTGTATAATAAGCACAATGTTACTCATATATCCGTGGTAAATTAATAGCAAATAAACAATAAAAAGCATCTTGAAGGTATCAGTGAAGTCTTTACAGATGTGACAACTAAGTCTTAGAGCATGAGTAGATTTCTCCTCATTGATTAAAAAGAAAAAAGGTAAGGACATAAAAGATAGAGAGAACTGCATGTTTAAAAATGTGGAACAAATAAATAGCGAAACTAATAGAGTGAAGAAATAAAATGGAGTGGCTATGGTCAGGCTGCTAAATTATTAACATTGAGTAGGCTGAGGCATGAGGAAATGATTATATTCTTGCCTTAACTAGCCTGGGGACTTAACTTTTAAACTCTTCAGTTGTGTGTCAATGCATGGATGTACATTAATTCCATTGATAACCATCTTAACAAACTCAGGAAGGAATGTTCCATTATCTAGACCACCAGACACTTAGAAGATTACCATCTTGGATGAACCCAGAGGCTAAGTATGCATGACTGTTCTCAAGAATGTACTTTTTACTTAACAATGCTCAGCTTTTCTTTCTCCTTTGGAACACTCTTAACTTCTTGTGTTTTCAGTTTGCAAACCCTAAGATCCTAGAGTAACTCATTTACTTCTATCCACTGCCTCCTGACTCTTTTGAGAGCTGGGTTTGACAACTACCACTGAAGGGACGCTTACTCTACGCACATAATTTTATCCCCACAACCCACAAGAGTAGAGGTTATTATGTCCAAAAGGTATGCCCAAATCATAAAACTCTTGAATGGCAGGGCTAGATTTGAAAGTGGGGTTGTCTGATTTCAAAGTCAAAGCTCTGGATTCAGATAGGTGCATACAATGAAGAGGTGTGATGCAACATGGGCAAAGAGCTGGGATGGAATTGGAGGTATCTGTGTAAACGCATTTCAAATACGTGTGTGTATTCATTCCAGCTCCGATCCCTGAAAGTGCTTGGAAAAGCAAGAGCACCCTAAGTTATGTTCAGTGATGAGATTCGTGGGGATTTCCAGGTTTGCTCCCCCTTCCGGTTAGCTTCTCCGCCACATTCCTCTGCCATCTCGCGACAGAACGGATGTCCTGCCTGGGCCTTCTCTTTAGAGAAGGTAAACTGCACCCCCACAAATCCTGTGATGCTTTAGGGAGAAGATTGCAGCACCCACCCGGTTTACTGCCATAAATGCGCCGCAAAACGCCGGAAACTAGACGCATCACCCGAGTGGGCGGTGACCGTGAGGGCGGAGCTGGATCCGGAGCTGAGGGCGGGGCGTCAGTGCTCCTCCGTTTCTTATTGGAGACCACAGCTGCCAGTCTCGGCTTCCTTCCCATACCTACCTTTCCGGCTCAGGCCGTCAGTGAAATTGCGGGCGGCGGCGGGTGGTGACTTCCGGGCGGGGGATGAGAGTTGAGCCCTAGGAGGGGCTGCGAAGGGTGAGGAGAAGGAAGAGGAAAGGGCCGGGCGGTGGCGGCTGTAGGTTGTTGGGCGGCAGCGGCGGCTATCTTCCGTGCGGACGATGGACAGCCAAGGCAGGAAGGTGGTGGTGTGCGACAACGGCACCGGGGTAAGCGCCCGTTGGGGAGGCCCCAATGGCCATAGGCCCCGGTGAGGATGTGCGGGAGACGCGCGGGCCCCCCGGTCTGGGGCTTTACCTCTGGGCCTTCGGGCCGCCCGGGCGGAGGAGCTCGGTGCAGTCCTTTCCGCCTCTGCGGGCGTGGGGAGTGAGCGGGCGGAGCCCGGCCTGTTCTCCCCGAGCCTGCCACCCCCTCAGCCCCCGGGTCAGGGCGGCGGCGAGGCCGGCAGTGGATGGGGATGTCGCCTGCTGCCCGGCAGGGGCGGGCTCCGCGCTCTTGCCGGGGCAATTTGGCGAAAGGGTCCGAGAGTAAAACCCTGGGTTTGGGTGTTCGAAAAGGGCTCCGATTCCCAGGGGCGCCGGTGTTTAAAAAAGGAGAAAGACCCAGAGGCCTTCCTCTTCCTGTATAGATACCGAACGGCAGGCAGGAAATGGCTTTAAAGAAAAAAAGGGAAGTGTTGTCAATGCAAGCTTCAGCCCTTTCACAGTTTTGAGGGGTTTTGTTTGTTTGTTTGTTTGAGGGGAGGGGAGGCCCGATAGGCGCTTCATTTATACTTTTTTGTTCTTCATGCCGGGAATTTGGCCCAGGTACAGCCCCTGGAAACCAGCGTGTTCCATTGAATGATCTTGGGTGTTCCATTGAATGATCTTGGGACGTCTAAGACCCCTTAAGGCCCAAGTGTTAATTCTACTGACATTGGGGGAAGTTAATCAGTTTTGGTACCACTCCCCTTTTTTCCTTAGGTGCAGATTAGAAATAATGGTTAGTCTTTAAGAGTCTAAAATGCGAATAGTTGTAAAAATCTAAGTAAGACCCTGATTTAGAAATTATTTGAAAGTTATTTCTTTCAAACGCCCCCTCTTTTTAAAAAATGTATTTTGGGCAGCCAAGTCAGCAAAGCAGAAGACAGAAATGTTCCATAGTGATCATTTTCTTCTACATTACAGTGATGTCTAACCATTTTGGAGTGGCATATTTTGTGACTTTTCTCCTCCTTCCATAACATATGAATTAAAGCAGATTTTACTTTAAAACACTTTGGAAACGGAATTGTTGAGAGGAGAAAAGAGCTAATGTTCACTGCCATAATACTTCCCTCGATTGGATTTGTTACAGACTTTTACAAGCAATTATACTAGCTTTATAATTGGACTTGAGTAATAAGAGTGTTATATAATGAGACATCCATACAAAATGGGATACTTAAAAGAGGCAGATCTACTGCTATGGAAACATGTCTAAGATTTACTCAAGTTATTTTAAATGATTCATTTATACTTGTGTTCTTTATTAAAGATATTTATACGTCCACAAACTTATATGTGTATACGAAAGTTTTGGAGGGATACATAATAATATGGACAGCGGTTACCTGTGAGACTAGGGTTAACAGTCAGAGTGAGGGAAGATGAGGACTTTGTGTCTCTTCCAAATTATTGGGAAAATGTCTTCTGTTTTTTAATAAAACATGTATTGTTAAACTATCTTTAAAGAAACTATAAACATTTGTTACTTTTAAAGTTAAAACTTAAAGGTGCTTTTTAAAAGATATTAGTCTCAGATTGATCTCTAAAGAAATTTAAATCTTAAAAATGGAATTTAAAGTATTTTGTTGTGTGAATATGTTAGATATTCTCTTTAGAAATCTGAGCCAGTTATATTTTAATGGATTCCTCCTTTTCAAGGGGTAATGAACCCTGTATTTGTAATGTTTTGTGATATTCAGTTAGAATAGGAATGTTAACCATGAGCTCATTTTTATGTTACTATTTTATTAGTTTAGCTATTAGAAAGCTGATTTTATATTATTGATTAGTCTTATTCTAATTCAGTCTTGTTCTTTAAGACAAAAGGTTAGTTACTATAACAAATAAGGAAAGTGTAGTTGGTTCAAACAAAAATTTATGTATTTGGTGTTACATTTCTTATTTTTAAATTTTATTCAGATTTTCGTAGAGACAAGATTGACTTCAAATGAAGAAACAGCTCTGATATAATACGTAGTCAGGAATACTGTGATATTTCTGAAAATTTAGAGGATTAGGAACCACTTAGATTCTGTATTCTGTTTCATGATCATCTTTATTTTATTTAGATGAAATTTGAATATCTTGTTTAATATTTAATTGTAAAGGAATCATTATACCTTTACAATTAAATATTAAACAAGATATTCAAATTTAATTTCTAAATATGTGCGAATAGTTGTTACCTAAAGCGACTTGCCTCTTACACGTTTTAAGTTTTAAAATCATAGGCAATTTGAGAAGTTGATGATTTCTTTTTTTTAACTCCTGTAGCAGGCCCTAAGTTGAGTGCTCTAAGAGTAGATGAGTTCTTAGGAACACACACACAGATGTTGGTCCTGCTCCTCTTCCTCATGAACCCCCAGCTAGACCAGTGTTTCATTAGGACAGCCTAGAGGAGGAAAAATTCCAATAATTTATTTGCTTCATCCTTAATAACTAACTATTCAAACTTACCACCTAAAATAGAGTGACTGAACATGGTCAGGTAGGTGAAAATCTGAAGATCTGCTTAGGTTTAGGTGCCTTTCAAGAGTTCTGCCCAGGCCCCTGGGGTATATTCTTTTACCAAACTTGGGTGATTTCATCAGCAGTGAGTTAGCACCACCAACAGTGAAGACAACAGCCAGCTGTGTGACTGGTACAGTTTTTAGGGTCTAGTGATACAAAGTAGCATATAGTGCCAGGATAATTATATTTTTATTTATAATTCATGATTATGGCCTGCTTTATCAGGCTTATGCTAATTGTACGTTGAATATAGGAGTGTTTGGAATAGAAATAAGCCAAAAACAAACTTGGTTTTACCCTGCAAAATGCTTTTGAATAAATATTTTGGTGGTGTAAGATCAGAATAATCACTGTGCAATTAATGTATCAGTACCATCAGATAGAATCAATAAAGGAAAAATGTAAATACAATATGTCCCAGTGAAGCTTTATATGTTTATTTTTGAGAAGAGAAAGGTACTTTTAGAGCTAATGTAGACAGACTTTTTCTTTATTTTTGCTTGAAAGAACATTATACTGTTCCTGTTCTTACCATTTGATGACTCAGTGGGAAGTAAGGGAGCCAGTTTAAACCACAGTACCATGAAGAGGAAACTATATATGGTAAAATCTATTTCTTAAACACAGCCTTATTGTACACCATGAGAGAACTAAGTCACCAAGTCTTAAAATTATTGGGGCAGGGGAGGACTTTCAAAGATTAAAATGATACCAGGTGAGCAGTTTAGAAGAGAATATTTTCTTTGTATTTTATCACATCAGTTTTTTTTTAAAATACTGACTCTTTTTGCAAGAAAGGAAATGCCATATTGTCTGTTATATTAGAATAATATTATAATTGAGAAATAGATTATTTTAATTATATTCTTGTTATTATAGCTATTAATGCTTTCACGTTTGAAATAATGTGAAATAGTGCAGTTATTGCCATTTTGACCAAATATCTAATACCCTGTAAGAGTGCTAATAACACTGGATTACAATGCCAGCAAATCCTTCCAATAAACTATTAAAACAGAATAAATAATTTCGTTAACAAGTAAATGATATCTTTAATTAGAATTAAAAGCAAATTTCTCTCTTTTTTGTAAAGCACAGGAATAGTAGGTTTACAATTTCTGTAGTTTTGAGGTGGGAGGGATCTCAATTTTTCTCTTCTTACCTCAGGCATTTGGCAAATATTTTGTCTCTTAAAATTCACACAAGAATTTTAAGATATGAACGACCTATCTGAACAATTACAATCATAAAACATTGTGCGATATAATTTACAGATTTGCCATGTTTTATGTTTCTGAATGTGTGGCTCAGAATGAGGGGGGAGGCATGCTAACCTTCCCCACCTCCTCTCTGCTCTAGGACTTGACTTTTGCCCCATCCCAGACTCTTCCTCCGACCTTAAACTTCTATTATAATTTCTCAAGTTATATGTTTACATTTAGTATGCTGAAAATGACCCTTAGAAACTTATCAATTCTTTTTTCAGTCATTCTGTAATTTTCCTTAACATTTATGCTCATATAAGTGAGTACTTTTAGCCTGAAGTATGGACAATTTGGACCCATCCAGTGTCCATATCTGTTCATGACTTTGAGGTAAATTTGAAGAACTTAATATCCACATGATATTTACTTAATATATTTGAAATATATATGTAAATTATGACAAATGCTGATATTAGGTTCGTGACCATGATAAATTTTATTTATGTAGAAAAGGTCAGTATGGTTGAGATAATAATGAGATTCTCTACCCTTCCATACCATTTCAATTCTTATCAAGTGAGCTGTATTTTGACTTTAAGAACAAAAGAGCGTTTATGATTTAGAAGAGAAGAGTGAAAGGTTTTTTTCCTTTTCATTTGAATATACTAGAAAATACTAGGTATGTATTCTGTGATAGTTGTCTCTCTAAGTCTTTCTGGGTCACATTGATAAATTTTTTGAGAAGACATTGTAGAAAAATGAGCCAGCGTTTTTGAATTTTGTCTAACACTCTTTTAAGGGTGAGAAGTAGATTATAGTTCTTCACTATCAACCGCTATTCAAATGGAGAGTTAGGTATGAGCAAGCTGGTTATTATTGCATATGCCATCATATCACATTAACTTCTGCCTTGAAAGATAACCCAGTAAGAACTGTGTGTTAGTTTTGGAAATGGGTAGCTATACCTGAAAAATGCCCTATTCTTGATGAGTCAATGGTAAAATGACCAGGAGTAGGTTTTGTGGGTTTGGAAGAAAACATCTGAATAGTATGTTTTATGTGGGTTCGAAAATGTAAGCTTTAACTGAGAGGATAGGAATTCAGGTGGTATTAGGAATATGAAACTTCCTAATTTCAGACAGATTTTTCGTGAAAGTAGGTTTAATCTGCTTAGTCATAACTAACATTTTAAAAGCTCTATTTATAAAAGACTTGAAATTCACTTGAAATTATGGATAGCAAAATGTTCTAGGCTATTTATAATTAAATGTGGTTCATCAGCAGAATAAAAATTTTATAATTTAGTGGGTTAGTCAAAAGTCAGTGAATTTAAGGTTGTTGCTAAATTTTACCACCATCAAACAAAACAACTCCTTGTACATAGTAGCTTTTTAGCTTTCTGTCAAGGGGTAGGTTAATAGTTTCTGCCCACCTTTGTGTTATTAACTGTCACATGTCACATTCAGTTACTATTTTCTCCTTAATTCTTCTAAGAGAATGTATGGTCCCTGGAGCCATGAACAATAGACTTCTCAATATTAAACATTCTCTATATTAAAACAATTATAGTATGAGACTCTGAAATCAACAGCAAAACTTTTAATATTTATGGATCGGTTATTTAATATGCATTTACTATGTGCTAGACACTGTTCTAGGCACTTGGGATTCATCAGTAGACACAAAAATTCTTGCAGAATGGGGCTGACATTGAATAAAGACTTGTTAAGTGGAGGAGGGGAGATTGATTACTTTCCTTTCTTATATTGCTTCCTCCCACCCTGAAGTTTTTAATTGCCTTTTCCTTACAATATCTGCTCTTAAAAATAAGACTAAACAGACTGTTTTATTGACATAAGAATTTTTAAAACCCTTGGTTCTATTTTTGGTTTTACTGTAGTTAAATTTCCTAGTATATCAGTTTTTTAAATCACAGAATGGAAGTATCAGAATCAATGATATGTCCTCATTGGAGAAGTACACTCTCTGAATATGAAATTATATTACCTGATATTACTAAATACTTTTATCTAAATGTAAAAGTGTAAATAGTTGAAAATGCCTAATAAGTGTTTATTTTAACATGATGCTAGTCCAGATGCCCCTTGATTTTTGCCATTTGGAAAATGAAGTTCCTTAAGTGAATTGCCAGAGATGAATGAAAGTTTGCTTTAGAATTAAAGTTTTAGTTCTGTTTATTTTCTAACATTTCTTTTTAAAAAATACTTAGCATTTGTTGAGTGAATTTGTCTATTCCCCAAATACTTCTTGTGTGGCCCCTCTGTGCCAGGACCTCTTCGAGGTATTGGGCTCCAGCATAAACTTCTCAGCTTAGCTCCCTGCTCTCCTTTCCCTGCAGTGAGGGTACTTAGGCACTTAACTAAGCAGTTAACCAGTAAATAAACATGAACTCTGGTAGTAGGCAATGCCATAAAGGAAATAAAAGGAGATATGATAGGTTGATGACTACTTCGGGTAATTTGAAAGCACCGAAAGTTTAAAATATTGTGTAAATGCAAAGCAGTATTTTTCAGAACCTTTTTTTAAATAGATATAGTAAATACCTTGATACTAACTCACTTTTACTATTGTCTTTCAGTTTGTGAAGTGTGGATATGCAGGCTCTAACTTTCCAGAACACATCTTCCCAGCTTTGGTTGGAAGACCTATTATCAGATCAACCACCAAAGTGGGAAACATTGAAATCAAGGTAATATTTTATTTATTGATAAATGAGGATCAAAACCTGTGGGAGGTTCTTTGAATTAAGTAATTTTAAAATAAGATGCCATGAAAAGCAAAAGAGAAGGGCAGAATGTCTTATATTTTTAATTTATAGCAATACCTGAAGAAAGGCACAAAAACTGTAGTTAATTTCATCTGACTTTAAGTATGGCTTGATGCCATTACTCTGAATGGAGTAAAATACTTAATAAGACTTTTATATGAAAGTGAATGCTGTATTAATGACTTAAAGTCCTATTTCATAATATATTTTTTAAAAGAAATAAGCCCGGCATTTTTATGTTTTTCAATCCCATATATTTGTCATTATATATGTTAGTGTTCCTTTGAGATCTTAGACTTTTCCTTTCCTTGTCCTCATGGACCAATCCCCCTACTTTTTTATAAAGCTAGTCAAGAAGACACAAGATATAATCTTATTGCTTCCTCTTTCCACTAATGCAATAACTTGTTTCCATAATGTACCGGAGGAAGCTGTGCAAGTCTGTATTTGGCCTTGCATTATTTCTCTTACCCATAAAGAGAGAGGAAGAAAGGTTGTCGTTGCCTATTCTCTATACTTAACATGAGACACTCAGCGTTAAGGATAGATTTTTCTCCCATATTAAAGGGATTGGAAATCAAGTGGGAGTTCTGATATTTTAGAAGAAAAAAGAAACAGAACAAGAACTGTGGTCACCAATTGACTTAAATTCTTCAGGTGGCCTTGGGATCAGGTTATACAAAATGCCGTAGAGTTTAGGGGCTCTTTAACTGAATTATTTATGAACAAGCTAGCATTGTTGGTCCTATCTGGATAGTCTTTGGCGAGACTTGAGAGAACTGCTAGATTATGAGTCATTGGAAATATGAGTTAAGGTATGAACCTCTTTGGGATGTTTGAGCTCTCTAGGAAGGTGGTAGTAGGTAGCAGAGATTTGCTACGAGATAGCTCTCTGCTCTTGGGATTAAAGAGTTGAGTTGCACAATGAATAAATACAAATTGAAATTTAGGTTCTATGTTAATTTTTGAAAAACTTGAAATAGTGAAGTCTGGCCTCTGTTATGTTACAAACAAATGAGACCCTAAATATGAGAGTGTTTTTATTTTAGGGTCTTTTGGGAAATTTATGGGATTCCTTATTCTCTTTTTGTGGACTTTCATTCTGATTGAATTCAATCTTAAATGAACTTTGATTTAAAATGTAGTTAATAGTAGTGATAAGGATAAATTTTAAATGGAGTCAAAAGTGTTTTTATTCAGTATCAGGCTTTTAAAGAAGAATGGCTTTATATACTTTATAGATATTAACATTTTTGAGGTATTAAGGTACATCACATATAGCCATTTTTATTCTCCAACACAGGCACAAATGATTACATATCTTTTAACTCCCACTTTCTTTTCAAGGCCAAGTAATAGAAAATGAAACTAAGCCAGTATACTAATGAGATGCTTTATTAAGCACTTCCCCAGTAGCATCGCTTGTATTGGTTTGTTGTTCTGTGTTCTGTTGGCTCAGTTCTGTTCAGCCTGCTCAATCCCTTAAGTCTTTCAAGTTAAATTGTTCTTCCAGTAGAAAACAGTAAAAGAGACCTGTGTCAAATATAACTTGACTGCTAAGGCTTAGAAAAACAATACTAAACTTACGCTCTGCTTACCCAGCTAGACCTTTCCTGGTATTTATTTTCCTTAATTAAGGTTCTTAATTTCAGAAATGAATTAAAGAAACTTGACTTTTTGGAATTCCTATGCCTGGTAGATTGACTTATACCTTTTGTGTCTTGTTAGTAAAATATGATGATAGACTAAAAAAACTGGAAATTTAAATTGTTTAATGAGTTAATTTTTATTCAGGATTAATAACTGTCCATGTTAATTTGGCCCTAATTATTAACTCCATAAAATATAGTAGAACTGCATCTGACCTCGACCTAATTTGTCTCTATTGCTTATATGTTTAAAAATTTCAGTGAGGATTTTATTTAGGCCTTTTCTGACTCTTACTTCTACCTTCTCTCTCTTCACCTTTCTTGACCTGTTGAAGTAGAATAACAAAAAGATGGTAAGTGAGGTTACACACATGCTCTCTGTTTGTTTTCCACTTTTGCTTGGTGGGACAGTAGTTGTTGTTTTGTGTCCCTTTAGTATTGGGGAGGGGGGTAATTTCATATTTTAATTTTAAGTACTTTGATTTTTAACCTCTTTCATTGCTTCAGTTTGGTAGCAACTAATTAAGTCTGATACTTTCATGATTGCATACAATGGACCAAACCAGAACTGATACTAACATAGTTTTGAATTGTTTTCCTTGTGTTTTTTATACATGAATGTTATAATTAAAATGGAATGTGGTGTGCATAATAGTAGAAACCAAGTGGCTTTGTATAGGATATATGTGATCCAGAAAATTGGGGCGAAATTGCTACATTTGGATAAATTCACTTTATTGGCCCATGTTAAATTTAACCTTGCCTATCATAGCCTTATGTATATTTGCATCCAGTACAGTTTTCAATATGCAACTTAATATGCAAATGAAATATAGATGGTAAAGGGAGGATTTCCTATACCATCCTTATTGATGAGCAGATTTTACAACATTATCTGAGGATAAATAAGAAAAACTGGAAAGTCTTGTAGGACTTTTTCATAAACAACAGATTTTAACTCCCTAAGTAAGTGCCATTGTGTGGCACCTTTTTCTTTTGAACTAGAAGCTTACAGGATGCATCTCAAACAATTGACTCTTACTATATTTTTCAGTGATAGTCTTAAGTACTTCTACAGTAGGTCTTTTCAAGTTTGTATTTTTGTATGTGTGTTATTTATTTGTAAGCAGTTTCACAAAGATGAATATCAGGCAGTTCTAATTTAACTAGTAACAGTAACTTTGTGGAGTTTTCTTTTAAATAAACAAAGACATTTAAAAGTAGAAATTCCTCTGTTTATCCTAAATAAAAGATCATGCCTTTGTCTTAAAATCCTAAGGCGATTTAAGAAGAGAGTGCACTTGTGCAGAACAGTGTAGGCTTAATTTAACATATTTTTTACGGAATTTCCTTTTAGAAATTTAATTATGATTTTAAGGTGTGTTTGCTCTATTTTCCAGTTTGAGGTAGCAGTGTTTAAAATTATTCTTGGCACATATAATCTATACTGCTTGCTTTTCTTAAAATATAAATGCCTTTGAAACAGCATCTCAGAACAGTTACTGTAATTTTTCATTCTTTCAGGTAATAGGTGATGGTTTAGGCTTGAGGTCCGGTGATGAAATGGGTGGTAAAAATCTAAGGCCTGATCTGATTGCTTATAACTTGGTTCTGAAGTATGAGGGCAAGCTACATAAAGCTCTTAGTATTTTTGGTTTTTAGAAATCAAAATGTTCTAGGAAAGATGATATATTTTAGGATTTTTTTAAATTAAAATTTTAGATACAGATGGATTTAAGTAGCTTGAGCTACACAAATTTTGCACTAACCTAATAAGTTAACACTTGTTTTCTTCATATTAAATATTCTCTTTGTTCAGAGGGATGGTAAGATACTCAATGCCAGACATTTTTTTCAGTTAGTCCTTTATAGTACGTATGTCCTAGACATAGATACATGAGACTTTTATTTTTAGTTGGGTCAGACATCTCTAAGCCCCTATTCTTGCATGGAATAAAAAGTAAATATCCTGATGAAATTTGTTGAAATATAGTTATGAATGTATATTGATTATATAAACCATCTAATTATCTAATCTATTACCTTGTATAACACAAAGAAAGACATTCTAGAAGAAAGTAAAACTGTGTATTAAATTATATTTGTTACTGGTCAAAACTAATATATGTACTTGTAAGTATAACTATCCCCCTAAACATTTTATTAAGAAGTATTTACAATATATAGCAAAGTTGAAAGAATTTTACAGTAAAACCCATACACCCATCACATAGATTCTGACATTTTAATATTTGCTATTCTGATATATCACATATCTATCCATCAGTCTATCTTGTTTTTTGATGTATATCAAAGTATCAGTATGCTTTTCCCTAAATAATTCACTGTATGCATGTCATTAACTAGAGTTTGCAAACATAGATTTTGAGTTTTGCATTTTCCTTTCAGATGATTCTAAACAGTTAATATTTAAGATATTTGAGTATTAGTTATGGTAAATTAACTTTATAAAAAATTAGTTGCAACACAAGTTTTAGAGAATATTTTTAGCATCTGCTTTAACTTTGTTTTTCCTTTTTGTTGCTTCAGTGGATTTGCAGAAATCTGGTTCTTTTTTTAATAAGTCTTCACCTTGGTTTTACCTCTGATCTTTTTATAAAAATTGTTACTTTTAAAAGTTTTAAACTCATATATATATATTGAAACCTCTGTTTTAAGACATATTAATTTTGCTGTTTTTTTTTTAATTTTCCCATGTTTTAAACTGAAGGTATTGTAGCAGATAGCTATTTCTGATGCTAGTTTTTAAAAATTCATCAGTTCATATAGAAATTAGGATTATTTAATATCGACTATATGGTTTCTAAAATAAGTAAGTTCTAGGACATAATTAGCCTTATACATACAAAATTTGACTTTTCATATGTAGGTCATCTTAAATATGCTCTCATTGGAGACAAGACTTGTGAGTATTCTGCTTCATTTGTAGTAGCATAGTTTTCTAGTCTTACACTTTAAGATAAAAATGTTGCTCATGAGGTAATACAGAATTGTTTCCTTGAGTCTTAATTTTTTGCATCTCTACAAATATTTATTCATTTTGGTGAGCTATATGTAGAAACAATTTCAGTTCTAATTCAGACATAAGTAGGTAGAGGTTTGTGAAATTTACAAGTTATATCACATATATATGCTTTATTGTAGTGTAATAAAAAATTATTCTATTTTTTTGCTTCTTTAGTCATGCTTTCATTTGCTTCTTTCATTATAATACTTACACTTATCATTTTGATATTTACTACAAAGTAATGTGCTGCATGCATTGAGCCTTTTTCTACAAGTTTTTTTTTTCCTGATGTGCTATTTCACATACCACAGGCTTTATTTTTTGAACATTTGAGCAAAAGAAACAGATGAAACCTCATACAAAACCCTCCAAAATATGAAAATGTGGGGTTTATTTGTGCTAATGCTCTTCTTTTGGAAACATGTATTAAAGGTAAGGTCAGTTTATTGATTTAAACCACATTGTACATAAAAATATATTATTCATGATTAAACTTTGCGAGGCATTGTTCTTGAAAGAAAAAATTTATTAACTTGTAGAATGAAGAACTTTTATCTGAAAGTGCCATAAAGATTAAAATTAATTATTCCCAAATTTTCTGAAATATGGGAATATAATTTTCTAAAGGTATTTTATGCAAAAATTTGACTGGTCTAAAGCTTTGAATATTATAATTTTCTAGGATCTTATGGTTGGTGATGAGGCAAGTGAATTACGCTCAATGCTAGAAGTTAACTACCCTATGGAAAATGGCATAGTACGAAATTGGGATGACATGAAACACCTGTGGGACTATACATTTGGACCAGAGAAACTTAACATAGATACCAGAAATTGTAAAATCTTACTCACGGAGCCTCCTATGAACCCAACCAAAAACAGAGAGAAGATTGTAGAGGTAAGTTTTTAGATGAGATGTGCATTTATGTATTTCTGCCTTTTTTTTTCCTTCTTTCTTTTATTTTACATTGTTGTTAAGGAAAAAGGGAATACAAAAAATAGTTGTTTTCCCTCCAGTCCTATTTACTGAGCACTTAACTATATGCTAATCATTATTTCTAAGTAGGCTGTATCAGTATAGGAAATAAAATCCTGCTGCCATGAAGCTTACATTCTAGCAGGAAAAAAACAGACCAAAAAAAAAAAGTGACTTAATTGAATGGTTAGAAGAAAATAGATGGTAAAGGAGAAAAAAAAGAGAAGGTTGAGGGGAGTGGAGAGTGGGAGAGGTTGCATTTGTACTCAGGGTGTGGCACTAGCCATCTGAGAAGGTGATGTGTAGACAAAGACAGAGCAAGGGAGTTAGCCCAAATATTTGGGGGAAGAGCATTCCAGGCAGAGAGGAGGCAGTGTCAGGGTCTCAAAATGATACAAGCCTGGCATGTTAAAGAGTCAAATGGGAAGCCAGAGTGGGAGATCAGCAGGAGATGAGGTTAAAGAAATAAACAGTGCCAGATTATCAAGGGCCTTGTAGGCTCTTACAGGAAATTGAACTTCAAATAAAAAGAAGGGCTATTACAGGGAAGGGACATGCCCAGATTTAGTTTTCTGTGGTTGCTGTGTTGAGAGTAAATCATAAGGAGAAAAGGGTAGAAAAGAGACCAGTTTGGAGACTTTCTCTGCTATCTAGACAATATAATTATGGTTAAGATTAGGGGTAATAGCGGTGGAAATAATGGGAAGTGGCTAGATTGTGGATCTATTTTGAAGAATTTTCTGACGCATTTAGCTATGGGTAATGGAGAGTCAAGGATGTCAGGATGACTCCAGAGATTTTGATTTGAGCAACCGCAGGATGGGTTACCATCTTAAATTGGTGGGAAAAGACTGCGATAAGTAGAACAGATTGTGGGGGATGTAGATTAGGAGTTCAGTTGTGGACATGTTAGGTCCTCATTATACATCTAAGCAAAAATGTCATGTACATAGTTAATATACAAAATTAAGTTCAAGAGAAAAGTCTGAAGCTGGGGATATAAACTTGGGAGTCATCAGGATATAGGTAATATGACTCTGTAAAGAAGTGAAAGTGGACAGTGGTGAGAAGGCTAAGGACCTGGGAGATAAGAGGAGCTATGGAAAGGAGGCTGAAAAGGTTAGTGAGGTAAGCAGTTACAGAGAGCAAGAAGTCTACATTCTTAATAGTTTAGGTAAGTAACTTCATGGTTGTCTTTCATTTTGTTATATATGGTACAAACTTTAATAACTTTGTATTTTAGTAGGTTTCTAGTTACCACTTACTGTATATTTTGTTTTTTTCTGTGACTACGTTTAGATGTTGATGGAAATTTTGGAAGGGGTTTGGAAGAGATTGTTGTTAGACAATGTTAAAGTCTGGATTAAAACTCAGTTTTTATAGTAAGTGTTTTTAAAAATTGAGATTGTAGTTTTAGGTACAGAATCCATATCATTCCTTATGGTTTGTATTGTATTTTTCTTCCTAGCCACCCCTAAAACTGAAAATTGGCTTGGTTGTATTAGTTCATATTTCAAGTTTATTTTACACTTTCTGAGTTATATATAACCACTAATATTTTGTGATAAGTAGTCATTTATAATTGTCTTTTTAGCAGCACCTTATAAAATCAGAGTATAGAGATACTTTGCATTAAACCAAAAGATTCCTACACATGGAAACCTCTTTAGGAAAGCAGCATGGTGTCAGAATGAAAACCAAGTTTTCTTTCAGATAAAAAGTTGGGGAGATGACATTATATTTATCTGGATGCTTCTTCCACTAACTATTTGACCAGGACACATAATTTTTTTTAACGTTCAAAAATGACAAGAATTGGTCTCACTAAGTTCTAAAGTCTGACCTTATTTTAATACTCTTTTTACATGTGAATGCAGATTTGGCTGTGACTAATAATGCCCTACTTTAATCTCATTCAGAATGTTGAATGAGATTACAAATACTTATTATTGTTTTAGTATTAGTATTACAAATACTTATTATTGTTCTGATGAGTAAAAACAGATTCTAACAGATTTTCAAGTTGATAAATTCAAATACAACATCACTCTTCCATTTTCATCCATGTGGAGGGGGGAAATAAAGGATGATGGCGTAGAATACTAGTTAGAGTAGCTAATTGTTAATTGATGAGTATATGTTTCAGAGTTGTAAATTTTAAATTCTCTGTAATTCTCATTGTGGTCACTTGTAAAATTTCTAAATATCTCATATTCAGAGTGGTAGTCAGCCCTGTCAGTCAAGGAGTGCTCACTATAGATAACAGAAAAAAATCCCACAGGATGTTGTTAGCCAACCTAGACTACAGGGAATGAGCATGGTCATGACCAGAGAGGGCACTAGGAAACTCTTCCCGCCAACCTAGTTCAGCTGGGAAGGGAGGGGAGCTGCGGCCTTGGCTCAAGTAAGGAGGGCAGGCTCAGCAGCCAAGCTGTTCTATACCTGCCAACATTCAGAAATTGCTGCATTTTTGTCTTCCTGACCTACTATTTTACTACTACTACTTTTTTTTTTTTTTTTAATTGCTAGAGATAGAGCTACAGTCTTGGCCCAAGTTGGAGGAGAGGGATGGGAAGGTCAGCAGTTAAACAATGTCTGTAGTTTGTCTTTGAATTAAAACCTATTTCTCTTAAGGCAGTGGTCCCCAACCTTTTCAGCACCAGGGACCTACGCTCCTATGAAAGGTTTGTTCAAATGCAGAAAGCTGTCTTTCATTCTAATTAGCCATTAACTAAAACACTCAGATCTTTGTAGCCACTTATGAATTGCTTGGGGACTCAATATCTATCCAAAAATCTGTCCCCCAAATTGGAGATCAGTGACATCAGAAGTTTAATAGCAGTAAGGAGAACTGAAGAGAATGGAGGATTGTTTTAGGTCCCTTGATTCTATTTTGAGCAAAAAGCATATAAATATTTAGAATATTAACTTCTAAATACCAATATTTTTTTCTTTCCTTTTGCATTTTCAGGTAATGTTTGAAACTTACCAGTTTTCTGGTGTGTATGTAGCCATCCAGGCAGTTCTGACTTTGTATGCTCAAGGTAAGTGAAGCTTAACTTTTAGAATAGTCAGTTCATCAGACATTTATTAAGTATGTTTTATGTCAAAGGAATTTGATTTTTCACTAAGTTGTAAATTCCAGAAAAGCACAATATTTATATATTTATTCAAATATTTTCACAATTTCTAAAATTTGTCAAATACATACTTTTTACTTCCTAATTAAAAGGAGATTTCTCAATTTTTAAAAACATAGTAGTTTCCTTCTTTTAGGCTATTTTGAAGTAAAAATTTTTATGCAGTGGAGAATGGACATGGAAGTTGTCCTCAGAATTGGCACAGAGTTTTTTTTTAAAAAAGATCCAAAAAGATTAGTATAAAATTATGTTTGTCAAATGCATAATAATTACAATTTTTGAGGTGTAGATTTAATGGAGGGGATCCTATGTTTTCTTGGTACCACCGTTAGTAACTGCCATCCTGTCTATTGGAAATAAAATATTGGCCATGTTGGGGAGAGCTCTTTATAGTCTGATGGTCTTATCGAGAACTTGTGGGGCTGTCAGATAACTGCCACAGAGTGTTAGACACTTGAAGTGTAAAGATGACCTCAAGTCTACTGGGAAAAAGATATAGAAACAGGCCATTTTGATTCAGCACATCAGAGGTTTCTGAAGAGGGTGACACCTGAACTAAGTCTCAAGCCTTAGTACTTAAGCAGTATATGTGGCATAGTACTTAGAAAACAAACTTTAATATTAAAGCGATCCATCTGATTCTACACATGGAATATTAAAAATCACCTTGTAAAAATACATATTGAGTTTTTAAACTGTCTTTAGTACTGCATGTACATACTTAGAAAATACTTAGGGGGACTAATTTTTAAAGAAGCTTTGTTCATTCAAGTGCGACATATGCCTTGCACTCTTTTTAGTGTAGAAGATATGGCAGTGCATAAACTAGATGTGGTCCCCTTGTTCTTTAAAATGATTAGTCCAGCTATGGGTGATTTCTTCTTTGAAGAAAGAATCAAAAATCACTTGTTACTTTATAAGGAGTACTTGTTTGCCTGTAAGTAATGTTTCATTTAAAAAATTTTTTTTTCTAGAATTTATTTTAGAAAATACTTTGGAAAAAATAGATGTAAAATTTTTTAATCTAAGCTTTGAAACTGATAATAGTTCCATTTAAGAGGAGGGGATGGGACAGTTCTGCTGGACTGTGAATTTTTGTTTGAATTATGTTCGAATAAAATTGATCATAACAGATTTTCCTAGCAATATTCATAAATTCATTTGCCTCCAACAAGAGGTACCCTCTCTTGATTCCTGATATTCAGTTGTTGAATCCTTAATTTGAGACATTAAAAGTCCAGTAATATTAATCGAAAGAACCCAAGCCAAAGTAAAATTTTCCTTCTGAACAAGGTGTCTAGAGCTACCAGTTAAAACAGGAAAAGTAGGAAGAAGCATTCAGAGCCATGGAAGGTCTTTGAATTAGAAAAATGACATGGTGATTTTGGAAGTAATGTCTGGCTGCATGGTACAGATAGGATTGAGAGGAATAGATGGAATTAGAGGATTTGGGCTTGCGATTAGAATTGTCAGGGAAGGTAAAGAAAAGGTAAAAACTAGATTGAACCTTAAAGAATCTGTAGGAATTGAAGTGGAAACAATAGATAATATAGTGACAAGTGGTCAAGTATGTAAGCTGGCGGGAGTGGTAGAAAATGAAGTGAGTTTGGGTGGGAAAGGATGTTTGGAATATAAATGTAAATCCCTGCTTTAATTGATATTACTGGGAGTATTTTCAAATTAGTGTTGTGGAGTCCTCTTTTTTTGCAACGGAAAGTCTTGTCTTAAGGAATACAACATTAAAAGGCAATGTATGATTTTTATTGAAGCTTACAGCATCAATCAGGGAAAGACATTATATCAACATCAGAGGAGGTGGTTTGAATAAATGCATTCAGAGACAAATTACAGCTATTCTATAGTGCATGCAAGTTTGTATTAATAGAAAGAGGGAGAAGGTCTATTCAGGGATGAAAAGATGATAAAATAATGCTTAAGCAAGTATAGATAATATATATTCTGGTTAAAATTTTTTTTAGTTGAAAGCATTCCATTAGAAAATATGAGTTAAAGTTTTTTTTGTTTGGGTTTTTTGGTTGTCGTTGTTTCTTTTCTGCCTAAATTAACCCTGGTGCAAAAAGCAAAACACTAACTTTTGCAGTTATTTATACTTTTAAATAGTGCATATTGGAAATAAAGCAGCTTCTTTGTTCTTTTATAATAATAATTAATGTCAGTTATTATATTTAATTGACATTGTCTTCTCGTTTCTGGTAAGTAATCGAGGTGGTTCTTTAGCTACCCAAGATTAATTGTTCCCAGATTTCAAGCTGCCTAGTATCAACAGGAAGTTTTCCAAAACAAAGTTTCGAGTATGCTATATGACTAAAATAGAACTAGATTATTTCAATAGGTTCACTATCAAGTTGTATAACATTTCTTTCACAATGGTTTTCATAAAAGTTACCCATGATGCTTTAGAAAATTTTACTTTAAGAGAATTCAGGGATCAAGATTGAGTTGGAAAGAAAAATAATTACACTGAGCTTTAAGAACATGTTGGTTTTCAGTCCTAGATCTCAGAGTCTGTTTCTTCCCTTCTCCTGGGATAGCACATGATTGACCAAAAGTCTCACAAGAGACATGTGAGAGAACACCTGACTTCAGTGTCTATTTAATAGAAACACACTGCAAAATACACAAATAAAAAGGAAATGCTGGCTTCTGGACCATTCTGACTGATGAAGTTTCTAGTTTGGTTTCTTTACTAATTGAAAATTGCTGGCTCTGATTTTTCTGATTTGGCTTTCTATTTAAAATCTCATGGTTCTTACACAGGTTTATTGACTGGAGTAGTGGTGGATTCTGGAGATGGTGTAACTCATATTTGCCCAGTGTATGAAGGCTTTTCTCTTCCTCACCTTACCAGGAGACTGGATATTGCTGGGAGGGATATTACCAGATATCTTATCAAGGTAAGCAAAAGAAAATGCCATAGAAATTAAATTTTGTAATTTGTGTTTACTGACTTAACACAGAATAGAATGTATCATCTCAGGATTCTAGCAATTCTTCTGTACCGAGAAATGACCCCGTATCCCATTATTCATCTAAAAATCCGTTTGAGATTTACTTTCATGATTTCTATCTAGTATATTAATGAGAATTTGTTATTTTGTTACATAATTATATTTGCTGTTCCCGAGGAAGAGGTAAAGAGATATTTCTTGTCCTGACCAACAAAAAACCATGGTATTTGATTAAAAACAGGGCTCAGATTTACCTGACTTTATTTAGCAGTTTTTGTGGAATACATCCAATTTTCAGTGTTTGCTATTTTAAAATTTACTTTAACTATTGTTAGTTACAATTTTCTTTAAAATACTGCTGAAGAAAGTATATGCGGCCACTATTTGGAGGTATGTGTACTTTTTTTAATGTTAAAAAAAGTTTAATGTATTGTCTACCAGAATTCTGTAGTTCGTATACCTCCTCTGGGTCAGTGACTCTCAGCCAGGGACAATGCTGCCCTTCAGGGACATGTTGTAATATCCGGAGACATTTTTTTGGATGTTACAACTACAAGAATGCTACTAAACACCCTACAGTGAACAGCCCCCACAAAGAATTATAAGGTCCAAAATGTCACTGGTGCTGCTTTTGAGAAACACTGTTGTAGGGTATGTCTGTGCAACAAATTGGGTTGCATTGTTTTCACCTTGACATTGGGTTCCTTTAGTCTCATTTAGAATAATAGTGAAATTAATTTAATTAGAGTTACAATACACTCATTCTAGGCCAGAATTCTGTCTTAAAGTAACCACCAAAGGAATTTCTGAGGATGTTCTTCAGAACATAAATACAGAGATTAGGGAATTTATTTTTTAGAGTTTTTACATGAAAAGTTTAGTTGTGTTTATGATGGATAGTTTTGTGTTTTTGTTTTTTTTTCTATCAATAGACTTAGAGATATCATGAATATAGCACTGATTAAGCAAATTTCAGATTATAGGAGTCCAATACTAAAATAATATTTACAGACTTTTGATTATTTATCAAAACTATCTAAACATTAGTATTCCAACAGTACTCTTTAAAAACTAGTTTTTCTAGCTCGTTTTATCCATTTATTATTCATGAACTGTTAATTCTGTAACTCTCTGAAACTTCTCTGTAAAACTGAAATATAAACCCTTCGATGGCAAAGTACTGTCCCTGTTTCTGAAATATTCACTAAAACCTAAGGATCCACTGTCTATTTGTTATTGATTTGACATATTAGTGAACAATAATAGCTTTGGCAGAGTCGAATTCATTCAGATTAATTGTGAATTTACTGTTATTTTTTGAATCAGCTTCTTCTGTTGCGAGGATATGCTTTCAACCATTCTGCTGATTTTGAAACAGTTCGCATGATTAAAGAAAAATTGTGTTATGTGGGCTATAATATTGAGCAAGAGCAGAAACTGGCCTTAGAAACCACAGTATTAGTTGAATCTTACACAGTAAGTATTTCCAGTGTATGATATATATGTGGTTTTAAAATAGACAACCATGATTATTGGTGTGTGCTTAAGGAGGTTTTCTTGGAATCTAGTATTTTTGTTTGGGGTGTTGATATATGTGTGACTTTTAATGTTTTTCTACATTAAGATTCTATGGTTTAATTATTTTAGGGCACCATATAATAATGTGAAATAAAGCAAGAATCATAAATTGCCTTTTTACCTTAGGATATAATTAGTTATGAGATGTTATTTTGAGATTTTAGTATCTAGAATTACATTTTCAACATGTGTTTTATAGAATGTTATTGCTCTGAAATGTTAATAGATATTTCACAAATATTAAAATGGGGGTTACATTGTCAAATAAGTTTGAGTCAGTTTTGCTTTACTGCAGGACTTCTCAGAGCCTTTGATCTGCTAATATGTAAATAACTATGAGAGTATAGTATACCTGTTTCTCAACCTTATTAAACTATAGGAGTTAACATTTCATGGGACTGGTAGTGTTCTAAGAAATACCTTGGGAAGTGGTCATTGTAGAGTAATAGTGCTTTAATTATTCAGTAGGTGGCAGTCTTTCCTGACAGTATTTTCTTAAGGAGCTGTTGAAAACACATGTTAACTTAAAATTGTAGCTAATGAGGCTTGGAACCTTGTTATAGCTTACAACAAGGGAATCGGTCTACCTTAATTTTTAATGTACTGCCATCTTAAGTCTATCATATTCATCTGGCAAGTACTTCCAGATCTTAACTTTGATCTGGTTATTACTCAAATGAAATCAAATAACAGGCAGTAAAAGTAAGTATTCTTAAACCATTTGATTCATGTAAGCTCTGCATATCACAAATATGTGTGAAATAGTCATTTTAAAAATTATTATAAAGTTTTATAAGTTATATTGTTTTATTTTTCAAAGATACTGATCCAAAGAGTCAATAATCCAGTACTTTGCAATGTAACGATCTCCAGATTTGCCCTGGGGATTTTTTCCTGAAGCCTCTTCACACTTCCTCTAGATTTATAATTTTTCATATACCTGACTTGTTCAGAAGAAAGTGACATGTGGCAAAGGATGGGGGAACTAGAATTGTAAGACATGTTTTATTAATGTCCTCCTTTCTCAGAGAATTTGAAGTAGGTTACAAAATTATATACAACAATAGGAAGAAATCATAAACTGATGAGTAAGTGAAGAGGGATGAGGGATAAGGACAAATAAAGGATGGATAATACTTGATGCAGAGAAATGAGAACCACAGTCTTAACAGTTCCTAAGGGTTGGTAGTTCTTAGGGTAGGTGGCCCCAAAGTGGCCAGGTAGCCAGAGCATCAAGAGAAGTCACACCATCAGAGAGGCTGGAAGTGTGAGGTACAGAGATTTTGCTAAAACTCACCGGACAGTTTTATTTTTTTAAAGGTAAATGTTCGGATCAGTATCTTTCTCTTTTTCTTTTTTTTTTAAAAGAAATTTAATAGAATTTATAAAAACAATTCTGGAGTTTTTGAAAAATATTGCTTTGTACATACCTGTAAACAGCTGACAGCAAGCATGAAGTAAATGTTTTAAAGAACTTGCTTTGTGGGACTTTGTCATATTGGAAAGTCGATTTTGGAATATAATTATTATAAATAAATATACTGTTAGAAATGTTAATGTAAAACTAATTCTGGTATCATATAGAAATGTGTCACATGCCAGCATATATAAGTATGCTTGTTACTTTGTTCAATACAGCGAATTATGTGGTAGTTTAAGAGAGGGAGTTTTTCCTTAACATTCTCATTTTATTAAATATAAATATGATGTGACTTAAGAGTTTTCTGCACAAGGTCATGTGGTAATGATATCTGAGCTGTTGTTTAAATCATATTTGCTTAATTTAAAATTACATTTATGTTATTTAACATTTAATGGGACCTACTGAGTAGGATACAACTGAATTGCCTAATAAAAATAGTCTAGATCAGTGTTCCTTAAACTTTTTTTATAGTAAAACATTTTTCAGATTGAACGATTTAACAGAAGTTTCACACATGATATATAAAGAGTTTTGATGGCAAAATAATAAAGTTTCACAGAGTAATTTCTGAAAGAAATCATTTAAAATTTTTAATTGAGTGTGTTTATGCCACATGGTAAAAAATATCCATAAAATCACTAATATTTGTTAAAATGATAAGTAGCATTACCACCAGCAGTAATTCAAATGTAATCGTTGATCAGTGCTGCCTATTTATGCTTAGCTGCACACACATCAATAGAACATCAAGCCTTTATGCATTAGTGATCTCTCCAAGAAAGTCTTGATATTTTGGGTCATGGCGTACCATTTTTAAAAGCAGAACAGAGTATGATAATGAAAACAATTACCAAAATTTATTTTACTCTTTTTTCTTTTTTCAAAAATGTATTTTGGGAGAAATATGTTACTGGTAATGATTTTGGTTATAGAATAGATGTGTTTAAAAGTACTGTGTTCTAGAAAACACCAGAAATTTTTTAAATCTTTAATACCTTGTTGTTCTTGGTTGCTAGCTCCCAGATGGCCGCATCATCAAAGTTGGAGGAGAGAGATTTGAAGCACCAGAAGCTTTATTTCAGCCTCACTTGATCAATGTTGAGGGCGTGGGTGTTGCTGAATTGCTTTTTAACACAATCCAGGCCGCTGACATTGATACTAGGTATGTTAGAAATGGTGGTTTCAAAGTTATTTATCAGAAATAGATGAAGTATGAATAGTTAGAATGACCAAGTTATCTATTATCTCACTCATGTTTTTGAATAGATAAGGCAAAATAATCTTGATAGGGTGGCACTGGATGTTCAACATATCATTGTGTCCTAAAAGCCACTTTAAACTTTTATTCTGAAACAATTTAAAACTCAGAGTTGCTAGTATAATAAAGAGAACTCATATATACTCCTTATCTAGTTTCCCATTTTACTAATTTTAACATCCTATATTTTTGCTTTATCCTCTTTTTTTTTGAGCTATTTGAGCATAGGTTGAATGCATAAATCCTCCTTACTCCTTAATATTCACTTTGTACTTCCTAAAAATGAAAATATTCTTTATAGCCACAACACAGTTATCAGTATCAAGTTCAGGAGATTGTTTACCAATACATATTTTTATCTACCATCATATTTCAATTTCGTTCAATGTCCTAATAATGTCCTTTATACGGTTATTTTTTTTCTCCAGTAAAGGTCAAAATCTAGGATCATATGTTGTGTTTAGTTGGCATGTCTGGCATGTCTCTTAGTCACCTTTTGTCTGCTACTATTCTTTAGTCTTCTATGACATCGATATATTTGTAGAATGCGGGCCAATTGTTTTAGGGAGTTTTTCTCAATTTGGGTTTGAATGATTCTCATGATTAGATTCAGGTTATACATTTTTGGCTAAAATACATATGTGATATGTCCTCAGGGTATCACATCCAGAGGTGATGTCTGTCTGTTCCTTACTGGTGACGTTAGTGTTAAGTTTCCTGTTTGCTCCACTGTATAGTTCTTCTATTTTTCCTTTCCTAATTTGTAAGTAAGTCGTGGGAAAATACTTTGAGGCAACGAAAGTCTGCTAAACCTCATCAAACCCTACCCCCATCCATTTTAGCATCTACTGATAATTCTTGCCTAAATGCATTTCTATCATATGGTTGCAAAAAGGTGATTTTCTAATTCTGTCACTTCTTTTATGTTTAATAGCATTCTAGCAAAAGGAAGTGTTTTTCTTCCTCCCTTATCTTGTTTATTATCAGTGTGGATTCATGATTTTTTTTCAGTGGATTATAATTTATTGCCATATTTATTTAAATGCTCTAAATTCCTGATATGGCCAATATGAGCTCCTTCAAGCAGGAAGGAAATATCTGTATCCTTTTATGTATATCCATCTTTTTGTTTTTTGAATAGGTAGAACATTAACCATGTAGTCAAAACTACATTACCCTCCCCACCCTTTGTCTTCCACCCTAGTCTTCCCTCTTTATATGTAAATGGTCTTACTAGTTTCAGGTTTATCCTTTCTGTGGTTCTTATTTCCTCTTACACAAAAGGTAATATAATATACTATAAAAACTCTTTTGCACTTTGGGTTTTGATTTTTTGTTCCTGTTTTTTTGTTGTTGTTGTTTTGCTTAATATATCCTAAACAATCCCATTCCATTTCCTAGGGATTGTCCTCATTCTTTTTTCCAGTTACATTCTTTTTTTCAGTGTATACATATCATGGTTTATTCAGTGAATCTGATTATTTAGGTAGATCTCAATGTTTGTGTTGACAAATAATGCTGCAATTAATAACCTTATGCATGCTGTATTTTTGTATTATTGGGCATGAATATTCTGAAAATATTTTTAGAAGGGGAGTTTTCCGTTGAAGGATAAATGCATCTAGTTAGGTTATTGCTCCGTTCCCCTCTAATGAAGTTACACATTTCTCATGCCCACCAATAATATGTGAGGACACCTGTGTCCCCACAGCTTGTTAACAGAGTTTGTCAACTTTTTTACTTTTATGACGGTCTGATGAGTGAGAAATATCTCAATGTAGTTTTAATTTGCATCTCTTTTAAGAGTGAAGTTGAACATTTTTCTGTGTTTAGGGCCATTTTTATCTTTCTAGTCATAGCTTTTATATCTTTCTGGTCATAGACCAGTTCATAGCTTTTGCCTGTTCTACAGAATTTTTATAATTTTTTTCCTCAATTTTTAAAAGTTCTTTTTATATTAGCTCTGTGTTATCTGGTACAGATATTTTCTTCCAGTTTACCATTTGTCTCTTGCTTATGGTATTTTTAGCCATACAAAAATTTGTTTTTATTTAGTTGTACAAAAAGACTTATATAGTCTTTTTTATTAAATCTAGAGTTTAGTCATAATCAGATAATCCTCCCCTACACTCAGGTTGTTGAAGAATTCACTCAGAAGCGTTTTGTAAAGCAAACTTGTTTGGTTAACCCTGAATTTAAATACCCAGCTAATTTTTTTCAGTGGCTGGGGAGCAGGATGATAATGGAAATTAATAAAAGCAATTGGCTTATTACAAGGTATAGATCTAATGGCAGATGATCAAAAATCTCATCTAGACTTCATAATTATGGTAAATTCTCATAATAGGAATGAGATAGATTTTTTTGTCCTTTGATTTAATGATCAGTAATTGCAAATCATTTTTAAAATTCCATTCCCGTTGGTGATTAAAGTTTTGTCAAGTTCAGTACTCTCTCCATAGACCTGACATTGGAAAGTAGCACAACTCACATTTTGTTTGTTCTACATATTGAAAGCATACATGTAAATACAGGCTCATGGGTACTTATCACATATAACCATATTTCAGCTGCTTGGCTTATGCTGCACTCAACGTGTATACTTCTGCAGTTAACCCACACAGTTCTTCCAGAAGCTAGGCTTACAGTAGCCTGAGCCATTGAGAACCTGGAAGTAAGTAACAACCTGGAGGCCAGTTTGAATTAGGCCAAAATGGATGTGACTTAGCTCCTGAACTTTACTGTGAGAAAAGTTCTTCAAACTCTCACTCAGACTATATTACTTTTACTGCATATGCAATTATTTTAGATTTGATTGTCTGGTATAAGAAAAGCATGTGTAAGGAAGGAAGAGAGAACTGCTATAAGAAGCAAACACATCAGTCTAAAGAGAAATAACAGCAAAAGCTTCAAGGCAGAGGAACAAAAGGGAAAACTACAAAAGGCAAATGGAAAAATTGAAACGAACTGGAATCAAAGTACAATATGGTTAATTAGAGTAAACAAGCATATCTCGGGGGCTCCAGGGAAGCAGTGTGATGACACAGTCCAAACACTAAAAGTTTGTAGTGTAAACTGTGGTCATTATTAAAAGACTCAATTAAATACATTTGCAAGAAGTGTGTCATGTGCTTTAGAAATATTTTTATCAAAATTATAACATTTTATATTAAAGAGGGTTTGGTATTAAATAATGATAGTAATAACAAACATTGAGCCTGGTGATTTACATGTCAAATTTTATTTCATTCCCACCAGACAACCCCTGAGGCTGACATAAATAACAGGAAGTCTGAAACCTCAAATGAATACCTATTGTGTCTTTCTAGATCTGAATTCTATAAGCACATTGTCCTTTCCGGAGGGTCTACTATGTACCCTGGGTTGCCGTCACGGTTGGAACGAGAACTTAAACAGCTTTACTTAGAACGAGTTTTAAAGGGAGATGTGGAAAAACTTTCTGTAAGTATCAATCGACCGGTTTCCAACTGTTATTAACATACTTTTAAAACCCTGTAAGCTAGCTTGAGGATCTTGACAACCACCAGAGGGCGCAAGAAGTCTTCCTAAACGAATTCCTAATGTAGTCAAGTACAGCCTTCAAGAGATAAGAAAAAGTAAATGGTTCAAGGTAAATATATAGCTCTGTTCCAAAATGGTCAGACTGTGTGGTTATCTCTGTATTCAGTGGATGGAGACAACTAGGTCCAGGGCTAAACATCTGGCTCATCTGTAACGAACAGCCTAAAATTGAGGTACCCCTAGGAGCATGGGAAGGAACCTGCTACAGTATAGAGGGATAAATGCCCCACTTGGGGTTGGAGCTTTTTTGTTTGTTTGTTCGTTTGTTTTTTAACTTATTTTTGGATATGTAATCAGCTTTCAGTGCTACTCGTAGACTGTCTCATGTTTCTGATCCTAGATTCTTTTTTTGACTGTGTTTTGCACATGTCTTATCTCTCCAATCAAATTGTAAAACATCATGTCTCTAATTCTTTTGCATCCCCGTTAACTATCATAACTTTTGAAAAGACTTTAATTGATAGTTGTTGACGTGTAAAATTGAAAGAAAATTTTAAGCTAGCATGTAGTAGTTGATGGTTGTTTGACATGAATTTTTTCTCCTACAAACTGGACTATGTGACATGTACTATATGCATTCAACCAAGAGTCATTTAATTCTGAATTAATCTCTGAGCTTCTTCTCACTGACTTTGATCAACTGTTTTGATAATGAGATAACATATTACAGAGGACTGAACATATTAGAGACATTAATGTTACATCTCATGTGTGACTTAAATTGTTGAAATATAATTGAGTATAGACACATACATTAAATAAATTAACACTGAAAAGGAAGCATGTTGTCTAAGTACTTGACTCGTTTGATTTTTATTGAGTTATACATATATTTAAAATCAGTTTCAGGTGGTCATTTATTTACTCAGATATTTCTTGAACTCCTGGGTGCCAAACGCTGGTCTAGGTGCCGGGACAAACAAAACAGAAGTGAACAGAAACTAAACCCTGCTTTTAGTTATGAAGGATACTTTGTCAGTAGTAATAAGCACCGTGAAGAGAGGTAAAGTGAGGTAGGGTAGAAGGTGGTGGTGGTTGGGGAAGTACTGGGCTCCTTCATGGCCTGTCACAGGGAAGGCCTCTCTGATGAGAAAACTTTTGAGCAGAGACTTGAGTGGAGTAAGGGGGAGAGAGAGGGAGTGAGCTAGCCGTGTGACTGGAGGAAGAACCTTCTAGGCAGGAACAGCAAATATAAAGGCCCAGAGTTGCTGGGAGCCCAGGTGCAGTTGGAGCAGTGAGCAGTCGAGGGAGAAGGCTGGGAAGGGAGGTCAGAATGGCGGGCGCAGGTCTTGTTCAGACACAGTAAAGAGTTTGGCTTCACTTCTAGTGAAACGGAAAGCCCTTGCAAGGATTTTGAGCAGACAAATGACAGGATCTGACTTGTTTTTAAAGGATCATTAAGTCTGGTGTGGTGAATAGACTGTTGGAGGTGAGGGAGAAGAAAGGTGGATGTAGAACGATGCATTTTAAGGGGAGAGAGGAGATGGTAGAAGCTTATAAAATAGAGGAGGGAAATGGTTGTGTTGGAGAGTGGAAGAAAGAGCAGAGACCGTGGGATTGCCAGGTAGCACTGAAGGGCTCAATTGAGGTGATAAAGTAAGATGCTAAGTTTCTCTGCTCTAGTGTTCAGTTGCTTTGAGGGCACATGCAAATAGAGTGTTGATCACCTGAGTTGGAGTTTTGCCAAGTGAGACAGAGAGGACAGAGTCACTAAGGATAATGTCAGGAAATGATGGAGAGAGCACACACACACATGCAACAAAGCAGGTATGAGAATAACCTCAGGATCTATAGGTGACTTGGGCAGAGAGTAGAGGATGGAATAGCCTGATAGGAGTTGTAGAGGGGCTGTGGAGTTATGAAAAAGGAGAGAGAAGCAGCAGTGAAGACTAAGAATTCCTGTTACCAAACCTCCAGGGTTAGGAAGGTACTGTGAGAGAGAGAAACAAAAGCCAGCCAAGAAAGCTCCAAGGGCAGCGATGTCTTCAGGGGCTGGCCAGGCCTCACTTAGAGCACAGTGGCCAAATGGCAGACCTGTGCCCAAGCTGGCTGTTTTATAAGTATAGTTTTATTGGAACACAGCGAGGACCATTCTTTTACATGTTGTCTTGTCACATGTTGTCTGTAGCTATCAGAGAGACCTGCAAAGTCCTAAGTATTTACTATCTGGCCCTTTACAGAATAAGTTTACCTGGCCCCAGCCTAAGAGCAAAACAGTAATTCAGAAAATTAAAATAGTATGTTAACCTCAGAATTGATTAGTAAGTTACTAGTGTCTTTTTATGTCCTGTATTATCAGATCCTATAGTGTGACATAAAGACAGTTTAGTATGACAGTTACTTTGCATCTCTTTGCAGGATTTTTGACACTGTAAATAAAACTACTACATCATTTTAAGGTTTCTCTTTCAGGTGTTGACTGACCATACAGATTATTAGACAATGCTGGCTAGAGAGCATAAAACTTTTCCCACTTGTCTTTCATTTTGGTTATTGTGTTCACTTTTTTCAGTATTTCCATGATTTATTTTGATGATATTTGGTCTTTTTGATTTTGAGACTAGTTCACTTGAAATTGATATAGTACAAAGTGAGCTTTGCTTATAAGAACTTAAATTTTACTGTGTTGCTTGGGACTGCAGTCATAGCAGTGTTGGGTACTAATAATGATGGGGGAACAGGTGTAAATCAGGCATGTGCTGAGCACACTGGGGATGGATGTGTGATAGCCTCGCTATGAACTTTGGGCAAATTACAGAATGTCTCTGTACCTTAGATACCAAATCCTGCTGTCCTACTTAAATCACAGGGCTTTGGGGGAGAATTCAAGAGAACATACAAACAAGTCATTTTTTTATAAAGCAGAAACTACTATGCACATGTGACATTTTATATCTTTTTCTCCTTCAGAAATTTAAGATTCGCATCGAAGACCCACCCCGTAGAAAGCACATGGTATTCCTGGGTGGTGCGGTTCTAGCAGATATCATGAAAGACAAAGACAACTTCTGGATGACCCGACAAGAATACCAAGAAAAGGGTGTCCGTGTGCTGGAGAAACTTGGTGTAACTGTTCGATAAACTCCAAACCTTGTTCCCATCACATCCCTAATGCTTTCTTTTTTCCTTTATTGCCAATCTTTGAACTCATTCAACTCCAGGACCTGGAACAGGCCTCTCTGTGCCCTTTGACTGAAAAGATTGTGTTTTATTCTGGTGTCTTGGGAAGCTTTAAATTTTTTGTTAAAGTGGTAAATCTGACTGTTTAATTCAGCTTCCTTACAAACAGAATGAGAGGGCAAAGGGTCCTGTCTGCTGCTTTGTTTCTTCAAGTAGGCATTTAGATCATTCCTGTAGGCTTCCTATTTTCACTTTTCTGCTCGGATGCTGCTAGTTTTAGCACACTCGGTGGTATACCTTTATTAGCATAAGAAAAAAAATTTTTTAACAGGAGCTTTTACGTATTATTGGGATTGGGGCGGTAAAGGATGGGTGGGCAGCTGC
>NW_006434709.1:5818218-5843730 GCF_000325575.1 Pteropus alecto | reverse complement strand
CCTTTATGGCATTTCCTCTGTAGTGTGGCGCTTTCAGCAATTACTGGTACAGATTTAAGTACCTTAAAAGCTCCCTGGTATTAACATTTTAGGGAAATGTTAGGCTCAGAACTAAAGTGTTTGGGGTGGCTTTTTGCGTAGGAATGAGGGGGGAGGTCTTTCGATTTTGAGTTTTTGGTTTTTGAGCTTTTCTGCTCTGGGGTACATAAGATGAACTTTATTTACAGTACTTGATTTTGGCAGGTTTCCTTCTACTTTTGGTCTGCCTGGAACTGTTTCCATATGATATAAAAAACAAGGATAGTATTCCATTACCATGTGGCTTAGGGATTTATTTTTTCAACCATGTTATCTGGGACTGGACTGCCTAGAATGGAAAGGTAAAATTTAAAAAATGCTTTTGGAAATTCAAATTATAGATAAAAATGTGCTTAAGAGCTGATATTTTTTAAGTGCTTTTTTTTAATACCAGAAGCATTAAGGTAACCCAGTGCCAAGTACCATTCTTGCAGATTATCCTTTTATGTATGACCAGTGCTTACTTAATAAAAACAAGTACATACATATAATTACTGGCAGTAGGTTGTAATTGTTGGGTTAAAAATATCATTGAAATATGGGACTTGTTGCCAGTTGGGTAATATTCATTAGTTTTTTTGTTCACTTGTTTTGATTTGAAACCTGAAAGTGGAGTAAAATTTGACTATTGAGAATGTTGGCCAAAAAAAAAAAATCAAGATTTAAATTTGTATCTGTACTAAAAGAATTAATCATAAATCTCAGTCATCTTATACTTGAAAGAAGTGTCAGTAATTTGTAAATGTTAGCACATTTTCCTGCCTGTGTCACAAAAATCGTATTTATGAATCTTGTTGGAATTGTTTAGTATCTGAAAACTATCAAGTTGTACTCAGGCTTGATCCTTTATAAATTTGAAAAATAAAGTAATAAGAAATTGTATCATGCTAAGTACAAAATAGATTCTGGAAAAAAATATTTGGTTTTTTTGTTTGTTTTTTTGTTTTTTGTTTTTTTCATTTCAAAGCATTTTTTAAAAGGAGAAGCTTTTTATCTTTGGTGACTGAAATTGGAGAATTGTTGACTTTCGAGTCTCTTCTGTGCGAAAACTTAAAAATCAGTTTATATGAAACAAGCAGCAAAAGTAGGTTATTTTCAATTATGCAGCTTCTGTTAATATTAAGTATTCTCTGTTTTACCTCAATTTGAACAAATCAAAAGTTTGCGTGCATGCTGGACATGCTTCAGGACATGCGAATAGCCTGTGAATAACATCTAGATTTTAGGGACATGAGCGTCAGAGTCACTTTGGAATTCAAAGTGTTCCTAAAACGTGTTCTTAAAAACCCCCCAACCTTTTGAGTACTGGACTTGCTAAAGGACACAAATGTAGGACCAGTACCCGCTAGCTGTTCATTTCAGGTAAATGGATTGACTACTTGGCCTTTGGTCATGATTCTAAAATATGAGGGTAGAAAACAGCAAAGAGTGGGATTGCCTCTTAAATAAAACAATGAAAGTGCATCTATCATTTGTCCCTTGAATGTGGAATTTGATTTTAATTTCATAATCTAGTAGCAAACGTGACATTAAAAGGGTGTATTTATAGTATAATTTTAAAATGACATTTTATAATTTTTCTATCCCAAGGTGAAATAATGCATTTAGTAATTTGGGGGTAGGGGAAGTATTGTGTTTAATTGGAGTTTTCTGGTATGCGTCCCTCAGAGATTAATTTTTTTTTATTTTAAAAGATTTTCATTTTCAGCTCTTGAAAACCATTATTTAAATTTCCATAATGATTAAAATTTTTTCCTTTTAAAATCAGAATTGCTAATGCCTTTATCTTTGAGAAGGGTTTCTTAGAAATAGGTCCAACATTTAAACTTTTTTCTTTAAAATGTGGTATTGGATGTTAATTTTACACAGTTCTGAGTACTGTTAACAATATCTGGAAAGTATTTAGAGATCATCGGAAAGTTAAACATTCTGAAATTTAACATAAGTACACTTCTTTTTGATTCCAAGAAAATAAAACCAGATTTTTCAAAGTAAATTCGAATTTTGTTTTTGTTTTCCTCTTAATAGTTTTTCTCTTTGGTTTCATTTTCTTGCTAATGCAAGATGAATCAACAACTTTATGCTGGTTTTTAGGCCAAGTTCAGTTCAGTGTTCTAATATTTGACCTCCCCCCCACCCCACCCCCACCCCCCATAAAACCTCTTTATTTCTGGTATGATTTTAAATACATTTTAAAAAAATAAGAGCAAATTACAACTACAGCTCTATTAAAGATTTTTTTTCCTGAAGAAGACTGTTTTGTTTCCCAGAAGATACACAGTGGCTTTCACAGTAGTAGGAATGGTAGATAGACCTGTATACAATATGCCTCTTTTCAAGGATATTTTAGCTCGTCTGCAGACTTTTAGGCAATTATCTTTAATAAAACAACTAAAGAAGGATGAAAATTTATTAAACTGACCCTTTCTTTTATGCTTGCCTTTGAGAATGGGGGCTGGGGAGTAAACTTGTGTGTTTTTGTTTTTCCTTCAGGAACTTGGATGCTTGAACCTCATTGCTCCCTTCATGGCCAAAGTCCCACAGGCCCTCCTGAGGTTCACCTCTAGTGTCTTTTATTCAGTCTTCTCTTATTTGCCAGAAATATAGTGTGACAGCTCTCTCCATATATTACAGAGTAAGAAAATACTGAGAATTGCATAAAGTGACCTTGTGGATGGAATGAAAGTCTTAATATTTTTCCTTTATCCACGAACTTTGACCACAGTACAATTGAGTGCATTTATTGGATGTACTCATTTTAGAACCATCAAAGAAAGTATCCAACTAAAGTGAACCATTCAGGATTGATTTTAGCTCATTATTTAACATGCTATCTAATCTTGGACAAATTAGCCAGCTGCCCACAGTACTTGGGGTATTTGTAGGTACATTTTTTTACTCCACCTCAAATTCCGTGATCTATTAAAAGATTGAAAATGCTATATCAAAGGTAAGTGGAGGAGGTGGGGGGAGCGACCTGGGAAAGCGTATTCGTACCTATTACAAGTATCCCAATTTATGTTATGTATAGATGTAAATATCTGAGTAAGGGAAATCCAAATGATTTCTGTCCTTGGCAGAAGAGAGTTTCTGTCTTGTCCCATATCCACATTTAGTTCCTTCCACCCACTAGAGAAAAGTTGGAAAGGACTCAGCAAATAATTTCCTTGAAATAGAAGAATTAGTATTTCAACTATGTTTGTGCTGACCAGTTGAAAGGTTTGAGTTTGGAAACTGCAGAAACCATTCATAAGGATAATACGGTATAGTTTTCAAGTCCAAGGTAGACTCCTGAGAACAGTGCCTTTTGCCACCAGCATCAAGTTGAGCTTATGCCTGGTGGATGGTTTTTAGCAAGATTAGTGAAAAGAAAACTTGTGAGCTGCTTTGCCCTTCCTTGAATAGAAGCTTAAAAAAGGGGGCCCCAACTCAAGAATGAGAATTCTATGCATACAAAAGATTAATTATAAATATTTGAATTTTAATGTATTTTATATTTTGATACATTTCAGATTAATATCAAATAAAGCGAGTCATAAAATTCTAAAGTTAAGACCAGCCACAATATTAATTTAATCTGTTAAATGAGTATTTTGACATGCAGGGGTTGGGATATTTTTCAGACATAAAATATATACAAGAAAATTGGAAGGCCTGTCTTACTTTAGGAAATCAAATCCAAAGATTTCCTGAGTGAGAATTTTACTAACTGCTCTTATATTTTCATGTTTCATGCCAACTTAGTGTTTGAAGAGTAAGAAATTTGGGCCTTAACTGAGGCTCAAATGTCAAAAATAAGTTGATAATATATATTTGACCCTTTGCTTTGAAACCTTCAATCTACCTACAAGTGTGTGTTGGTGTGTGTGTTTTCTTAGATCTACATTTGAAGGCTCCTGGTATTACATTTAAGCACTATTGAAAATGTAGGTTTGGAACCTAAAACTATGATGACTAAGTACAAGTCAAAAGACCTTGAAGTTAGGCCATTTTGTTTGTTTTGTTTTTACTTAATGGTTTAGGTGGAATTTAATATGTTAAATATCCTATAGGAAATGATGTGGCTAGAGTATAATTACCTAAATTTTATGCTGCTTACAAGAGATTCACTTTTGAATTTTTTGGGGTGACATTGGTTAATAAAATTATATAGGTTTCAAGAGTACAATTCTATAATATGTCATCTGCATGTTGCGTTGAGTGCTCTAAATTTTCTAAAATAGATTATTTGCCCCTCAGTGTCTTTCTCACTGTGAAGTCAGAATCACATGCAGTGTTTAAAAGTGCAGCTTACTGAGCCCTGTGCTGGACCTACAGTCTGACTCTCGAGCCTGAGGGTTTGCCCATTCTCCAGCTGCGCTGAGGGCCCTGACCCCGCCAAAGGTCTGGCTCCCCTGGATCTTAGCGGGACAAGCAGGTACCAAAGTATGACCACTCTCCGGACCCACACATGCATGCCCTTGCCTTGCTCCTCTGAATACTCACGGAGCTTTTAGCAGACAGGTTCAGATATGCAATGGGAACAAGCCTTGGAAACCAACTATGAGAATTGTTGGTTGGCCAGTGTGCTCACCTGTCCTCCTGCACCCAAAACAAATCCTCAGTTCAGGTGGATGATAATACCCTTAAAATACAATATTTTCTAGAAAGGTTAAAACACCATCAGTCATTTATACATTTGTGAACTAAAAGAAAACCCAATGACTCAAACTGACACTTCGAGAAGATTAGCAGCTCTAAGTGAAAGGGTCTGCAAGTGTGGCTTAAGAAGTCCATTGGAGAAAACACAGACTAGAGGAAAAGTAGAGACGTTATTAGGGAAAGGTTACTTTTTAGGGACTTGTGGTAGATGGGAGTTGTGTACTGGAAGTGGTTGAATAATCAAAGCAAACTGCTGATTTCAAAATCATTTTTAGAGATGTTTGCTCCTCACTTCTGACTTTCCTGGTTCCCAGCTCCCTGAGCTCCAGCTAGTATAGCTCGTGCTACAGTTCAGCCGCTGGATGGATTAAAATGATTAGTCTGGCCAAGGAACCCACCTACCAGATGTAGCTTTACTTCTGAGAGGAAATACCTGTATTTCAAGTTTCATGCAGCTGACATACAAATGAACTTTTGGATGCAATTTAGAGACCACCTAGATATTTTTCTTTCAAGTTGTTTTTTTTTTTTTAAGTATAAATACAGTTTACTCTGAAATTTGGAAGTCTATGAAATTTTTAAAAATTTTAGTTGATAGAAGAGAGAAACAAAAGCTTCACCCTGCATTTTTCAGACATGGATAAGGATGAAGAAGAAGGGGGGCATACTGCCAATATATATTTAAAATTAAGTGGCTGCAGGTAGGTACTTGAACAAGAAAAGTAACCGGCTGCAGGTGAGTGTATGAACGAGCAAAATGAGAAAAACGAAGTAACCAGCTGCAGAGTAAGGAGGTGGTTAGCATTTCAGGGCAGGAATCCTCTCTAGGAAGGAGTTTGATAGATCTTCTGGGTGAGTAGGAAAGAACTTTTATCTCCTGAACTTAATTCTACAGCCCATATAAGTAAGCTTTAGAATTCTCTCTGAAGCATGTGTAGTTGATGGTGGATGCATTTTCTTGCTGTTTGTTTGCCTGCATATCTCATTCCTACTGTTTTCACCGCGAAAGCTTAACGTTACCGTTTCGCTAGAGCACACAGCAAATATCCTCCAGCCCTTTAAGCACTGCCTCTGTCGGTACCGTTAGTTGATATTGGTTATCAGATGTTTAGAAGACTTGTTTGCTCTGAATGTCCTGAAATTTCTTATGACTTAAAAACTGACTGAAAAAAATCAACAGGTGCCTTAAAATAGAATGTTGTTCATAATGTAGATTTTTTGGGTATCAATGTTTGCTATTTGCCTTTTCTCGAACACAGGTGGAGGTAGTACTAGGAAAACTATCTTCTGACAGCTACTATTCTTTTAAAATGATGTGTTAGTTTTATGTTTACTTCTTTGGTCTTGGTTAATTCTACTAATCTCGGAAAAGAGTTGGCTGAAAATTATCTTTTTTCCATTTGATATAACTCTTACGTTTTTTTTCTACTCATACCATTCAAAAGCTAAGATTTGTGGTGTAAGCCAACAAAAATCCTCTTAGGTGCTTTAAAAACAATAAGGCTTCCTTGAGCTTTCTAAATGAAAGTTTTCTTTGTTTTGTTGCACTTGTGGGTCTTTTGAACATGTGAGGGAAAGGTTTATGTAATGAAATTCCCATGTTTTAAGAGTCTAAAGAGGTTTGGATTTATGGCACTGGCTCCCACCCCCAACCCCGCCGTCAAATCATTGAGACTAGAGAACTTTCGAATATGTCCCAGATCATAAAAACTTGCTGTTCCCAAGTTCTCTGAAATGACAGGATAAAATGAGATACTAAAGGGCACCTTCAACTCTTAGAAGGCAAGATTTGCTTCGAGGTGACCTAAACCAAAGAGTAGCTCACTCCACTCTGATTTTATGCAAAAGCTGTGACTGAAGGAAAAACTTTTCCCACCAAATTTCTGTATAGTTACTTTCAAGAATATATCCTGTTTTCTTCAGGCTCGGGGCTTGTCTGCTAAAATAGTTAGCTGTGAGGCAGACAGGGAATGAATTGCATCTGCAAAGGCAGGACAAGTTTGGGAGAAGAGATAACCCCCTTGCTTGCCTCACAGCTGCCCACCCTGCAAGGAGCAGAGCTTGCCAAGAATATCCACACTGATTTATGGAGGAGAAATGAGGAAACCATTTACCCCCAGATATCCTGGATTTGTGACAATATTGCTGTAAACTATTTCCATTTAGACCACGAGAGAATTCTGAATCTCCCAGGTGTTCCCTCTCGCCCACCTTCACTCCCTTCCTGTCCTAGCATTTCCAGCAGCCTCAGGCCAGGGGTTCTCAAACTTTGGGGGTACCTAAGAATCTCATGGGGAGCTAATTAAAGTGTGGATACCTGGCCCCACTCCAGAAATTGAGGTGACACTCTTCTAAGGGCTCTCTTGCACTTGGAAAAACATCAGAAACAGGGAAATTTGTACATAATTAGGCTACAGACTAAATGATAAAAAGCTGAGTATATTTTTCCAAAGGTTTCACTTAATTGGGACTCCAGGTGGTCATCTGCCCCCTCCCCCATCTCCTTTTCCTTTCCCTCTCCTTAAATTGAGCCAACAGGAGTCACCAGGCCCTACATTAATGAAAAGGAGTCATATGGAAAGCAGTAACAACAACG
Organism: Pteropus alecto; assembly: GCF_000325575.1. NCBI lineage: Eukaryota > Metazoa > Chordata > Mammalia > Chiroptera > Pteropodidae > Pteropus > Pteropus alecto. Next base: position 5,836,415 of record NW_006434709.1, on the reverse strand, counting down.
ATGACACAACACAAAGCTGTGTTGGTCACTATTTACTGAGCACACACTAAGTACCAGGCACTTACTAACAGCACTTACTAACATTCTCATATAATTCAAATAGGAGTTATTGTCTTCACTTTAGAGAGAAAAAACAGACTGCAAAGATAAGGTAACCCGAGCAAAGACTCAGAGCTAGGAAGTTGTAGAGGCAGAGTCGAACTCAAACATCTCTCCAGCTATACGACCTTACTCAGCCTTTGCTTCCACACCCTGCAGTGGTTCTGTGAGATGGTCACCCGATTCCAGTCTGTCTCTTAAAGCCTTCATCTTGACTCCACCCCTTGCTCAGAAGCTTTGGGGGAAGCACTTGCCTTTCGTGTGCCTTAATTTAACTCTGGCAGATGAGTAGAGTGCCCCCGGCATGGAGTGGCTGACGTCCCAAGTGCCATTAGAGAACTTTGATATGAAGTACCTCCCAAGAGCTTGCTCTTCTGTTTATAGCAAACCTTTCCCAGGAAGAAAATTAAGTGGAAGCTCTGGGAATGAACAAATGAATGGCTTGTTGGCCACAGGCATTTAAATATGGAGGAGCTTGTCACACTTTTAGGATTTATCAAGTTTGAACTTTTTTGCCTAGCAGGTGTTCGTTCTAGTCCCAAGGCTCTGAATTTAGATCAGAACTTGACAAATGAGTCAATAGAGTTTTCAAAATCTCCACTCAGAACAGGAAGGCAAGAAATGGAAAGAATGTCAGTTATTAAGGTTGCAGTGGCCCTGGAGTCCAAATGGACCTTGGAAAGAACACTTGGGGAGGGAAAACATTCGAATGGCTTAAATCTGCTAAGAACTTGCCCTGTGCGGAATGCTCCGAGAGTGGCCAGGGCGGGAGCAAGCTCTCAAAGTGACTTGTCATCAAATGTGGACAACCTCATGGCCGGCTGCAGAGGCTAAAGTGTGTAAAAGGGCATTGCTTTCTGGGAGAGAGAAACTCTTGCCCCTGTACAGAGCAGCTGTGTCATTTAAGCAGTAGCTAAGTTCCTGATCTGAATTCAAGGATGTTTCCCAGGTCTCCACTCCCCAGGAATAACAGTGTCTGTCGTTTAAGATGGTCATTATTGCTCACATCCCGCTATAGCCAGGAGCAGAGGGAGGAACCTGGATCTGGGTCCCCTGTCGCTGCTGCAGGAGGACACAATTAGTGGTTAGCCTATCTCTAAAAGCCCTGGGGAGCAAAAAGTAGGAAGGAAGGAAATTGTGTAGGATAAACAAAACAAAGCAAAACCAAAAAAAAGCCGCAGAAAGTACTTCAGATGTGCAAGAATCTGTAATTCACATACTCATGGGATAGTTGAGGGTTAGGACCTGGAGTAAATGTTTTCACATAAAATGGGGATACCAAGAAAAAAGTAATCGGGTGAGTGGAAAGCCTGGATCGGTCTAACGAGGTCTTGGAAACATTCTTATGTTTCTGGATGTTTACACACATCAAGGCCTATACGTAAATTGTTTAAAAATATATCTAGCAGGTTTTCCTGTAAGGTCATTCACATTGCCAATTCGCCTTTAGATTTCCATGGCAGAGTTAAATGGTTTATGATCTTGTTGAAAATAATTCATCACTTAAGAAATGGTTTAAAAGAAATAAATATACAGGTTTTTAAAAAGTATGAAATGATCTCTTGAGTGTGTTAATCAAAACTCATTCCAAATGAAGTCGTCTCTGGCAAATACTGTTTTAGAGTGACAGGGCTGGCGCCAGGTGACCTTCACAATTCACTGCTTTTATAATATTAAAAGATTCATAGGGATTGATACTATGTGCCCCACCTCAGAATGGGTTTTTTTCAATATCTTAATGGCCCTTTCGATGGAACCAAACAAACACCTCTAAAAAGTAGGAGTGGTGGGCATTTTAATAGGCTGCTAAATTATCTCAATATTAAGTGGGCCAAGGATTACAAAGCCAGTTGGTATGCTGCTGTTGGAAGTGTCAGCCTTGTGCAGCTGTTCTGGTGAGGGGCTTGAGGGCCAGTTCGCAGGGGAGCCAAAGTTTTTGCAAGTTTTGTACATGTAAATGTGTTACATAAGTTTGAAGATGATTTGTCAAGTTGAACCCCCCTGTGAACCAAAAACAAAACAAAACAAAACAAAAAACAAAATAACAAAATCAACTCATGCCAATGTTTCAGTTTGTGCAAAATAAGCATATTTTGAAATTTCATATGTATTAAATTTGTAGGAAACGAACCTTTTTCCTCACTAGATAACTTTGTCTTGTGTTACAATTGTTCAACCAATAATGCTTACATGTAAGGCTGGGGTCCCACTGTTTAAAAATCTCAAGCTGCATTTCCTAAATGAAATGGTGACGGGTGAAGAATGTTCTTTATGTAGAGTGGCCCTCAAAATTGCTCTGAAACCAGTGACATTTAAAATCACCTGTATTTGCATGAAAGTATCTGAGTTTTGAATTTGAAGAGGTTAAGGTTTCTATGGGGTTCTAACCTGGATAAGAGCAGGCATGGGGTAATATATTTCCCCAAGAGAATTCTGTGAAACTCAAGCCCCGGAAAGACACCTTACAACCCAAGTGTGCTCTGTGGTCTAAGGAGTCAGGGAAATGCTGCATAAATGTTCCTTGTAGCATTTTAAAGTCTCAGAGATGTCCCGCAGGAAGGAAACCAAGTGGACTTTATCCAGTGCAAAGTGTCTCTCATTGCCTCCATCCCCTCCCTCCCTCTATCCGGCCACCCACCACTTAATAATATTATGCAAAGCACATTCTGGAAAACCCTGGTCCTAGCTGGTAGCATGGACACACTAGCTGTGGCCAAATCCCACTTTTCTGGGCCCCTTTTCCTAATATGTAAACAATGGGTTTCAAGGCGAATAGAATAGTTGATTATTCCCAGTGTCTTTTTCAAAGGCTCACTTTAGAACTAAGACTTAAGGATTTTATAGGTTGTTTTTTATTTTTTCATATTCAAAGTGAGCCTTGAATGCCAGGACAACAGCAGACAGAAGACGGTGACTAAAAAGCAAACACAGCACATTAACAAACAAGAAGAAAACCTAGAAACTGGGGGTCCTCCCTGGTTTGACTGTTCCCATTGGAGCTGTATTAGTGGACATTGGTCTTTGTGCTTGTGGCCACCAAGAATCTTTTGAACTCTCATCCCATATTTAGGGGTTTTTCTACATTGTAAGTGCTGCCTCCTTGAGTCAGTCACTAAATCGCCCTCTCAGTCTTGCAGCAAAGCCTTTCCTGGCTAGGGGGCAGCAGAGGCCTGGGCTTTCGGGTGTAGCTGGACAAGGCACCTAGGATCGAGGGCCCAGTGTCAGAGGTGTGGGCAGCAGAGGCTCGGTCCAGAAGGGGAGCTGGCAGGAGTGCCCGCTGAAGGCCTAGCTCCTGCCTGGACGGTCTCCAACTGGACCCTGTCCTTCCTAGTGCTTCTGTGAGCTTCCAGGCATCCCTTAGTCATTTCTGTTTAAATCATCCAGGGCAGGTTATGCTGCTTGCAGCTAAGTGCCTGACTAACATAGGTTCCTCCTGCCAAACACGGCAGTTCTGTCTTAATGAAACTAGCGCTTTAGCAAGGAAGGACACTGGAAGTAGTTCCAAAACGTTTTATTCAGTGATATGGTATGTGTTTATTCTCTTAGATGTCTGGGGTAAGAGCTCTGTATACCACACATAGCAGAAGCTGGCTCAATATTTGTCAAATTAAAGACAACTTTCTTGTTCAAGTGACAGGCCCCACTCAGTCCCCTCTATCTGGTAGAGAGAATCTGACTTAAGATTTTCATAGGAGCAGAGGATCAGAAGAAGAGCAGAGAATGTACTCAGCCATATCTTGCCGAGTTGTTGTTGTTTTCACTCTATGAATGTGGTAAGAGCACTAAAATCCTAAATAAAATTTTCAGGAAATATGGAGGAATTTATAAATAATAATGACAAGGCAAATTTGCAGTAGGGTTTTTCCCCACTTCTTAGAGAAACTGGCGGTAGAGTAGGGAGTGGGGTTGGTGAAGGATGAGAATTTTTTTGTGCCTTCTCTGAAATCAAAAAGTGTTAAAAACCAAGAAAGTCACAGTGAAAAGTATTTTCCTTGATGTCAGGAAACTGTGGAATTATTTAACCAAATAAAAACAGATTTTTAATTCACTATCTGCTATGGGCTTAGCCCTCTGCTGGCTGCTATAAAGAAAATTGCAGCAATATTTACTTTTTCCGAACCACTTAGGAGTAGCTTGAGACATCCATGCCCCCTTATCTCTACTGTCTCAGTATTTCCTAAGAACAGGATATTCACGTACATAGTCACAGTGCAGTTATCAAATTCAAGCAGTTTAATACTGTTACAATAATTTTTCTATTCTACACTTCACATTCCAAGTTTGTCAACTGGCCCAATAGGGCCTCAAAGCATTTTCCCCAACTGAGTGCAGAATCAAATCCAGCACCACATACAACAGTTAGATGTCACATCTCTTTTGCTTTCTTTACTCTGGAGCAATCCTCAGCCTTTCTTTTATGACATTGAAACGTTTGAAAAACAGAAGTCAGTTATCTCAAATGTTCTGTAATTTGGGCTCCTCAGATGTTTCCTCTTGACCAGGTTCAGGTTATGTAGCGTCGGTCAGAAGGCGTCAGTGATGCTAGGTGATGGCCATGTGCTTATGTTCATTTTGATCACCTGGTCAATGTGTGGTCAGGTTTCTCCACTGCCTAGTTACATTTTCTTCTTGCAACTAATAAGCAACCTACAGAGCCATAGAACCTGGCTTTTAAGGGACTGGGACATACTACGTTAATGGAGGAGGCTGCAGAAGGCAGTGGTGAGAGCTGGCTTGAATCTCAACTGTGCCATTCACCAGCCATGTGACATTGGGCAAGTTACCTACCTCTCAGATCCACCTTTTCTCATCTGTAAAGTGGAGTAATTCTCTTCCAGTATTGTCGAGAGGATAAATATACAAGGTGCCTGGCGCATATGAGGCTTTCCATAAACGTTAGGGCATTTCTCTTCCACCTTTTAAAAGTTACTTTGAGGGCAGTGTTTTGTTGATCTTGTATTGTTTCCAATGCTATGAATGGACATTAAGGACAAGCAAGTCAACCAAAGCAACACTTATGGCAAGAGGCAGCAAAAACCAGGTGTATGATAGAGGCCCAGCGGGAAAGTGGCGTTCTCATTGGAAATGCCAGGAGCAGTCAGGGAAATAGCAACACCACAGGCATCTTGTGGTCCATGGTCATGTTCAGCCTGAGAGTCAGCCTTAAGGAACATGACCGTTGGGACACAGATTCTGACACTGGCTGGGACTCCAGGACTCCAGCGTTGTAATGCCAAGGACCTGGGGGTTTCCCCATCCCCCGACCAGGGGCCAGGGATGCAGGGCAGAATCTGCTCTGCTGCCAGCTGCCCGTGTGTCCCCGGGGAAAAACACCCATCTTCTCCATTTCCTCAACTGAAGAATGAGGGGTTTTGACCAAATCTGTAGTTCTCAGTCGAGGCTGGGCATCGGTAGGGGAATTTTAAGAACATGCCACTTCCTAGTCCCATCCCCAGATGAATTAAATCAGAATCCAGACATTGGAATTTTTCAGAACTTCCCTAGATGATTCTAATGTAAGTCAAATTTGCAAACCACAGGCCTAAACAATCCTAAATGTTCTTCCTAGCCTTATGTTTTATGAGTCTATGAATGGAATATTCTAAGGAACTAAATTTTCTGGTGAACTTAGAATTCACTTCCAGAAATGTCTTCTTGTTTCTATTCCTATTTTTGAAAACATTTCTAAAGTGAATAAGTCAAGATAATCTTGAAGGTCCTTTCAACCTTAATGTTTCTATGGCCACGTGAGAAGGATATTCTGAGGAACTGGGGTTTTCTGGTAAATTTAGAATTTCACCAAAATTTCGTTTTCACTTTTATTCCTATTTTGGAAAACTTCTCAATTGTACAATTTCCTATCTAGGGATAAAGGGACAGTAACTTCATAACATTAAGCCACAATGTACCCTTTCCCTAGCCAGGGCAGACATTACTGATTGATGGTGATACTGACCTGTGACTCCTTTAAAATCCTTCTCAATCCTAGTCAGCCATGACCAATCAATCAACACTTGAGATGAAACCTATTTTCCATTCTGGCTATGGTGAATTTAGCTCGATATTTCTTTCATAATGGGGTATCTTTCAGGGCCTCAAAGGCAAAACTCTAAACAGCCTTTCATCTACCCCAACTTCAAGTGCGTAGGACTGTAGAACAAGGGGTATGTTGAGTCTGGATAAACTTTTGGTATAAATGCATATACATTTTTATGAAAGTATGTTTCGCTGCCATTTACTTCTTTGACTTAACTTGAATACAGAGAAGCCAGTTCTGAGGAAATAATAAAGCAGAAGAGCCAGAGTTCAAATCCCGATTTTGCCAATCACGAGTTGGTCACTTTGGACAAGTTACCCAAATTCTCCTCTTCGTGCCTCAGTTTTCTTCTCTATAAAATGTGGCTAGTAATACTATCTACCTAGTAGGGATTTCGTGATGTTTGAATGAAATGACAAATGCCCAGGGTCTGACCCACAGGAACTCTCAGCAAGTGCTATCTATTTACCTGGTTTATATCATTCATTAAAGGTTTTATTAAGTGAGCATAAATTAAAATGACAAAGAAGTGTTAGAGGTGGTAGAGATAATAGAAATAGCTATGTTGTGCTATGCTGGTGGGAGGGACTTATGAATCTGTGTCCATCTAAAGTGGGTGTTGTCAGTGTGGTCTTGGTGGCAGCGCCCACAACTAGGGTGTGTTCATGTCCATCCAGGGAACTCAACAGGAGCTGTGGTGCCCCAGAGGGGGCATTTTGGAAATTGATGGGTGTGGTTTTTGGTTGACCCCGCCACTGGCGTTTGGGGATAGGAAGAAAGCTAGATGTCCTGCAATGTTTGGGAGAGTCCCGTACAACAAAGAATTGTCTCATGTCCCACATGATTTTTGAATGTTCCCCCAGATTAAACTCACATTTACAAATGTTAATCGGCAATACTTAGAACATAATAATTCTGAAAATAAGTTCTAAGAAGTTATTCAAAAAGCCTGGTAATTTAGAAGACTATTCCATAGAGAGAAACTTAAATGGAAAAAAGATCTCGTCTGAAAAATTAGTGATTTACTCATGTAGTGCAGGTTGCTGGCTCTAGGCGCTGAGCGTCTTACTACAGATTTTCCTGAAAAGGGTTTCAATGCAGTAGGGCAGTGACTGTGCATTGAAACCAACTGAAAACATGTAAGAGATCTGAGATTTCTTTGAATAGACCTTGAACCAAATATAAATTAGCAGATTCATGAAATGCAAGGATCTCAGTGAATTTTATTCCCCATCACTTGGCCTCTTTCAGTCTGTCTCCTCACGGATACAGCTCCAAGTTCTTCTAAAGTACTTTAAGTACTCTTATCACTAGAGCAATACTCCAGGTCACAAAGTGGGGAACAACCCTGAAGCCATACCTATAAATAAGTCCCAGCTCATTTAGGACTTTGGATCTGTAGCTTGTCTTAGTATACAATCTCTATTTTAATTATGGTTATTTTATTTCTCTTATATACAGGTAAATGTTCTCTGTTATTAGTCTAACACTAGTTTTTATCTTAATGTCCATCCTCTGCCCTTTGATTTTTCTGTTCTTGTCTAAACAGCTTCTGATCTTGTTGCTCCTCTTAAATCTGGACGCCTTCATTGTCAATAGGTTCAGGCAGCTGGCTGCTTCATTCTATCCTACAGTGCAATCATGCTTGAGCATTGATATTTTGAACTATATGTTACTTGGTGATACATTATCATCCTTTCATTTTTTCTTTGTTAGAGGAGTGGTTCTCAGTCGTGGCGGGGCGGGGTTGCTCAGGAATGTTTGACGATATCCGGAGACATTTCTGGTGGTCATGTCTGGGGCGCAGTGCTGCCGGCATGCAGAGGGTGGAGGTCTGAGATGTCGCCACCAGAGTTACGTGGCCCCATGTCAGTAGTTCTGAGGTTAAAAAATCCCGCGTTAGAGTTATTTTTAATTTTTTAAAAAAGGTATAGATAGCTTATACAATCTATTAATTCCATTTGAGATATTAAAGAGAGTTTACATAATATCTGTAATACCAACAAGCAATAAACCACTGGCATAAATCAAAATAACTGGAAGTAGTGTGGGAAGACATTGGATTCCCCGCTTCCATCTTAGCCCTTGAACTAATTATGTAAATAGAGAATGACTTTAGAAAAGTTTTCTGTTCCTTAATCTCATGTGGAAGACAAAGGTCAAATGTGGAACTGTAGCATATCTAAACCACTGAGCATCCATCCTTCCAGCTGTATTTCTCAAAGTCCTGTCTCCAAGCATCCTCATTTCAAGTAATGCTTGTTCAGCACCAGTGAATTCAATCTTCTCCCATCCCCATTGTTGGTGAGTTTTTAGGGAACACTCAGGAGGGGCGAAGTCACCCATAGGATTTGGAGGAGACACATCCTTTCAGTCAGCACCCAGGTCTGGTCTCCATCACAGTCTCCAGCCCAGAGGAACACAGCTGCAAGAAGGCAACAGGCCTTCCTCCCTGTGCTGCAAATAGCCTGAGAAGAGTGTCTTAGAATTATTTAAAGCTGTGGCACTTAGTGTGGCTAGTATGTGGGAGAAGCGAGTTTGTATACAGTACCGTGTAGCACATTCCTTTGCAAGATACATTAGGAAGCCTTCCCTCCAAATGGCGTTAAACAAATGGAATGGAACATTCCAGAGTCTGCAAAACAACACAGGGGCGAGCTAAGTTTGGAGGAGATTCTTCTCCCTGGTGCAGTAACTCGGCAGCACTGGACCCCAGCTGCACCATTTATCATGCTGAGTGGCTTTGGACACAACCTTATTCTTCACCCTGATAAACGTCCTCCCTGTAAAAAGGATACGCAGCACCTAGCGGATTTTGGGCACACAAGACATGAAAGATGCACCATGAGCTGCTTTTGCTTAGTAAATCCACTCAAGACTGCAGAGTGCAGGAGAAAGACCGGCCCCACTCATGTCAGAACTGGAGCTTGCTTTAAAGGAATTACATCCGCAGCAGCTTGGTTAGCAATGGGGGACGGTTCGCAGGCAATATGCCAATCCTGAAGTTTGAGCCACCTGGGGCCTAGCTACTCAACTAGGGACCATCTCTGGACCCTCAAACCATCTTAAGATGTACCCCTTGGTCATTTTGTGCCAGATTATATATGCATGATCTAATTTTATTTTCACGATAATCCAAAATACAGGTGCTATTGCTCCTTATAGGGGACAAGGAAAGTGAGGCCCAGAGAAGCAAAGGGACTTGCTCAGGCTCATGGTGGCAGAGGCCCTGGGGCCAAGGCAGAAGGGAGCACAGGCATGCGTGGCTCTTACCTACTGCTTTTGCACCTGGGCAGGCCTCATCCCTTCCTTCTAGGGAAATCACTGCCAAAAGCGACTCACACACCTGTGGGAGGGGAGGCTTTGTGAAGTCAGCTAGCCTTGCTCGGGGACTCCCAGCTCACAGGGCCTCATGCTGGCTCCTGCTTTCAGCCCAGTGCTGGGCCCCCCAAGCCTTGGCTCCCGGCTACCACATCTGCTTGGTGGAGAAGTGGGTGGGGCCCAAAGAGCAGATTTATTGTGTCTCCAGCGCCTTGGGCTTCATCCCAGCCTCACAGAATTGGAGCCATGACAAAAATAAATGTGTTTGGCTCTGGCCTCAGTCACTGAGGATTTATTTAGCACCTGCAGTAATAAAAAAATAACACTGCCGCAGCGTGCAAGGCCATGCGCGGGCAAGCTGGAAGATGCAGAGGAGGCGCGGACGCTTGCTTGCTAGCTGCTTGCAATCTAGTTATTGAACAGAAAGGGTTCCAGAGGATCTCTGAGAAGGAACAAGGCGGGGCACCTCTGAGATGAGGAACCCGAGAGGTTGAGTACTCTGAGGTCACACAGAGAGGAACTGAAGGACCACTGCAGATTCTGTGACACACGAGCCCTTTTGTTTTTCTTTTTAAACACATGTGGAACAATAAAATTTAAAAATAAAGCTAAGCAAAAAAAAAAAAAGGAAAAAACCACCTCATATCCCCCCACCCAGAGATAACCACTATTCTCCTGGCAGAGGACGCCTCCCAGCTCGCTCGCTCTGTGCAGATGTACATCCATGTGTCCACTGCGTGTGTGTCGTTATATTATGGAGGTGGATCATGCACATACTGTTCAGGAAATGTGCCTCCTTTGCAATGCTCCCCATGAAGGGGCTCCCAAGTGCAGGGAAGAGAGGGTGCTTCCAGGAGGTTCTTCTCCCCTGCAGGCAGCCATGGGATCCAGGAGGGAGGGAGCCCTCCCCACAGGGCCTAGGTGAAGGCGACACCTGGAGGGGAAAGGATGAGCTTGGTGAGACGAGTGAGGTAGGACTTAGAGATGCTGAGGGGAGCCAGTTTTGGTCCAGGGCAGTGTGGGGTAGGCAGAATGTGGAAAGGGATGTCCGCAGGGGCTTCCAGTGTGGTGGTATAGAAAGGAGAGGCCCATCTCTGGGTGCTTTAGGTCAGTGGTCTCCTACCTTTTTGGCACCCGGGACCAGTGCTCCTTTGAGAATCTAACACCTGATCCGAGGTGGAGCTGAGGTGGTGATGGCTGCAAATACAGATGAAACTTGGCTTGCTCACCCACCTACCGCTCACCTCCTGCTGTGCGGCCTGGTTCCTAACAGGCCACAGACAGGTACCAGTTTGTGGCCTGGCAGTTGGGGACCCCTGTTCTAGGAGGCCTGGTTCCTAACAGGCCACGGACAGGTACCAGTTTCTAGGGGACCAAAGCACTTGACTTCCCCACAGCTTCCCACACACTTTTTCAGAAGGCTCTTCAGCTGGGAAAAAAGTATGAAATCAGTGTTTTCCAAAATGTGACCCAAGAAATACCAATTCCACAAAAGCATTCTCCAGAAAAAGGGTTAAAAAAAGTTTGAGAAAGTCCATCTATAGTCACAATGCACAGGAGGTCTTAACCCAGGTTTCCCAATGTATTTTCTCAGAATGGTTCTTACCATCTGGAATTTCCCTCTTGCCCTGAGCTCAGTGATGGAGAAGATGCAACAGTCACTGGGCTGAGGGTCTCCCCTCATCAAGGCGGCTTCTTTACGACCAGCAGAGAGCCCCTCGCCTGCCAGGTGTCAGGTACCCACAGCCAGCCTCCACAGGGCCCTGAAAAGGCAGAAGTCAGTGCTCTCAAGGTCTTCTCCAGCTCTAACTTTCTATTTCTGTTTCTGAAATTCATGCCGGTTGAATCTCACTTGAGAGAATTCCCAGGGAGTGTGGTGGAACTAGGCAGTCAAATTTGTTGGTTAAATTCACTCATTTACTCAAAAAATATTTCTTGAGTTCCTACAATGTGCCAGATACTCTTCTAGGCATTGGGGTTCAGGAGTAAATATGAAAAAGATTTTTTTTCCTCTTATTTCTCTAATGAGGAAATGAGACTATAAGCAAATAACTATCATATGTCATCTAAGCGCTACAAGGAGAAATAAAGTAGCATAAGCAAAGCGTGTGGGATAGATTGAGATGGGATGCAATTTTCGATAAAGTGAACTGGGAAGGCTTTTCTAAAGAGATGACATTTGAGCAGAGACCTGAAGGAAGCCAGGATGAAGCTCTGCAGAGATCTCAGCACAGAGCATTTCAGGTGGCGAGAACAGCAAGTGCAAATGTCCTGTGGCAGGAACATGTTTGAGGGAAAACAAAAAGGCCAGTGTGGCTTATGGGAGTAAGAGGGGGAGATTATTTAGAGACGAGGTCAAAAAGATAGTGAGGGCCAGATCTTGTAGGACTGTGAGGGTCACTGTAAGAACTTTGGATTTTAATCAGAGCTAGACAGGAAGCCACTGGAAGGACTGAGCAGGGGAGTGACGTGTGAGACAAGGGAGAATTTCTGCTTTCTAATGGCGACGAGCGGTTTTTCTAAGTGGTAAGATCCCACTCTCTGCCTTTGAAAATAATGCAGCTTAGAAAAATTGAGTTTCCATTTCATAACTGAAGTTCTTACAAGACCTCAGGATTGGTCATTCATTCTATACTTATTGAGCATCTACTACTGTGCCAAGTTCTGTGCTGGCACCAGGGATACAAATGTAGCAGATGTGACTTTTACTTCCCAACTTTTGATACAAAAAAAAACCTCCCCACACTTTGTCCCTCTAATGAAATAGGGCTCCAAGCTTCCACTTGTCAGGGTGGCAAGGAGTTCATCTCAGTCATGTTTTAGGAGGCAATGTCCTTCCTTTCCTCTATGGTTCCATATGAATTCAGTAACTCACAGGTGCCTGGGAGAAGGGTCTCTAGTCTCCAGTGTCATGGATGCTACCAAGATGCTCATGGTCCAAGCATGGTGGTCTTTTCAAAGGCGAGCAGCTCCATTCCTCTGTACCAACCAGGGCTTCCAAAGTCCTTCCTTTGGTTCCAGGATCACAGCTCCTAACAACTCAGTCTCCCTGGTATCTACTTACTATCAGCAATCAGATCGTTAATGGATGTTGCTTGGATGCATAAGGCATAGCCACTTTTCCTTAAGCTTTTTATAAATTTTGGTCTAATCTACAAGTAAACCAGTGCTTATTATGGTTGGTGAGGCTGGGCTCGGAGCAGTGGGTTAGAGTCTAGAGATGTTTTCCTTATAAGGGATGAGCCAGAGGAGGCTACACAACCCATGTTCTTAAGTTGTTGTTTTAGTTCTGTTTCTAATATGATTAATACAAAATTATTCACTCATTTTCAGTTTTGTGTAACAAGAAAAGGTGTACAACAGGCTGCTTCCATTCTTGTGAGAAATGCTAAATTAATTATGACCGCAGAACAGAAACAGGTTTATTATTTTTTTGGAGGTAGGAGAACTTTTAGGGATCATCTGAGAAACCTGGTTTGGTTCCTTAGCCTTTTCAAGCTACTTGACTTCTCCAAGCCTCCTCTCTCTGTTTTGCAGTCCAGAGAATATAGTTAGTCCTTCACTAGGAATAATAACCGGTTGAATAGAATTTCATTTTTTTATTCTTATATGCTCCACTTTGCTCATTCTCTAGTTACTCAAGGGAAAGTTCTCTCTCCTTCTCTCTACTTTCTTCACTCTCTGCCCCTCCTTTCCCCACTTTTTATTCATTTACCAGTTTATTCTAAGGGACACGATAAAATATATAGGTGAACAAGCAGCCAGATGAAAAACACAGTGAGGTTTGGAGAGTCCCGAGAGTGGGAGTGGGCCTGGAATATGCCACGTTCCCTGCATGTGGGTGCACTCACCAACCCAGAAGCTCCAGATTTTTTTTTTTCAATCACTGAAAACTCTGGGTGATGGGAATCAGGCTGGGGTAGAACAGTGCAGGGCCCCACAACCGTGCCCGGACACCCCACTCTTCCCGGGAGGCCCCCTGGTCCCCTCTGTTCAGAAGGCAGGAGTGCCTCAGCAACCTGCTCACCCGGAGGTTTGTCTCCTCCTGTGGACAACGTTCAGGATGGATGTCAGCTGGCAGCAGTCCTGCATCCTGCAGCGGTAACGAAGTTTAGGAAGTGCTTAGCTGAAAAGGGCACGGACCAGGTAATTGAATTGGTGTCAGACACATAATGGCTTCAAGAATTTTTTTCTCCCTCGCTTGGTAAGAAGAGCCCTTTCCTTCACATCCTCCGTAAAAGCTCAAGGAGAAAAGGATGTTCACTCAGCTCTATGTCAGCCGTGACTATCGAGTAGGAGTTTTGGGAAACCGTACGGAGAAGCACACTTTTTAAGAAGGCTTTGGGGACTGTTAAGAGCAGGCTGGGCAGGGTACAGGAAGAAGCTACGAATGAGTGTTTTCCACAAGATGCTGCCAGGTGATAAAACATTAAAATCAATACCAATACTCTCTCTTCAAGGATCAGTCTTAATGATTCTGTCAAATATCTGGGCCCTGTGGTCAAATGGACAGTGAGCTTTGGGCTTCAACAAAAATAGCTTAATGGGTGCCATGAATGGATGCCAAGAATGCTTAATGGGTGCCGGGCCCTGTGCTAAACTCTGACACATTGTCTCATTTAATCCTCCCAACCGTCCCAGGAGGGAGGCTCCATTATCATCTCCGTTTTACAGATGAAGAAACTGAGGCTTGCTCACGATCACAGTTATGTCGGCAGGAAATCTAGGATTGGGATTCCAAGGCAGTACTTCCGTTCTTTGCCTCTCTGATAAAAACTTAAAGGGAAACAACACCTTCACTCTCGTGTGATAAAAGAGAGTGCAAAAGAGTTCACAGTGAAAACAAACTCTGTTCCACCAGACTCCAGTCCACGTGCAGCCACCATTACTGGTTTTTTTCTGTTGCCTTCCGATGATACAGAATACACGCAGCTGTGTCCATGCTTGTGTGTCTGCATGTGTGTGTCTACCAGTGGTCGTGTGCTCGCCACACTGTCTGCACCTTGCTTCATTTACTATGTCTTAGAAACCCTTAGCGTCAGGACAAAGAGAGCTGCCTGACTTTTTAATGGCTGCAAATGGTTCATAGTGTGGATATATAGGAACTTAACCACTCCTTCCTTAGAGACATTTAGGACTTTCTAGATTTTTTTTTTAACCTTTCTAGATTTTTTTTTTTAAACCTTTCTAGATTTTTGTCGTCAGTAACAATGTTGCAATGAGCATCCTCAGACAAATGGCTCTGCAAATGTGTGTGAGCAACACTGTGCTTTTAATCATAAAAACGAGATGACATCCTAGGACAGTTGGGATCACTCACTAGGTTTCTGGCTCAGAGGTTGCACTTCTATCATCTCCAGGGGGTGGGCGTGGCTCCCAGAGGGCCATGCATGTTCTTGGCTTTGGGACATCTCATGCACACGACCCTTCAGGTTTGATTGCAAGACCCCAGCAGCGCCTAGTGCCCCGGGGACATTTCTGACCGAAAACAAGAATGTGGACAGCAGAGGTTCCTCTCTGCAGCCACCATCTCATCACACCCCGCTTGGGGCAGTCAGGAACAGTAAAGCTCATCTGTCAAACCTGCTGCTCTAGGCAGGTGGAGACCCATCATGTCTGGCTTACCTAAGGAGGCCTGGGCTGAACTCCAGAGAGATGGAGCAGCTTGCTCAAGGTCACTCAAGAGACAGATGGTGGGGAGGACAGTGGGGAGTTGGGGAGGGGGCTTCCGTCTCCTTGCATACTGCTCTCTCCTCTGTCCCCTCCTGGCTGGAGAAGGTCTGCTCAACAGAGCTTTGCCTCTTCTAAGGCTTGAGAAGATCATGAAGGTGCTCTGGGCCCTGGGGAGAGGATGCAGGATTGATTAGGGGTTCCTGCCCCGTGCGTAGGGGGAGGGATCATCCCCTTGTCACCTTTTTGCCTTCACTAGAGTGAAGCTGGCTTTTTGAAGTTGATGTTTCTTATATAAGCTTCTGCTCTTTGTACCCGTCAGGACCGTCTTCGGCTTTAACAAACCCAGAATGAAATTGGCATAATACCAAGATTTATTTTTCACTTATTCATCAATCCCTGACTCAGGCCATTCCCCATGTCAGCTGTTCTCCTTCAGTGACTCAGTGACCCAATCTGCTTTCGACTTGTGGCTTGTCCCAATGGGCGGCCGTCATGATTGCCCTTGGAGAGGGGAGAACGGGGGGAATCGCACTCTGATTCTCGAATGCTTAAGTCATTTCCCGTCACAGTTCACTGGCCAGAACTAGACAGGTGGTCACACGGGATTGCAAGGGCCTGGGCAACGTGGGGGGGAGGGGACATGTCACATGGATAATCCCGAGTAGTAAGTGTCTCTGCCAAGCCCACAGGCTAGTGAGGCCAGGTGACTATGAGATGCGTTAAGCTGGGCAATGACCACAGGCCTGTGGGGGCTGTTGTTAATAATAATAGATTTGGGGACCAATATTAGCTTTTAGGTGCTACTCAGTTGCTAATTCACCTGTAGTGGGCTTTTATTTTTCTTAACCATCTTAGTGTCAAATAAAACATACAGAAAAACCCCACACAATTGTTGAGTTTAACCCTAGTAAATTATTATAAGGCAAATACTCTTGAAACGGCCTGCCGAGGCAAGAAACAGGACTTAACTGTAGAGTTAATTGTTTTAATTTTTGGACTCAGAGTTCTATTTCGCCAAACTTGAGTCTAACGCAGCTTTGAAAAACTGAAGTTTTGGATTTCAGAGGTCTAATGCCCCCACTTTTCTACGAAGCGCTGTCTAATCTAAACAGTGAACTTGCAATATGCCTGTGTCGGAGGGTGCAAGGCAGTCCTCCCATCTCACAGTGAATGTTAGGGAAGGAATGTGGGGTGCCTCGGGCAGGCCAGCCAGAAGCCAGGGAAAGCGCTGCCAGACTCTCCCCGTGTGCCCTCACTGTGCACTTGGTCCCTGGGTCAGCCTGCTTCTTGTGGTCCTGGGGCTCCAGGGAACACATCTGCCCAGAGAGGCCACCACACCCACCATGCAGCCCCTCCTTCAGGCCAAACTACGGCCTCGAGGTCAGCCTGACCCTGGGGACTCCCAGCTCTGGGCAGAAGCCCCGTCACCCCCTGCCAAGGTATGTGTCAGCCTCAGAGCAACACACCATTTTTTGAGAACTTGCAAAGGCCGAATCCTAGAAAGACTGCGTGTTCCTGGCCACCAGCCGTCCAACCTTGGCGGTGCTCGCCCCACACTCGGGAGCCTGACACATCTGTTGGGAGACAGCACTGGGCAGGGCCCTTCCATCTAGTTTGTCAACACATGTTTCAAGGCTCATATCAGATTCGGGAAAGCATGGCTTTTCTACCCTCCCCACATCCTGGTTCCCCTTCACCCAGGAAGCAGCTGACCAGTTTTTGATAGAAAAATGAGAATCTTCATAGTCAGGTGAAAGAGGATGCACATGCCATGCTACCCTAATCTAGCCCAGACACGACCCTTTCTGGGGAAGGGGCGAGGAACTTGGGCCTTCTCACTCTCTCTTCAGAGCATTTGGAACAAACTCCCAAAATACAGAGGCTGAGCGCAAACCTCCTTTGCTGTCATCAAGAGGAATGATGAATCATGCAAAACAGGCAATTTCTCTCATCCCAAAATACTGCATATATACTTACATTTAGTGTCATTTTACATGGCCAAGGTATTTTTGAAAAAATTCTTTTCTCTCTCTCTCTTTTTCTAAACCAAAAACACCAGCTGTAAAACCCACTGCTTCCTTCCTTGCCAAGTCTGCAGCGGTAGGAGGTGGCGGCGGCAGACAGCAGGGCCCCCTGTGCTCTGAGTCAGGCCTCCCTCTCTGTGGCTCACTGCCTGCAAAACAAACTTAAAAGCTGGTGAATGGCACTTAGGGGCCCCGCAAGCATGCAGGGAGGCCTGAAATATTTGCAGAGGCACATACTGTGTACGCAGAATGAAAGGCAACTATGTAAATATCGGGGCATCTGGGCCCCGGCAGGGCGAGGCATTTTCAAAGTGGCTTCTGCTTGTCGCATCGGGCCAGTGAGGAAGCAAAGACATTCATTCAAAAGCGGCATACAGGAACCACACCACAACTTCCTGCACCCAGACTCAGAACGAGATCTTGGCCCTGGGTCTCGTGTTTCTCCTTCTGGCCCTTTCTCCTTTGGTGCACAGGATGGTTTTGTGATGGCCTACAATGTCAGCTTTCAGGGCTGTGCAGGCATGATCAATTTTCTCTTTTGACAGAGAAAGGCTTTTTTGGAAGACACTCAAGAGACAACCGTAGTTACTAATGGAGTATGGCAAGCATGGGACAGAGGAAGTTATTACCTAGGCTCGACAAAAGAAGAAAAAATGTGGGATGGTTTTTGCATCAAGCCACAAATATTTATTTGACAAAATAGTCTGAGAGAAGAGATACGAAGAGAGCTGGCTGAAATAAGATAATATAAAGTAACCCCAAAAGAGGAGAGTCAGAGCCAAGGACTCCCAGGCGAGAGCAGAAGCAGGACAGACACACCTGACACCCCTTACAGCATCCCCTAAGATTCCCAGACGAGTCTCACATAGATGTGAAACTTGGCAACAGCTCTATGGCCAAAAAGATAAGACCATCAGCCAAAATCCTGGCAGAATTTTCACAAACCACATTGTCCACTGGGATGCATTTAGGTTTTATGCCATTTGTGTTGCCTCCCACCCCACCTCTGCCGAGCCAGACTGGGAGCGACAGCGTCCCCCTCC
>NW_006434709.1:5811968-5818182 GCF_000325575.1 Pteropus alecto | reverse complement strand
AAGGAAATAGTTTTGTTTTACTTGGCCCATTTGTCAGCAATGATCTTCCACCTGGACAGGCAGGAATTATATTCTAGGTGAGACAGTTTCATCTTCCTTTTCTGCCTCTCTCCAAAGCAACAAAGACTGCAATTCCCAGCACACGGCACACTGAGAGGAAGGACGGCTGAAGGTGTGCTGTGCATCATCTTCAGATGTTTAATGGTTTAATGGCTAGAGGAAGTATCAACAGTAGTAGGAAAGGGAACGTTGCTGGGAGTGGCTGCCCCAAAGTCTGCAAACTACATTTGATTCCCAGCCTAATCAGAGATCCCAAGAGCCGAGCGGAAGGAGCAGCCACAGGCTGACTCAGAGATACCCCAGATAATGTTCACCAGGCAAGAATATCTGAGCTAAGCAGACTTAGATCCATGAGAGGAAGCTGCCAGCACCCAAGTGAGAGGCTAAGGACACTGGATTTACCTTGTCTGATGGCCAAGGCTGAGCCTGGATAGAGGGCTCTCCATTCAATGGAAAAATACCAACAAAGGGCCAGTGAAAGGATAGTAGAGCCTCAAGGGAAGAAAACTGCAGGAATATAGGGCCGCAGTGGAACTGGCTCAAGGAACCAGGAGGAAAAAATAGTCTGAGAGAAGAGGTACAAAGAGAGCTAGTTAAAATAAGAGGATAATATAAAGTTACCTAAAAAGAGAAGAGCCCGAGTCAAAGCTGCCTTTGAAGAGAATAAGAGCAGAATTGACTAAGAAACAGCCTGTTAACCAAAGAGAGGAAGAGGCCACAAACTTTTTGTTCTCAGGATCCCTTTATACTCTTAAAAATTACTGAGGACCCCAAAGAGCTTTAGCTCAAGCAGGTTAGAGCTATCAATATGCTTGTATCAGAAATTGAAACAAATTGAAAATAAAAAATTCATTTAAAAGTAATAAACCCTTTGCATGTTAACATAACATTTTTAATAACAAATATTTTCCAAATAAAAAAATTAAAAAATTTTGCAAATCTCTTTAATGTCCGCCTAATAGAAGATAGCTGTATTCTGATACCTGCTTTTTAAAAAATTTATTGATATAATTGACATATTAGTTTCAGGTACAACATAATGATTAGATATCTGAATACTGCAAAATGCTCGCCACAGAAGTCTAGTTAATATCTATTGCCACACAGTTCCAAATTATTTTTCTTATGATGAGATATTCTAAGATCTATTCTCTTAGCACCTTTCAAATATACTACAGTATTATTAAGTAGAGTGACCATGTGGTGTATTATATCCTCAGGACTTATTTTATAACTAAAAGTTTGTGGCTTTTGACCACTTTCATCCATTTTGCCTAGCCCCCACCCCTGCGTCTGCCAACCATCAATGTGCTCTCTATATCTAGGACCTTGTTTTTTTTTTAGATTCCATATAAGTGAGATCATATGGTATTTGTCTTTCTCTGCTTGACTTATTTCACTTACCGTAATGCCTTTGTGATCCATGTTGTTGCAAATAGCAGGATTTCCTTCTTTCTCGTGCCTGAAATTCCACTGCACATATACATATCCCACAATTTCTTTACCTATTCATTCATTGATGGACACTTAGGTTGTTTCTGTCTTGGTTAGTATAAATAATGCTGTAATGAACATTGGGATGCATGTATCTTTTAGAGTTAGTGTTATGCCAAGATGTGAAATCGCTAGATCATATAGTAGTTCTATTTTTAATTTTCTGAGGATCCTCCATCCTGTTTTCCATAGTGGCTGTACCAATTTACATTTCTACCCACAGTGCACAAGGGTTCCCTTTTCTCTACATACTCACCAACATTTGTTATTTCTTGCCTTTGGACAATAGTCATTCTAACAGGTGTGAAGTGACATCTCCCTTGATGATTAGTGACGTTGAGCACCTTTTCATATGTCTGTTGGTCATTTGTATGTCATCTGGAGAAATATCTATTCATCCTCTGCACATTTTTAAATTGGATTTTTTTTTTTATGTTGAGATGTATGACTTCTATATATGTTTTGGATATTAACCCCTTATCAGGGGTTACCTTTATCACATATAAGATTTACAAATATTTCTTCCCATTCAGTAGGTCGCCTTTTCATTTTGTTGATGTTTTCCTTTGCTGTGCAGCTTTTTAATTTGATGCAGCCCAACTCATTTTTGTTGCCTTTGCTTTTGGTGTCAAATCCAAAAAATCATCACTAAGACCAATGTCAAGGAGCTTACTGCTAATTTTCTTCTAGGAGTTTAAGGGTTTCAGATCTTACATTCAAGTATTTAATCTATTTTAATTTTTTGTGTTGGTCTAAGATAGTGGTACAATTTTATTCATTTGTGTGTATTCTTCTTTCGCAACTGTCCAGTTTTCCCAACACCATTTATAGAAGAGACTGTCCTTCCCCCACTGTATATTCTTTATTGTGAATTAATCTATCATAGATGTGTGGGTTTATTTCTGGGTTCTCCATTGTGTGCCATTGATTTACCTGTTTTTAAGCCAATCCCAGGCTGTTTTGATTATGATAGCATTGTAATATAGTTTGAGATCAGGAAGTATGATGCTTCCAGCTTTGTTCTTCTTCGCAAATGTTGCTTTGGCTATTCAGGATCTTTTGTGGTTCCATACAAATTTTAGATTATTTTATTTCTGTGAAAAATGTCATTGGAATTTGATGAAGATTCCACTGAATTTATCGATTGCTTTGGGTGGTATGGCCATTTTAACAACACTAATTCTTCCAATCCATGAGCACAACATATTTTTCCATTTGTGTCAATTTCTTTAATCAGTATCTTATAGTTTTGATTGTATAGATCTTCCACCTCTTTGGGTAAATTTATTCCTAGGTACTTTTTTCTTTTTGATATAATCGTAAATGATATTGTTTTCTTAATTTCTCTGTTAGTTTGTTAATAGTGTATAGAAATACAACAGATTTTTGTATATTGCAACTTATACTGAGTTTTTTTATTCTAAGTTTTTTTTTTTTGGTGGAGTCTTTAGATTTTTCTATATATATCATGTAATCTGCAAATAGTGACAATTTTACATCTTCCTTTTCAATTCATATGCCTTTTCTGGCTTAATTGCTCTGGCTAGGACTTCTTTGCTATGTTGATTAAATAGGGTGAGTGGGCATTTTTGCTTTGTTCCTGATCTTAAGAGGAAAAATTTTCAGCTTTTCCCCACTGAATATGATGTTAGCGGTGGGCTTGTCATGTATGGCTTTTATTTTTTTGAGTAATGTTCCTTCTATACCCACTTTCTTGTTTATCATAAATGGATGTTGAATTTTGTCAAATGCCTTTTCTGTATCTATTGAGATGAACATATGATTTTTATCCTTCATTTTGTTAATATGGTGAATCACACTGATTTGTGTATGTTGAGCCATGCTTGCATCTCTGGAATAAATCACACTTGATCATGGTGTATGGTTCTTTTAATGTATCATTGAATTTGGTTTGCTAATATTTTATTGAAGATTTTTGCATCTATAGGGATATTGTTCATAGGGATATTGGCCTATAATTTTCTTTTCTTGTGGTGAGCTTGTCTGATTCTAGTATCAGTGTAATGTTGGTCTAGAATAATAAGTTTGAAAGTGTCCTTCTATTTTGGGCAAGAGTTTGAGAATTGGCAATGTTTAGTAGAATTCACCAGTGAAGCCATATGGTTCTGGACTTTGGTTTGCTGGGAGGTTTTTCGAATACTGATTCAGTCTTTTTACTTATAAGTCTGTTCAGATTTTCCCCTTTCTTCTTGATAAGTTATGTTTCTAGAAATTTATCCATTTCTTGTAGGTCATTCAATTTGTTGGCAGATCATTGTTCATGGTACTTTCACGATCCTTTGTATTTCTATGGTATCAATTGTAACATCTTTCATTTCTGATTTTGAGTCTTATTGGTGAGTGTAGCTAAAGGTCTGTATATTTTATCTTTTCAAAAACCCAGCTATTAGTTTCATGATCTTTATTGCCTTTTTGTTTCATTTGTTTCTTCTGATTTTTATTTCCTTTCTTATACTAATTTAGGCTTAGTTTTATTCTTTTTCTAGTTTCTTGAGGTATAAAGTTAGGTTGTTCATTTGAGATTTTATTTTTTTTTAGGCGAGGCAACCCTTGGATGACCACAGATTGCAAGGACCTTGTCAGCTTACAATCCCTTTTTTTTTTTTTTTACACCTACAGCACCTGGTCTTCCTAGGTGGTTTCCCACCCAAGTACTAACTGGGTCCGACCTTGCTTAGCTTCTGAGATCAGATGGGATCGGGCTTGTTCAGGGTAGCATGGCTGAAGATGAGATCTTATTTCTTAATGTAGATATTTAGATCTATAAACTTAGACCTGCTTATGCTATATCCCATAAGTTTCGGTATATTTCCATTTTCATTTGTCTCAAAGTATTTTTCTTCTTTGACCCATTGGTTGTGCTGTAGCATGATCTATCCTGGAGAATGTTCCATGTGTGCTTGACGATATATATTCTGTTGCTTTTGGATGGAATATTCTATATGTCTGTTAAGTCCATCTGATGTGTCACTTAAGGCCACTATTTCCTTATTGATTTTCTCTCTGAATGACCTACCCACTGATGAAAGTGGGGTATTAAAATCCCCTACTATTATTGTACTATTTCTCCCTTTATGTATTTGCTTTATATATTTAGGTGTCTCTGTTGGGTGCATAATTATTTACTAGTGTTATATTATTCTCTTGGATTGATGCCTCCTCTGTCATTATGTAATGCCCTATCTCTTATTGGCTCTCGAGGACTCTAGCCAGCTTAGTGCATTTCTACAGCTCTCACTTGGGCCCTTAACGTATCTGGGAGAGTCAGCAAGGAATCAAAACCTAACTTAGAATTTAAAAGAAGTTAAGAAAAAGAAATCTCAGCATATAGGTTATAGAGGCCTAAATACTTAGAATATGTCCACAATGGCTTTGGCCTCCTGTGCTTTAAGAGGTTGTCCTGGGAGGGAGAAATTAGCGGTTTGGAAGGACTTCCTGTGTACTGCAGTCTAACTACAGCTCGTCATTTAACTTTTGTGTTGTGCTGAGGGTAAGTGTTGTTCCACTCGTTATACCTGAGAAAACTGAGGCTCAAAAAGATGGTCATTTGCCCAAGGGCAGACTGTCTAGTGACTTCGATTGAGGTAACGTTTGCCTGTTCCCCCTTCCTTACCTGTTAATGTGGACATACAGCATCTACTCTGCAGAGGGTTAGAGGAGATGACATGTGTAGTATGCCCGGCTGCTGGCTGAGCACACAGGACACCAAGGACGACGAGGTGTTCCTGAGGGGCCTGAAAGAACTGAGCCGACAGGGTAAAGCTCTTGACTGGTGTCTGCTCTTCAAGTTCTAAAACAGGGAAGGAGGCAAGTATCAGTTTGAGGCCCAGTAAGAACCTGGGCTCTGCTGTCACTGGAGCTCAGGCCTGGTTCAGTCCTTGCCTCACATGACTGCATGTCATGTCACCTTAGTTACTTTCCCTTTCTAAGCTTCAGTTCAACTGTAAACATGGACTGGGAGGGATGTGCCTATGGGGCCATGAAGGTCCAGTAAGGTTTTATGGCTCCTTCCCCACGGCAGCTCTAGAGGTACCTTCCGAGTTCTTCTCATTTTTTTTTTTTTAAATCAGAACAACTTATTCAAGATTGTCATCACAAGTAAATATATACACATCGTTTTGGCAAATATTTAATTCACAAATTCTACTTCAGAGCAATCCTATTATTCCTTTACTATAAAACTTGAAAAAATGTTTTACATTTGATGTTTCTACATCCTCCATGTTTACTGTTCACCCTACCATAATCTGCTTATTTACTCTCCTAATAAAACAGCTTTCATTAAGTTCTCTAGTAATCTCTTACTTACCAATCCTTATGGCTTGTTTCTCCTCACGTTCTAACTTCCAGTATCTTCTGCTTTTCACCTTTGCCAGTGGCCTGGCAGTCATTTCTTTGTGGAGGAGTTAAAATTAAGGTGAGGAGCCCTTTTACACTTCTCTTTCTTAAAGGCTCAGTTCTCTAGAAAAGGAGTCGAAAATTTCCTCTCTGACTCTTAAGACCCCACACTTTATTTCCTCAGAAGATTGTCACTATAACTTTTGAGTATCCAAAGAACTCGTTTGGAAGGCAAAGTGGGCCAAATGTCACTGAAATAGAACTGCTCTGAGGAGACCAAGGGTCTTGCAGTTTTAACAAT
>NW_006434709.1:5732996-5811911 GCF_000325575.1 Pteropus alecto | reverse complement strand
ACAACTTGGAGGAAGTACAGCTGTTCCCTCAGAGAAGCATACACCGGGCAGCCAGGCCTAGGAAGAGGGGGTGTTCCCCTGGCGGTGACATACAGCATTCCTTTCACTTGAAGCATCTGAGCTGGAGGAGCTGCAGTCTCCCCTTGGGAATATGACATAACCATAGGCGGGAAGGGCCTCACAAAAACAGACCAGTATCCACACATCCTTCTCCAAAGGAAACCCCTTCCCATCCTGTGTGTAAGAACTCCCATGTCTGAGGAGGCTCACATTGGCCACCCCATCTCCAGTCAGACAAATAGCCTGAAGTCAGCAATCTGATAGGATGTGTTTATATTTACATGGTACATTTTAAAGCAATGGCTACATTGGTCATACATATTAGAAACCATAAAAAAAAGTTAAGAACTAAAATGTACATCATACACTTGTATATATATTTTTTACACAGAGGTAAAAAGGGTTATAAAAAAATCAATACAACAGGGTGTTTAGTATACAGGTAAAGAATGAATTATGCTTCAGGCACTTTAATTTGTTAATGAGAGCAAACAGCTTAGGGGGGAGGGGGAAGCTTCCAAACAGACAATCTTTTGGTTAATGTTTTGTTACCACAGATACAAAAATAAAATCTGAATAATTTCTCTCAAATGATTGACGTCAGTATGGCAAAGCTGACTGGGAAAATACTGCACACTGTTCAGCTGCAGTGTGGCAATTAGAGACGTATTTACATAAATGTCCCCATGGCTGTCCCTGTGCCCTTAACCGCTGCCTTCACAAACCAAAAAGCATACGCGGAGCAAGATTCACTAGCATAACTCTCAAAGGGTAGAAAAGCACAAGGGATGAAGGAAGATAGGAACAACTAAATAGAGACGACAAACCAAAAGCAGCTGGAATATGTGTATTCTTATTGAAATAAATAGGGGCACTTGAACTGAGGTCTAACGAAACATACATTAGTGTTGTGCTTTGTAGAGAGGAGACCTTGAGAAGGACCCCGAGGAAAAGCCTCAGGGCTGGGGGGGAAGACGGTCTCTCGACAACGCTGGGAGGCTGGCTGAGGTTTCCTAGATGTTCTCCAAGCAGGGAGGCTGTTCCTTTTTTCCCCATCATCACACTGACAGCTCTCTACTCTTTTTTCAGACTGAAAGGCCCAAACCAGTCACTCCGACAAGTGAAAACGTTTACCAACTCGCTCCTAAGCACAGTGGGTATTTACACCAATGATCTGACTAAAGAAATGCGACGGGCTCTGAGACGAGCTGAAAACATTCCCATGAAGGTAAGCGTGGCTAGCATTTTCCCAATACGATTGGCAGACTGAAAAAAAGTCCCTTTCCTTGAAGACTGATGTCCTGTGTGCAATAAAGAAGGAATGGGGGAAGTGGGGAGAGAGAGATTAGGCCATGCCCCCAGCTGGCAGTTACCACAGGAAGAGCACAGCAGGAAGAACAGCCAGTGTTGACAAGCCTGCCCCCTACATTCTCCACGACGTTCTGATTGTACTATGCTAGGTACAGGTAACCACTCTTCACTTTCTTCTTTCTGCCCTAAAGATTTGGCTATTCCTTGCGACGGATTAGAAAAATACTCTTTTCCAGCTAATTAGAAGCCTCCTACGTGGCAAGGCGACAGGTAGACCCAGTCTGCTGACTTAGCCATCTGTGCACACAAAATGGCCAGTCTGGGTTTGGAGTTGCAGGAGAAAGACACTTAGGCATTGGAAGGATTTTTACATATGGCCTTGTTTTTTCCCAAGTATAAATGAAGAATCTGTTGACGTGAAATTGAATCTAAGATGAAAACACAAACCCACGAACAAAATGCGACCCACCACTCCAAATTTATGACATTTAAAACTTCCCCTGGTTAATAGAAAATAGCCAGTGTGTGTGTCGGGGAAGCTCCTATAGTTTTACTACATCTGTAGTGTTTCTCAACTGGAACTTGTTTGGAGATCACTGTAAAGAGAATATTTGGTTTGCAAAACAATGAGCAAAATTTCTTCATTAGCGTTTTCTTCCAATATTGCTAAATTTTTAGAAGTGGCGGTGATACAATTTTAAAAAGTTCTACCTTAGGGGGTAACTGGAGAGGCTCAGAGAAACCTGAAATCCCCTTTCTAGCCCTGGCCCGAGAGGATGTGATGCAGTTTAAAGAATTTTCCTGATTCTCACAAGTTAATCTGAAGTTAAGGCTCAATTCTCAGTCATTTTACCGGTGCGTATTTTGCATTGTGAATAACTGACAGATTGGGAGGGGGGAGGGCAGAAAATGATAACGGGCTCAAGATAGAAACTGTAGCTTACATGGGAAATTTGGCTTTAGAAAAGTTAAAGCGATCTTGTTTCGTGGTAGAAGTTTGTTAACTAGCTCACCTCCTATACATAATAATTGCAGGTTAAAATACTTCTGGTTGGGTTTCATCATTCTGACATCACATTTCTGCAGGAACCCAGTGGTGCTGAGCAATAGGTAAGCTGAACCAAGAGAAATAGTCTTCTATGCTCTTGGAAAAAACCAATTACAAAACCCACCAAAATCAGCAGTTCTGAGTGCAGGTGCCTTTGAACTGGAAGAGGTGGGGAGGAAAGGCAGGAAATCAACACAGGTATAAGACAGTTAGCTTGATTACAGATTGTTAATAATACACGAGAATCTAGGTGGAGGTTCCTTTCTCTAGAACACTGCGCGTGTGTGGATGGATGGGTGGCTGGGGGAGTGCAGAGTCCACCAGGCAGGTTGCCCAGGCTGGAAGGGCGCTTCCAGGTCCCAGGGGGCGGGGGAGAAGATGAGAGTGTGTAGAAGACAAGGTCCCTGTGGCTGTGGTTGGAGGAGGGTAAGGGAGAGACATGGAGTCACACGGCCGCTTTGTGCTTCCCCCCGCAGCACCTGCACATCACCCCACAGTGGTAGCAGGCCCGAAGGGGCAGGTAACAGCACATACAGGGGGCCAAGAAAGACAAGGCAATAAGAGCCATCCACCGGAGGCAAAACTTCTCGTCGCTAGTGTCGCACGAGCACGGGTCTGTATAGTCGCCCTCGGGGTCCGACATACAGTGATAGAGCATGCTGTCCGCACACCACATACAGCTCACCCGGCGGATGCAAGTTCTCACGGCGTCAGGGGCGTCCTGGCAGTGGCCCCTCCGGTTCTCCTCATGGTTGAACATGTCCCTGCAGTACTCACACCGGGAGCGCTCTCCGTCTTCCTTCCGCCGCCGGGACTTGCCCCGCGAGGGCTGGGTCTTGATCACGCCGCCCCCGCGCCCTTTGGGGTCCTCGCCGAGACCAAAGTCCGAGGAGTCCACGTAGGGGTAGTTGTAGTCGTGCTTGGGGACCTCGCCCTTGGCGAAGCGCACGTAGGAGTCTGCGTCCTCCGAGGGGTCCAGGTGCTTGCCCCTCACGGGCGCATGCCGGTAGTCCTCGTAGCCCGTCATCCAGATCTTCTCCCGGGGGTTGATGCGCACGATCTCCTCATCGTCGTCCGGGAAGCTCACCTGGCGATAGGGCCTGGGCATTGGCTGCCCGAGAGAAAAAGAGTATTTTACAGCAACGGGGGGAAAAAAAAAATCCAATGTGCACCTTTCGCCTTGACAGAGGCATTTTTTGAAGAAACTGACCCATCCTCTAATTACTGAATATCCTGTGGGTCAGATATATTTCAAATTGTCCCCATTCATTCCTGGGTCAGGAAATCCGTTTAATGGGTCGAGACCAGCTTTCCCCCGTCTTTTTAAGTATTACTATATATGTGGGGAAAGTGTGTACACTGTAAGAATAGAGTCTGAATTTTCAGAAGCTGGACACACCCAGACCAAGAAGAAGGCAGCGGTCTCCCCTGGGACAACCCCCATCTCCCTTTCAATTACTGCCTAGCACTAAGGGTGATGGTGACCAGTAGCTAGATTCCTCACAGATTAGTTTTGCCTGGTTTTGTACAGTACATTCTCTTCTGCAAGACAACTTTTTTTCCCCTCAGTGAAACAGACCAACACTGGAGTCCACTGCATGTTATAAGGGTAAATATTTTTCATTATGTGTATCCCGAGTCACAGTCTAAAATGCATTTCTCACTATGGATCATGTTCAAAAAAGCAAAAGGAGATACCAGGCACTATAAGGTGCACAAGAACCTCGTAATCTGGATGCAAAGATAAGACACCCAGATAAGAAAAGGGTGAAGGTGTAGATCCCTGAGGCCAACTGCCTGGGTTCAAGTCCTGCCAGGATCTCACCGATTTTGAGTGGCAGAGCTGGAATCCGACAGAGGCAGGCCAGCCAAAGAACTAACCCTTCTGGCCTTTGACCCCAAACTGCATTCTCCCTTAGGGTGAATGAAGAGTCGTTTCTGCAGGCGGTCCCTCTACAGTTCACAACAGTGCCTCGTCCAGAGTGGCAGGTGTGCTAAGTCAATAGTTCCCGACTAGATGCAGGTAAGCCGGCCTCACAAAGACATCTCAGTTGTGGTAGAGATTTTCCACTTTAGAAGTCTTTTGGGAATGAAGGCTTTTTAAGGGGGGGAGATAATGGCTCTGCGTGAACCCACTGGAGTCAAATTTGGGTTGTGGAATTTAGCAAGTTACCAAGCATCAGACTCAGTTTCTCTGACTATCAAACTGCATAGGGCTGTTGTGAGAACAAAGAATCTATGCGGTGTGTCAACACAGAGCCTGTCACACGGGATGTGTTTGATACCTGTTGCCATTATCATCGTTATAGTAGTTAGAGAACTTTTACCCGGTAACTAGATTTACCCTTCACTTCCCACCAGACCGTGAGCTCCCTGAGGGCAGAGGCCACATCTCACACACTTGGCCTTAATTCCCGTCAGATTCTTGACATCAGAATTTCCTAGACTTTGGAAAAATCACAGTTCTACGAACAAATCTTGGAAGCTGGCACAGGCTTTGCTAACTTTTTATTTTTGCAAAGTAAGGAGAATCAAAGTCAGTTCCCATCTACTGCTACTATAATGTGATTTTTAAAAAGAACATGTTTAATGCCAAAATATTAGGAAGCAATAAATAATTTTTAATAAAAAGTCATATAAATCTAACTTTTTATGTTAACCATGCTCCTTTTTTCTTTTCATAGCAGACTAATGGCCACATCACCCTACACGGGCATGAGTCCATGGCCCACAGTTTGGGAACCTGCTCTGCAAAACAGCCGCTTGGTAAATATTTGTTGAATTACTGAATTCCAGACTCCAGCTACATCTCCCCGAGCAAGCCTGGGCCTGCAGCCCAAGATTCCAGGGTGCATGAGCCCAGCGCAGCGTTCTTCAGTCTCGACCGTCGCCCTGTGCTTTCCCCCAAAGCCAGAGGAACACGGGAGGCATCACAGCACCCTGTGAGCAGACTTGCATCTGAATCTTGTTCCACTAGGGATGCTGTCTAAGCCTCAGCTTCCTCATCTATAAACTGGGCCAAGGACCTGCCCTGTGTGGCAGTTTGAGAGAATTAAATGAGATAAAGCACAAGGGTTTAGCAAGGTGTCTGGCACACAGAAAACTCTGAGTAAGACTGAGCCACCCCCACCACCTCTGATATGAGATGGTACAAAGTAGAACGGAAGAGGCCTGGGCTTGAGGAGAGGAAGGAGACTGCCACTCACCTGTTCGAGGTGATAGTGGTCCGTAGAGTATGAGTCGTGGAGGTGACCCAGGGTATAAATCCTCCGGGGCTCACAGGCTGTGGGAGAGGAGATTGTCCGAGTAGGTTGTTCCCTCTTCTGCGAGGAATTAGAAGAACTGTCTGTAGCTGTCTGTTTAGAGAGAGGTAACCAAGAGTTAATTAAAAAAATAAAAATAAAAACCAAACCCACACACCAAACCCTAACATGTGTCTACCCCACTTGGGGCATCTTGGTGGACTTCTCTTGCTGGAAATCTTGAGTTTATCCTGGCTGTGGAAGGTGGGAGGACCCCTGAAGGGCAAGATTGTCTACACATGGTGTGGCCGGCTCAACAGGCAGGGAAACCCAGGCCCCAGCCCCTAAAAAGTTGGCTTTTCTCAAATGTGGGAGCAGCAACCAGGTTCTGGCTCACTACACCAGGCTTCCCACTGTGTATCCCAGTTTGATCAAGTATGGTTGCCCCATTCATAACCCTGGTTGCGAGGTACTCTGGCAAGCAAGCAGGGGCGATGTAAACAGGCAAAAATGAAACCCAAATGTTTGTATATGGGGCCAATCCTGGCCTGAGAAAGACTCAGATAAAGATACCTTGAGGGGTGTTGTGGGTACTTGCTTTCCAAGAAGAAATCTTTGGGTTTGAAGCAAATTTAGGGTTTTACTTTAATGAAGCAAGATGTATGACTGTACAGAGGGATGAAGGTCAACATCTGTGGGGGTGAGTACAGAGCTGTCTTCCCAGTAGGGACAAGTTCAGATTGGAGCCTCCATGACAGTGTCTTTTGGAAGGTGATCAGATATTGAGATGGACTGTGGCCAGAGCACAGGGGGCCCCACCGCCTCCTAATATACCTAC
The DNA here is from genome assembly GCF_000325575.1 of Pteropus alecto. NCBI lineage: Eukaryota > Metazoa > Chordata > Mammalia > Chiroptera > Pteropodidae > Pteropus > Pteropus alecto. The sequence goes on along the minus strand of NW_006434709.1, from coordinate 5,805,412 downwards.
CACCTAGGTGCTTAATGCCTCCACAGAAAACTCAATGAAAAGGGACCCCACAACCACTCCTCCCGCACCCCCCCCGCCTTTCCACAAACACATAAAAGGCTTTGTTAAATGCAGGTGGCAACCATCTTTAAAACCAGGGCCCCTTACACTCCCCACCCCACCTTCCATCTCCACAGAGTCACGCCCCCCTGCCCACAACCACTCCTACCGCACCCCCCCCGCCTTTCCACAAACACATAAAAGGCTTTGTTAAATGCAGGTGGCAACCATCTTTAAAACCAGGGCCCCTTACACTCCCCACCCCACCTTCCATCTCCACAGAGTCACGACCCTCCATGCCTTCAACAAATGAAAACAAGGTTTTTCTTGTTTCTAGGTATCTTATTTCTGGCAAATATGTAGAACTGCTGCTTGGCTGTTGCTTCTCACTCTTATATTCCTCTTATCTCACTTGCTTATTTATCTCTTGATTTTATGTTTTTTGTTAGTGCCATGAGTCCTTTTGGGGGCAAGGCAAGGTTAAAACAAAGACTTATAAAAGCTATTTTACCCCCCACTGTCCCGTTTATAAAGTAATAAATGCTCAGAAAAATGGTACTACAAGTATTTAGGAAAAAGAAAAGACACTCATTGTGCAACACAACTATTGTTAATTTTTAAAACCTGGTGGACATGTGCAACATCCCTTTGGGGACCTGACCCCTCCTGGATTTTTCTCTGTTTGGTTCAAGTGATGTGGGCTGATACCTGTTTCCAATCCTTCAACCACAATGACTAATTCAGGTATGGACACATGGTCCTCTCAAGCAATATGAATTTTTGACAGGTCAGAAAAAAGATTTTTTTTAAGATGCTGTCTTTATCTCTGAAGTTAAGATCAAAGGGTCCCATAAGCCTGGAATCCTGGTGAAGGCACAGGGTAAGAACCTTCTGAAGATGAAGTCAAGTAAAACCAAGAGAAGAAGGCCCCCACAGACCCCATAAATTTCTGAATGTAGTCAAGCCTGAATTCTGATCCACTCTAGGATAGGATGTTTCAATGACATGAGCCAATTCCCTTTGGTAACAAATGAGATGTGTTGGGTTCATCACTTGGGTGCACTTCTTCCTCACTCCCGATCCCTCTGTGTGGCAGCAGTTCCACCGCATCACATTCCTGGCCTCTCTCTGGCCCTCACTCATCTCCACGAGTGGAGTGGAACTAGGCTTGCAGTCCGCTACTTTACTCCTCTGCCTCTTGAAAGCCACCCAATTGGCAAATAGCACATGCTGGCAACCATTCTTGGAACTGTGAAGTCCACTTGGGGGTCAAGGGCCTGCCCCACTGTGGGGAGGCTGTAGCACTCCAGCGCCTCTCTGCTTGGCGGGCCAGGTCCTGGGACATCGTCCACTGCCCACAGATGTAAGCCAAGACCATAGAGGGTCTTCTAACTTTTGTTCTTCTCAGTTGGTTCAGAACTCGGATAGGGAAGAATTACTATTGACCCTTTAAATCCCAGTAACTAAGAGACCGAACTGATGCACAAGAATTTTTACTTTTTTCCAAATTCCACCTGTCCTCCAACTCTGACCCACTCCTTCCTTTTGTCCCCGGAGGTAATGCATTCTCCCTCTTTACCACATGGTGGTTGTTGATCAGACAAAACGACAAAGCCAAGAACTCTTAATAGTCTCCTGTCAGTATGGAGGATTTGCCACCTGGGCTAGAACGCAGCCCCTGACCACCAAGCCCAGTGGGATTTCAACGCCCCACATGCTGCTTCTCTGGTCAGGCGAACCCATTCCAATGCCCACTCTGGAGGTGTTTTGTTGAGATTAACACAACTTCTCCAAGAAGGTACACCCTGCTTGACACAAAAGATGAGGAGATGGTGTCTCACAATACAAAGGTTTCTAAAGATCTCAATACTTTCTGAATAAGCAAGTAAGGGCCCTTGTGTGATTCAATCTTCAAGGGTTAAATTCTTATCCAACACCCACATGACAGTTGTCTTTGAGGTTAGAAGCTACCTTGTGTACACCTGAAACTAACAAAATTGAACGTCAACTCTAATTGAAAAAAAAAAGCTACCCTTGTGTCGAACACGGTAATAAGCACTCATTTAGTTATCAGAAACCAGTGAACACATCGTGGTCACCTCTGTGTTAGTTGTTCACCCTAATCCATCTCATGTCCGGGTAAACAATGGGTAGAAAGTGGTTCTAAGCAATGCGGCACACCCAGCTTGCCTAGTATTCCCGAGCCAATCAGAAACGCCATCCCTGATGCACCCATCCAACCTCCCCAACCCCGAACAGCCTTTCCATTGCACAGAGTCAAGTGCAAAGCTTCCTGGACATTGTCAGAGAATGTGAGACTGAGAAAGGCCTCTCAAGATCTCCAAAACTGATGGATTTGCACAAAGAAGCAAGAAAGCCAGAAAACTTTGAGGCGTGCCTACAGTACATGGCCTCCTGCATGTCTGGCCCAGACCAGAGCCTTCTCTGCCAAACTGCTGTGTTGGTTTAGACTCTGGAAAGAACATGCAAGAGGCTCCATTGGAAGCTGAGGCTTATTTCAGATCTGTACTATCAGACAAATCTTGCAAAGTGGTGGTGAGTGTGACCTACAAACAAAAGGAATGTACTAACAGGGCATCTCCAAGAACGGAGAGGAGAAACACCTCCTACCTACGTTTACCTCTGACTGGTTCTCCCTAACTCTGCTCTTGGTTTCCACACACAGCTGGAGAAAAGCACTGAGCTGTGTGTGCAAGCGCACACGCATTCACAAACAAGATTCTTGAACATCTCTCTGATATTTGTGTGCACAAGCTAAAGACACCTACCAATCTGACAGTTTCGCCTTCAATTCGGAAAGGCTCTGGCCGTGTTTTAAACTCGCCTTGCTCTCCGGAAGGTGTCTTAGAACTGGTGCGGGTTTGAACTAAAGAACAAAAGTAGAAGTCCTCTGCAGCTACTCTGTGTTTGGGGACCTGAGGCTCCGAAGAGGGGTGGCTTTGACAACAGGGTTCCCCATGTCTGGAAAGAGCAGTCAGAGGGAGACTTCAGTGCCGCCCACTGGGGACACCAAGGCTGGGCACTGCCGTCAACTCGTGGGAGGTCTCCGGCTCTGTGATGCAGTAAACGCAAATGTATCCTTCAAAACTTGCTTCTGGGTTTAGGTTTGACTGATGCAACATCAGTGGCCCACAATTAAAAAGAAGTCTAAGAAGTTTGCAACCTATTATGAGGCACTGAACAACAAATGCAGTGGAGTGTGGTAATGTTAAATAACAGGGTCTCAGCTCAGGCCAACTATTTGAATCATTCTCTGCTAATTATAAGTTGTGTGATTGTGGTCAAGTTGACCTCTAAACTCCAGTTTTCACATCTGCAAAATGGAGCTAAAATCAGGGTTATTGCATAAATGAAATGAGATTAAACGGTTTTCCAAACGGTTACTGCTGATTACAGAAAAGGCACTGATTCTGTTGATCCTGTATCTGGTCGCCTTAAATCATTATAAAAGTTCAAATATTTTTTTATCCACTGACTCTGGATTTTTCTAAGTATATCATACTACTCACAAGAGATAGTCTGGTCTCTTTTCCAATATTTATACCTTCTTTTTCTCGTTGCAATTTTTGCCAGGGCTTCCAGCAAGATGTGAAAAAACAGGTGATGGTGGTGGCCTTGCCTGAGCTTGACCTTAATGGAACTTCTAACGCTTCTCTATCAAAATATAGTTCTAGATAGGTGGAGTGATTATAAAGTAAAATTCCAAAAAGTTTCCTTGTATTCTAGATTGCGAAGGGTTTTTACCAAAAGCTGTTAGATGTCACCAGGTTTTTTTGTATATCTATTGACATGATTAGTCTTTTACCTTTGTTTTATTAATGTATGAATCAAACAGTTATCTTTTCCAATATAAAACACCTCTGCATGCCTAGGAGATACTCTCCTGGGCTTTCATTAAATTTGTTTTACAAATATTTGATGTATTTTGTTATATTTTACTTAGAAACGTTGCATGTAGATTCATCAGTGAGTCTGACTTCTGTTGTTCTCTACCTGAGCTGTCCTTGCCTAGTTAAACAGTGAGGTTAGGCTAGTCTTGTATACTGAGCTAGGCAGCTTTCCACCTTTTTCTAAACTTTGGAACAATATAACGTGTGGGCTGTGTTTTTCCACCTAGTTTGGTCTCTTTGTGAGGGACAGACCTTTGACGACATTTTCAAATTTCTGTGGTTACTGTAAAACTTCACAGGAGTGGTAACACGCTGTGTGTGACCTGGCCCTAAAGCCCTCTAACAGGGCAGTAAGCTGAGTCAAGGCCTTGATAGGGAAGAAGAGGGTGAGGGAGGGGAGGTGGAAGCAAGAGTGAGAGTGTACTGAGATGAAAGAGTGGGCACTGCCAACCTTAAAAACACAAAACAGGGCCTCCACCAGCCTGACCAAATCCACTCTGGTAGTACAAACACCCATTCCTTCCCTGAAGGGTATTTGGGTTTGGGCTGGGGCTTTATGGGATATGGGTACAGACACAGAAGGTGACGTGGGCAGGGGCCAAAGCCAGGTGGCCACCCTGAGGAGGGGGCATTCTAGATGGCTGGACAACCCAGATCAAGGCCCAGAGGAAGAAAAACAGAGGCCTAAGTTCACCAGTGAACATCTGATGAACAAACTTCTTCAAAAAGAGTAAGCTTCCAATGGTTGGCCTCTTCGGGCATAAGTTGTACTTGAGTATTCAGATATTTCCTATAATTCTCCAGAATTTAACAAGTGAGAAGAAAACCAAAGAGCTTCAAGAGTTGATACTTTTCCTTTGAACAACTGACTCTAGTGTTGATATCTTGACAGTAAATCAAATTCTGAAGTACAAAAGACACTGGCTGAGGCTGTCTGGTTTGGGTAGGAATTGGTCTGAATGGAGAAATGAGACCGAAAGATGGATGCCTAATGCTAACACCTGTGGCTGGCTCTCTCCGACGGTATGGGCATATTTTGTAAACTATGCTTTCTTACTCTTGGAAACCTGACTATTTTTCCCCCTGTCCTACAGAAGTTCCTTGAGTTTACCTGGAAGTTCTTGAAAAAGCACATGCATCTGTCCACATGCTCTAGGGCTGGGAATGAGCCTTCTTCATTTGGAAGGCCAAAGTCTTTGACTAAGAAAAGCTCAAGGAAGGAGGGAAAGAACCAAGAGGCCAGACCAGCTGAGGAGACAGTTTGCTTAAATTAAGTTATCCATCCTGGGATGAAATCCTGGCTTCAGACCAAGGGCTTTTTGGGGCATTCGGGGTGGGTCAGACTAAGCATCTCAAAGTGAAACAAGTGTTTTTAGGATTTATATGCATCCCTTCAACTCCCCTGGGTTTTCCTGCTAAATCTTTTGTTTTTCCAAAAGCGGGTGGGGTAGAAAACAAACGTGGCAGCAGCTGGCAGACAGTGGCTATAGGAGAGAAAGGGTGCCCAGGGCTGTTTTTCAAGGACACTTGGAACTATGAAGGGACACTGGGTTTACAGCTTTCTGGAGTAGGACTCTTACTGGGTATATTGGTGAGACTATGAGAAGGAAGACAACTGTTAATTTCTGTTAATTTTCTCCCTTTCGGGATGGAGACGAAAGGAATGAACCCCACCTCCAGAGGCACAAGCAAACAAATACAGTCAGTTCATCATCCCTGTGTCCCCAGGAACACATGAGCTAATAGAAGAAAGCACACAGTGCTCGGAGCCAAGCCCACTCAGCAGCCCGTTCAGGAGGCCAGCAGGCCTACACGTTTTCAGTAAGGCACAGGAAATAAAGTTAAGAAGCCCGACCACATTATCCAGGAATCACATAGCAATGCTAATCAAAAATAGCTCTATACAGAAAGAATCGAAAACCTTGATGCCAGGCTTGGCCACGTGTCTTGGACAAGTTGTTCAACTTCTTCGGACCTCAGTTTCCACTTGTGAAAAATAAGGGGGATGCACTAGATAATCTCCAAGGTCTGTCTGAGCCCTAAAATTTTATGTGTAATTCTTCTTCCTTCCTCCTAAGAATATTACAGGACAAAGGGGTTTGACTAAGACTGTTACTTACATATGATTCAATAGTCACAGGATGTATGTAAAAAATGCTAAATAATACATACTACCTCAGTTTCCACTTGTGAAAAATAAGGGGGATGCACTAGATAATCTCCAAGGTCTGTCTGAGCCCTAAAATTTTATGTGTAATTCTTCTTCCTTCCTCCTAAGAATATTACAGGACAAAGGGGTTTGACTAAGACTGTTACTTACATATGATTCAATAGTCACAGGATGTATGTAAAAAATGCTAAATAATACATACTAAATAAAGCCATCACCATACCCCCTCCAAAAAAAAAAAAACAAAAAAAGACACCAAATTTTTGGTTTCCAGTAGGTGGCGTCTAATCCTCTTGGATCTCTGCTTTATATAATGTCTTAATAATGCCTTTTTTATTTCTTATAGATACTCAATCCTGCTCAGTATTTTCAGTCCCTGTTAATGTTAATGACAGTTTTGGTATCTTTTGCTAAGATTCCCTTGGGGTTCTGCAGTGTTTGGTTTGAGAGGTTATTGGAGCAGGTGCCCAAAAAAAAAAAAAAAAAAAAAAGCCACAGGATTAATTCAGATGATTAAGTAGAATTTCTGTCCTGTGTAGATGCTGCTGCTATTTTGAGTTTTTGAAGATGGCTTACTAGTAGTTATGACCACAATTTGTATTATTTTTACTGCAGTTACCACCAAAATAGATCTCAACAGCTGATGCAACCAAAGCAATATTCAATATTCTTCCTATCGCCAAGCTCCTCGTTTTATTATTTTTAAAAAGTATGTATACACACAGGCACTATATATAAATATGTCATTCCTCTCTACCTCAGGCTGGGAGACTAGCCTGATCATACACAATTCTGGGCTGCTTCTGCCTCCCAGGAGACAGTAACTGGATGGTTGAGCACCTCAGAAGGCTCCTGGCTGAGGTGGTTTGGATGAACTGTTGTTTCTAACTCCTCCACAAAGCACACCTTTCCCTCAGTATCTATTAGACCGATTGGCCTGTGGTCAACTCTTTTTCCTTTGGTAAACAGGAAGTTGTCACCCATTGTTTCAACATGTCTTTGGGAACAGGTAGTACTGGTTGACTTGTCTTAAGGGCCTACATTGGTTCCAGGTTTCAAAGAGGCAAGCAGAGCAGGAAATCAGCCAGGCACCCACTTTTTTATGGCCCCAGCTAGTAGGCAGTTTGGGTCTGAGAGGCAGCTTCTGGGGAGAAAGAGATAACTTTGTCCCACACTCTAAGGCATCACCCTCTCCGAGACCCAGAGGATAGATAAACTGAGCATTCTTACGTTGAGAGAAAACAAAAATGAAATTCCCACACATGAAAAAAAAAAAAGTTTCTAATTTTGGAAGTTAGATGAAATTTTGATATGAAAGGAAAGGACCCTGATAAGCCCACAGCTTAGCTTCACTGGAAGAGCTGAGGGTTGGGAGCAGGAAGGCCAGGTTTCAGGTAACACCGAACGTGTACTCTATGTGAATTAGTAAAATGGAAATAATAGTATCCTACTAGCTGCAGCTTAAAAAGATGAGGTATGTATAAATGAAGAAAGACATCAAGTGGGAGGGTAAACAAAATGCCTTTCTTTGGCCTTCCTGAAATTGAGAGCATTTCAAAGCTTTTCTATGAGCCTTAGACAATTTAATTGCTTTAATTTAGCCACTGTTAAGGTACTGCATGTAGAATAAAAAGATCCTCCTCTTACTATGTAATGTGAGCTTGATAGCTGTCATTTAGAAGATAAAGCATCTCCCATCCATCTTCTGAGACCTTCCATGCCACCCACGCAGTGCTGGGTCTCAGCCAGCAGCAGTTATGGGACACTGCTCCCTGGTGTCAACCACAAGCATAGGGCTGCCCCTCCCAAGACTTTTTTGCCTTTCTTAATAAACCACCATAGATCAGTTTCACTAGTTAAACTTTACAGAATTTACACTTTCAACCAATTTCCCCTTTACTCATCCTCCCCCACACCTAACCCCACTTTATCCCAATCCCTTAATTCCAAAGGGAGACGACAAAAACATTTTTGATCAACTGATCTTCTAAAAGGAGGGTGCGGCTTTCAAAGAGCGACTGGGGACCCTCCTACCTCCACTGAAGAGATGGCTGAGGTTTTAAGCCAATGCCCTAGTTGAAACGTCCACCACTTAGGTGGTTCTTCTGCAATAAAGGGACTCTGGTATATTTGATATGTAAAATTTAGTAAAACATATTGAATAAATATTTCCTTTTCTTAAAGCTCTCTGAAAGGCAACAAGCAGATTTGGGGTTTACATTCTGGGTGAACGGTGTGGAACCAAGCACAAGTCACTTCACCTCTCTGAGCCTTGGTGATCTTATCAGCAGAAATGCAGCGCCAACATGTACCTCGGTGTGGCTGAGGACCAAATCCAGTAACATATGTGAGAAGTGCAGGGCACAGTGTCAGGGGCCGCTCCACACCCCAGCTCCTTTCCTTCCCCTCTCTTGGGCCAGCAAATAAACTCGAAGGGAATATGTTCACCCTGAGAAGGCTTTGTGTTCAAAGGATAAATGATCACAGCTTATTACTTAATGGCAGATCCCAGTTTAGAATCTAGGGCTCTCCCTCACTTCCAAACTCCATGACCCCAGGGGTCACACACCACTTTAGCTTTTACAAACTCTTTCTTAGAAAGTCAGTAAGCAAACCTCATTTCATTACAAAACTGGTAGATTTGCATTCTGTTTTAATGTTTGTTGGAAACGGATAAGGTGGAAAACTCTCCAAGAATAGGAAAATTTTGTGGTATTCTGCACTCTTCTGCTTCTATATCAATGAAATCTTTGATAATTACAAAATTCAATGAATTCGTTTTTTTCTATTTAATCGAGAATGAAAATAAGTACAACTTGCAAATACTCAAAAACTCATCTAGGACAAAAAATTGCTTTGGTTTCAAGCACTTGCTCTAGCCACGCTTTAGAAAGCACCTGGGGTGGGTGGGAGGGGTCGGAGATGTCAGTAATAACGCTCTGAAGAGCCAGAAAGTAATAAAACACAGCTTGTAATAAACAGGATGTCAAGGGTTTGAACGTAAGGCACGAGGAAGGACCAAGTTTTCCAGTCTGGGCGAAACATGGCTAGAAGCTGCCGATGCTATAAAAGACATGACGTTTTTCCCATGTGAAGGAGGACTGCCTACCTAAAGAAATAAAATACAATGAAACACCGAAAACATAACCCAAATACCAGCCTTTTCAACTGGGTTCTGGGAGAGAATTCAGACCCAAACAAAATGTTGTGACTGGCTCTGCTCAGTTCTGCAAAGGACGGTACATAGTACCATTCCAGGTGCACAGGAGAGAAGTCAACTCATTATAAGGATAGATACCTTAAGGTGCTAGGGCTTAATTGGGAATAATTGATTGAGAAAGGCTGCCCAAATCCAGAAACAACACTTAGATGGTAATATAAACCTAAAAGGTGGGGGGAAAAGTCAAAACTTTGTACATGTAGGGTAGGCATTCCTAAGGCCAAGCTTGGAGGTGCTGGGGGACCTCCAGGCTGTAACACTTGCGGAGGAGGCTCCAAGTCCGTCACATGAAGGGGCCACACGGTCACACAGTCATCCTTTTATCTCTCCCCTTTCCAACTTGGGTCCAAGAGAACCTTACAATGTAACTCTTGTAAGGTTCTTGAAATACCATAAATATAATTATTCAACAGAGGAAGAGAAAAATAAGCAGTGGTGAACTAGAAAGGTTGGGAGGAGAGTGTTCACTGCTCCTCCACTACGAACTAGCTGTGTGATCTTAGGCAAGTCACCTGTCTGACTGAGCTGATAAGAACTCAAGATCCCTTCCAACCTCAAGATCTATCATTCTAAGGAGTTGCTTTGTTTAGAGCTATCCTTGTCACCTAACGAGGCAAATAAATGTTCAGCTAATTCCTGTAAGTTATCCTACCTTTAATGTGCCATTATTTCCACAGTGAACATACTGCTTCCTAACGCGAGGCAGAGAAAACAGTGGGAAGAAGAGCACCTAGAGCACTCTGCTGCTTTTCTTTAATCCCTTTAAACGCCCAGATGGGGGAATCGGGATTGTTGTAGCTAAGCTGTCTCTCTCCATTCCTTCTTCTCCCTTGACTCCTCATCCCCCTTCTGAGAACCTGCCCCCCCATTCTTTTTTTTTTTAATCAGTACATGTACATATATCACTTAATACCTCAAATAGTCTCACCCCTCCCCATCTTAGCTTCTCACCCTCTAGAGAAATAAATAGTTTCAACTCTTGTGGCTCTTCTTGTATTTCTCTCCAGTTTTTCAATCCCATATGTTTATATTATTTCCTGATTTGCAGATTTAGATATTATTTAAGGAGTTCTTATTATGGAAGATGAAGATATGGCTATTATATACACCTTCAAGTATCTTTCTATAAAGCAAATATTTCCCTAATCCCCCAGCTTTAGAGCCAGAATCTAGCCACTCAGCACAATGACAGCTGAAGCACCAACACTTGACCAGAGTCTAGGTTAGCCAGCTCTAGAAGTATGTATACACTGCAGCTGCATTCTCCCAAGATCACATTAAAATTATCCTTGTTTGTCTATGAAGATGCTAATAACAGTTTAAAATGATTTTATAATTCTGTAGCCATAAATAAACCACTGGGTTTGAATGGATCAAACCCTATAAAACAGGAATTTGGAAAATTATTTATTAAATGACTATAAAACCCAGATTCTCTTGAGTTCTATAATAGTTCATTTTCTCTACTCACTCTCTCCCCCCAAGAACCCTCTTCCTTGCAGGTTCTAAACCTTTTGGCCTCAGAGTCCTTACCTATAGGAACCTAGGAGGAAGTCAGTTCTAAGTTGGGGAGCAAACAAGCTCACCTTATCCACAGAGCTAAACTGTTCATATCTCATGTTTACATGCGCCTCCTCCACAAAGACAGAAGCACAACAGAGAGAACAGACTTGAGGTTCTTTCCATTCAGTCCCTCTCAAGTCTTCTCTCCTTGGAAGTGAAAGAAATGAAAAGCTGTCCATCGGAGCCACTGAGAGTACGCTCTTAGCAATTTACAGAGTGCTAATTTTTTGGTGTTGTTTTATATTCTTTTTATTACTCATAAATTTATACCAAATGGTTCAGGCACTGGAATTTCCTCATACATCCATATTTAATGCTGGCACACCCTTGCCACCTGGGTATTTGTGTTCATCTGGATCAATCATCGTAAGTGAGGTCTCCCATGGAGCAGGGAGGCCGTGAAAGGATTGTGCTGCAAGGGAGAAAGTTGATGGGAGGGCTAGAAGCATGAGCTGTCAAAAGCTTACAATGGGTAAAAATGCTAGGAGCTCCTAGTTATAGATTGAGCACAAAACTCAGCTAGAAAAACATGACACAAAGCTACTGAGAATTCCTCAAAATCCCCCGCTTTGAAATGGTCCCGCAATAAAGCAAATTAATAAAATGTGACAACCTATGATTTTACACGCAATACAGTAATCTTCACTTAATGCCGTTGACGGGTTCTGCAACTTTAAGCAAAACGACAGATAATAAAACCAATTTTAACACAGGCTAATCGATACCCACAAGAGTTAAGTTCCTATAGCATCTCATCAATGTTATAATGAAATGACACTATTTGAGGACCTGCTGTTATCTGGGGTTCAGATCACCCATTTATCGAACACTTATAGAACAAAGCTGTATAGGGTTGCAGAGACTATAATGATGAATAACTTGCTTCTAAATGGATAAAGATTCATTCATTCAGCAAATGAAATATGAAAGCCAAAAAGGGGCAGGCTTTCAAGCGGTGAGAGGAAGAAATAACAACAGAGTGCTATAAGATTTTAAACAAGAGAAAACAATCAATTGATCAAGGGAGAAATATAAGAACACATGAATGGAAATGCAAGCAGCTCAGACTAAGAAAGTCAGCAGAAGAGTTGCTAATCAGGACTCTCTGGTGGTGGTTCTGGCAGGAAAGATGCAGACCCACACCAGGCTGGTGGTAGTGAAATGGAAAGAAGCATAGGGACATGACAGAAGCAACAGTGTTGGCAACGGGCAACAGATGCATGGGCAGGGCAGGTGTGTATGTATGTGCACACTAAGCAGGACATTCATTCTACTCTGAGGAACTGCAACATGGTTTTACCATCCTGAGAAGTCAGGTGGACAAGCTGGTTTGGGGGATAACCATAAGGGCTGAGAAGTGTTAGAAATAGTCCATGCTCAGTGAGTGCCTAGCCAGATAACCACTCCACAGGGAGTTGGAAGTACACATTCCTCCACTTCATTCCTCAACGTAGAATGTACATCAATATATTGTCCACAATATCCTGTGTGCCCTTAGCCCCAGCGGCAGAAACAGAAGATATGCTCCTGATTCTCCAAGTTACACCCCTACAGGGGTTCCCATACATGTGCTGTTCTCTTAGGAAATTCTTATCATTCTGGCTCATCATAAGATGGAAGAAGGTCTTATCACCACTTCTACTCTTTCTATAATAAATGAGTTCCAAGCTCTACACATCTGTCTTACCAATAAATGTTTTAGACTGCAACAAACTGTGGGAAACAGTAAGACTATACAGGAGTTAATGCAGCTGCTCACTTCCTTGGCTCCAGCTTTCAGACGTCTCATTTACTGTCTTAGGACAGAAAGTCTAGTGACAGAGAGCTCATGAACAAATGGGAAACCTGGTACATAAGGTCCTGATGACCTGTCCATCCTGACATGGGATGTGTTCCTAACAGTTAATGGCCTAATGACTGGGCCTGTTTTGGGGAAGGGAGATACTATTACTTATAGGTCCTTGTTGTAAACAAATGGAATGAAGGCAATTGATCATATATACATCAGGGCCTACACGGAATGCAAGTAAGTGGAGCTCCTTCTCCACTGAGTTCCAAGTGTCTGGAAGCAGCAGGGCTGTTTCTACACTTCCTTCCAGGCATTTGGCGTTACCCTAGAGCGGCATGTTGATCCCCTGTGGATTAAAGGGCAAAACCAGGAGGGATGCTGGCTTCCATCATCCCTTTGCCTCTTGCCCTCTCCACATTATATAAATCACTTCTGGCAGGTAGCTGGGAAGCAGCTGCGAATGACAGTTTTGCGCTGGAGCACAGGAAGCCACCTTTTAACCCGCCTGCTGTTGTTTGTCTCTCGAAACGTGACAAAGGAACAGATGTAAGCAACATGCCAACTGTTGAGAGGATCTGCTCGGAGCACTATAGGAAGCCTGTTCAGAGTCACATCGCACCAGCCGCTCCATGGAAGGACAACTGAGTTCATTTCCTGAAACCCCTACGCACGCTCTATTCACATCAGGTTGGGATCCGCAATGCTCATGCAACTCACCATGCACATCCCTGCTTCTGCCTTCGCCCCTGTGCTTCCCAGCCTCGAAGCCACTTCCTGAACCTCGTTCAAATGCCACCAAAGTCAAGTTCAGCTTCACCTCCTAGTGGTCTTCTCCGACCCCCACACCCTTCCCCGTAAAGCACTCTGATTCGGTCTCTAAGCCTTTCATGGTCAATCTCATCTCTGTCCAAACCATCCTATGTTATCTCTATGAGGGCTGAAGCCATGGTTTACACACCTCTATATTCCCAAAAGAGTATTTTTCAAGTCACTAACTGTATGATGAGTCCACTGGGAAGCAGGTTTAAAGGGTTTCAACCAATATTTTAAAATATGAAATAAAAACTAGCTTATAAAAAGATACTCTTAGGACAACTGAGGAACAACTGGAAAACTATTAGATGATATGAGATTCCTATTTTTTTAGGTATAGTTATAATGTGCTTATGTAAGAGAATGCCTTATTTTTAGGAGATGCATGCTGGACTATTTAGTGGTGACTTACTTTCAACTAGATCAGCAAAAAAATATGTGTGTGTACATGTGTGTAAGTACACACACACATAGAAAAAGCAAATGGGGCAAAATGTTACAACTGCTGAATGTAGGTGCAGAGTATGCAGGTGTTCACTGCATTATTCTTTAAAATTTCCTGCATGCTTGAGAAGGTTCATAATAAAAAGTGGAAGAGAATGAAGAAAAAAAATCAATATGCAGATCATGAAGTATGATCTGATTTCAGGTGTGTCTGGATGTATGTGTGTGTGTGTCCTAGCTTACAAGGTAAATAAATGCATTTCATACTATAGGTCAAAGCCAAGAGTTTGAAAATGCTGCCCTATACCTTCACTCTGCACCAAATACACAGCAGGCATGCAATTAACTACTTGTTAATTAACTTCTAGAAGCCCAGGACTTAAATTAAGAAGCAAGCTGAGAAATCATTTTCTCTTCAGTTACATCCCATTAACTCAAGCTGTGTCAAAATATCCAGGCCCTTTCCTGTCTTAGCACACTTGGGCCTAACCTCAACTCAGCCTGTAGGCCTTCTTTATCAGATGTTTAATTACTCAGTAGCAAGGCTAATTCTGGCTTGCTCCCTCGATGCCAGGGAGGGGGCTGTATTAATATTCTGGGTAGGGTGACCAGTTGTCCCTGTTTGCCTGGTGTTTTGCAGGACGAGAGACTTAGAGTACTAAAACTAGGACGGTTTTAGTACTAAGCCAACCAGATAGTTGATCACCCTAAATCTGAGGGAAGACTCTGAGAGAAGCTGGGACAGGTCTAGGAGAGCGGACACTACCATACCACGTGGGGGATGGTACCACTGCAACATGAACAACAAAGGCAAACCCAGCACTGGCAAAATTGTGACAAGACAGAGATCTCACCAATGGCCTCTCAATAGCAACTGCACATGCCAAATTGTGAAGTGTCTTTCAGATGCTTAAATAGAACCTCTCCCTGATTATTCACCAAGCTGCAAAGCAAAGGATTGGGAACTTACCGTAAAAACGTCATCATCGCCAAGCTCAGCTTCATTATGGATGGTGGAAGATGATGTGGTCGAGCCTAAAAAGATAAAAAATGTAATAAAAAGTGTTTCCAAAGAGGACAAGTCGAATGCAATCATTTAAAAAGTACATTTCAATAAAACGACATTCCATTCCTTTTGCATGTGGATCACTAGCAGAAACATGTTACTTGGGAATTAATGCTTTTAATTTATTCTACTTTGACACTTGCCAGGATGCTCCCCAAATTAACTTTGCCTACTGTTGTTTGCAAGTAACCCCTCCAACTTCTGCACTGCCCACAAGAGAACAAGCACAGAGGTACCACGTAGAAGGGGAGAGGAGAGCCTGCCCTGCTCTGAAGTGCATGCATCGAGACCACCCTCCACCAGCAACGCCCCAGGTGGGGGCCACAGTGCATAGTGGGAAAAGCACCGGTTGGAGACCCACCAGCTTGGACTCGCCACAGTCTCACTGTGTAAACTGGACTCAGCTTTCTGGTCTTATTATCTACCAAAGAGGGTATGTGACTAAATAGCTGAATAGTTGCCTCCTATTCTGACATTCAGACACTACTCTAAAACCCAGATTGTGGGAGCCACCTTCTAAGATGATACTTGCGCATCAGTGAATTTCTGTTTCTGCAGGCCAAAATTTAGACTCATGTCAGTAAACTCAGTTTACTCCTTCACGGAATGAATTTTGGGATCAATTTATTTACTTGTTCACCTCTTGCTTCATTCTGGTATGCAAACCAGTAGAAAGTCTCCCTCTTCTCTAATAGTACCCAATAAGGTACCAACTCAACTGGCACCGTTAATGGCTCAAAGGAAATACATAGTCAAATGTGCATAAGAGAAACCTATACCAAAAGGGAAATTTGTTCTCCATCTTCTCTTTTTCTTGGTCAAGTCTTTAAAAATGTGCATTTAGAAGATATTTCGCTATTATATAAAATCGAAATTAAAAGAATTGCTCAGAAAGGGAAGAGAAATATCCAATGAGTAATTGCAGAAGGAAAAATAAGTCTCATAATACCCTTTGTGCAATTCCTATCGATCTTTCGGGATTTTTCTCTACCATTTGAACTATTCTAGTCAATCAAAGTTTAAGGCAGGTTTGATAAAAAAAACAGCTAGGTAGAGTATATATAGAAGAAAAATCACAAGAATCAAATTTTGTGTGTAGCTTCAGCGATTAAGTACATGGGCATACTACAAAGTTCTATCAGTAATATAGGAGCTGTTTTCGCTCTAAACATTTAAAAGCTATGTTTAATAACAATATTTTAAACATCTGCCACTATGTCAGATCTATGTGTGAATGCTGGTTTTTATTATCTTTTTGGCTAATATATGGTTGTAGTTAACAGATTCATGTTCATGCTAGAATTGTCTTACTACTGATGTTAAGCAATTTTTCATTGAAGATTTGCTTTTCTCTCTTCCTCAAATTCACAATGAGGAAAATGACTTCTGATTACTGTTATTTCTTAAACAAATGAAACATACTTTCTTTCTTCACAGAGTTGTGGCGCTGTTAACCTTCTGATTTGATAACTGAGTGTGTTAAGGTGGAGAATTTGTGTGTTTGCATCTGTGGACTCTAGAAAAGCCCATGAAAACTGATCGCCTAAGAACCTACTGGCTAGGATCAAATGCAACACGTCTACTACCCAACCCAGCCCAGCACATACTAAGGCCTAAACCAAACCAAGGCTCCAGGAATCATAGATCCCTTTCCTTTTCAGTGGCAGCTGTATACCTGGGCTCTGATTACAGGAGGGCAATGGGTAGGCCTGGAGCCTTCTGAGCCATTAGAATCCATTCCCTGCTTCTGAGCCAAAATATCGATCAGATCAAAGCCATTTCAATAGTCAGGGAAAGGTGAAATCCATCAAACTGTCCTTCACCTGGAAGTCTAGAATTTGTCTTCTTAGCGCAAAGTCTAAAAACCAGTTGGGACCACTCCTTGCTCTAAAATCCATATCCCTTTTCCCCTATACTGTCACTTTATAATTGCTCTCCTTGGATGTTCCTAAAGTATTGGCATCTACTGACCTGGCCCCCAAGGCTCCTGCAAATAAACAACAAATACATGATGGCAGACGACTGGAATAAAAAGAACTCAGAACAGTCCTATTGATTGTTCCATTAAAAATGCAGTGACAAATTCAATACCTTCTATAAGGTCTTCGATTGCTTTCCTCACTCCCCTGTCAAAGGCTCGAGCATCAGCAGGACTTTGGAAAGTAAGTCCAAACTTCCTATTGTCGACCTTCCAGTGATGAAAGGTTGGGTTGGCTTTGGTGTAGACCAAGTCCTTTCTTACATAGCATTCCAATACCACCTGAAGGATTGAAACACACAGGCTGGTTACTTGTGAAACGGTCACGACAGTGTCTGTTTACAAAAATCTAATTAGGAACCATCCAACGTTGGTGGCGACTATGAAAACTCTTTACCCTTGCCTTCATGTGGTTATGAGTCTCCATCTTGAAAGGCTTTTGCTTGTCTCTGTGGACCATCCATCCTTTGTTGACCTTTTCACCCTACCCCCTTTTGTCCGTGGTGATCCCCACTGCACTGTGGTATTCCTTAACTACAGTTAACCACTCATTCCTATTCCTCTCCCCCTGACTGGGGGCCACCAAGCTGTGGTCCAGGTCTTGGGGCTTTGCTCTATTCCAGGTTTACTATCAGGGACTTTGTACTAGTGGCTTTCAATCTTCCCTCCTCTGTCCTAATGGGTGTTTCCCGGTGAGATCAAATTCAATATGCTGAAAAATTAACCCGCTCTGAAATTTCGGCCATTAGTTTCCTCTCCCAGCTTCCCCATATCTAGCAAAGCCAGCCTCTCTCTCTTCATTCTCTCTGGCTCAAAACCTCCGTGGCAATCTTTGCCTCTTCTGCTTTCTCTATCCCCTGTATTATTAATCACCATGTCCATTTCATTTTTCCTTCAACATCTTTTATATCAACCCATTTTAGTTGCTACTACTCTGATCTGGGTCTCTATTAATTTTTTTTCTGGATTATTAGAACGATCTCCCAAGTTTCTAGCAATCCAGTCTCAGAGCTGCCTTTGACTAAGTTACAACTTTGAGTAGACTGTCTCAGACCCTCAGTCTTTTTACCTATAAAATGGAAATAACACCAGTGACCAGCGTTATCAATGAGAACGTATACATGAACACGCTCTGAAAACAATGAATAATGAGAAACTGAACAGGGTCACACTCATTTTCTAGTATATTTGCTCTTTTATTTACTCTAATTCTTGTCACCTTCACAATTTAGTACTAGATTTCATATTATTGTCTAACATTTTATGTGCATTTATTTTATTCCCAATTAGACTGTGAAAGATCAATATGTATTATAAAATAACTCCCTCCGTGTCTAGCATAGTGCTATTGTTGATAAAGATATCAGAGTTTAATATTACAGCATAAAAGCAATGTAATCATATGAAAGTAAATTCCATTCTTCACAAGGAACCCTAAAATATCGACAATATTTATTCCTATGGGCTTCAATATGCATACCAGAATAATTTTGCTAAGTGTTAATAGCTTTGATTTTGTTCTGGTAAAGCTCTGCATTTAACAAAATGAAATCTTATTAATTTTAGATTAAGTGAAAGGTAAGAGTAAAAAAGGCCTGCCTAAATTAGTATAAATTCAAATTAGAGAATATCTTTAAATGAGTACAGGTTTCAAGGATACATCTAAGCAAACAGAAATTAAGTGCTGCCTACTAAATGTCCCCTAACTTATAAACAGATGAGAATAAAAGTCAAATTGGTATATCAAGTAGCAGTCCCAAGCAGTTAACTTTATTACATTGTATTGAAAGAGGACAACAGTCCCCTCATACAGTTCTATTTATGATTAAATTGCTTATTATGGCCATTTTCTCCTAAGAATAGTACAATGATTAAATGTCAGCCCAGCCCCATTCCAAATCGGGGAAATCCAAATAACCAAGGCTTTAACTAACAAATGTTATCTATTTTAGAATTTAATAGTCTCAATTCGAAGTCTCAAAATAAACTTTTTGTGAAAACAAAGACTTCCAGTTTCTCCATATTTTAGGGTGAAAAAAATTGGTCTTTGGTTGTCATTTTTCAAGTTTAAGATTATTCCAAAGGTACATTTCCTTAGAAGTTTAAATTTTTAGAAAAGTTCAGACATATAAATTGATGGGGAGGGAATCAGATACCATCTCTACGTCCTCTTCAATAAAATAATATCTTTATATATCTAAGTTTAACGACAAAAATGAAAAGGTTCCTAACAAGTATAAACTCTCTAGTGAAGTTTGGCATAACATGTATAAACCCCTCTAATGAAGTTTAGGCATTAACTTAAAACTTGAGAAAGCCTTTTAAAAATATCTTTTTAAAATAAGATGCACTGGTAGAAAAAAGTAATCATATATTCTTGTTGAAGGCTTTTATACACAGAAGAAATAGAAGTAGTAAAAGATTTAAGTAATTTAGTTGAATACACGAAGTCTTCATTCTTACCTATCTCTCCCTCCTTGCCCTCAACACCTCTCCACTTTCAGAGTTACCCACTGGTGGACACAATTCAGGTTCCCTGCCTGTGGCTTGAGTATATAAGTTGTGTGTGAGGGAGTAATTTATAGCCACACCTATAAGTTACTCTGCGACTTGCCTTTTATTTTCCTTAAAAACATGTCTTAGAAATACAGGAAGGTAAAAGAGCTCTCTTTAATGGCTTCATGATATTCCTCACTATAAATGTATTAGAATTATTCAGCCATTCTCCATACTAATGGGCATTTTTAGGTTATTTCTAATTGGTCACTTTTATAGACAATGTTGGAATGAATAGCCTTATACATGTCTTCAAAACTGGTCTGTGGGCTCTTGGGAGCCTTCCCTCTTCACTCCATCGCCCCAGGCCCTTTCAGGGGGTCAAGGATGGCCAAAAAGGAACGAACAGTGGGTAAAATTGATCTGCTGTGGCACGAATCAAGGCAGTGCAGTGGCACAAAACTGTGCTAAAGTCACTGGACTCGTGTCACATGGTCAAAGTAAAAAGTGCCAGTTTTATGTAAAATTGTCCTTGATGAAGCAGTTAAATTTAAATCTTGACCCTTGAATACACATCTCTTATTTTGTGTGATGAAATGGGAAGTACATATAACTGGATTCTCATCTCTGCTTTTGCATTCAAGCTGCTATGATATCTTACTTTGGATGAAGTATATGAAGAAACTCTGGCTTTGCACAAATGCATAGCTGGAAAAAGGAAGAGGATTTCTAATAGCTTTTTCACTTCTGCATACAGCTTCTGCATACAGAAGAATGACGACTGTCTCAAGGAAAGGCACTTGTGCAATTGTTTCAGCTGTGAGTTGAAGTACCTGCTTTTCTCATGGATCATCAGGTTTACTTGAAAGTACCACTGACAGATGTACTATGGTTATTAAGACTTGTATATCTGGCAGACATTTTCTTGAATACAAATACAGTAAGCCTGTCATTTTAAGAAAAACTGGAGGTATTTGTTGCTAATAATAAAACTGGAACTTTCAAGTGAAAGTTAGAACTGTGGACAGCTTCCCAATACTGAAAGACTTTTCTAATGAGATTAGTGGTGATATTAAGAAATGTGACTTTTTTTTCTACTACATAGTTAAATGTATCAATATTTGGAAGGTATGCTTAACTCAGTAAACCATTATTTGGTCAAGTGACCAATACATTATGTTACAAAATTAGGAATTTTGTAAAGTAATAATTTACAAAATCAGCAGAAACTTTGAAGTGACAGATAAACTATCAGTGGATCTTAATGTAATAGACTATGAAAAATTCATTGATATGGCTTCAGATTCCACACTTACGAAACTACTACAAGCCAAGTTTTGGTATAGTATCAAAGAAATATATCTACAATGATCTGAAAAGGCTATTAAAATACTTCTCCCTTTTCCAACTACATATGTGTGTAAGACTGGACTTTCTTCATATACTTCAACCAAAATGACATATTTCCCTAGATTGAAAGTGGGAGTAGACATCAGAATCCAGCTATTTTCTATTAAGCCAGATATTAATGAGATTTTCAAAACAAGTAAATCAATGCTACTTACTTCACTATTTTCATTCTGGAAAATAGTTATATAGTTATTTATCATAAAGAATGTCATTGATGCTAACACTATTATTTAAGATTTTTAAATTTCAGTTTTAATTTAGAATATAGTAAATATTAGTAGCTCTAATCCATAAAGACAAAAGCTTTTTGGGGTCCTCATTACATTTTTAGAGTATAAAGGGATCCTCATATCAAAAATGTTTGAGAACCACAGTTGTCCATAAATCTGTGTGTACTTCTATAGAATAGGGTTTAGATGCAGAACTGCCAGGTAAAATGGTATGTACATTTAAAAGCAATATCATGCCAAACTGCCTTTCAGAGAGCTTTGCCAGCTGGAACTCCCACCAAGTGTGTGTGCGTGTGCTCACAGATTCGTACACGGCAACGACTAGAATGATCGACCTTCTAGATTTTGTGGTTAATATTCATCAGGTGGTTTCTGATAGCATTTGTTTCAGGAGTAAACTCCTCTAACCCATCTAAAATAAGACTGAACTCAAAAATTTTAAATTTACATATAATTGCTCAGGAAAACTTGATTGTCCCCAATTTACAAAAAATCATCCAAATAATGACTTGTGAATGGATGTCTGGAATACAGCCTTTCTCATAGAAACAATGGAGTTATGTGCACAGACTTCAACACATAATTCATCTAACAACAACAAAAACTAATGTGCTGAAATCTAGAACTGTTCTATATTGGAAAAACTACTGACAACATGGTTTCCATCAGAAAAAGCATTTCATGTCTTAGTTGGAACACTGGGAACTCTGATACCATCCAACTACTGTATTCCAAAAACGATCTCCACTCTTTCTTCACAATTCCACCATTTAGAGGGGGGCTCCTTCAACAACCAGGCCTTTACAGAGCTCCCATGTGGGCTCATACTCTCCAACAGATTGAACTGCGGCATTATTGAAGCCTGGGAGGCCAAAATGAATCACCTCAGCTCCAGAATGAGTGAGTGAGTGAGTGTGTGTGTGCGCGCGCGCACGCGCGTGCACGTTGCGAAAGGGTGGAGAGAGAGGTTTAACTACCACTAAATATAGGAATCCAGAATGTTCCAGTGTGTGACACGCTGAGGGATGGAAAGATGGAGAAACACAACTGGATGTATGGGTGTGTGATTTAAGTACTAGTGATGTAAAAGTCCAGAAGTGCAGAGTCACAGAATGCAAAGGGGTCAGGAAGAGGGATGGACTGATGGAGAAATGTGATGGGGGAGAGGGTGTGGTACACAATCCTTTTGCAATAGCAACAAACAATAGACGCTGGTCCACAACTAGGACTGCCCTGTTACTATGCAGCGTTAATATGAAGGGACCAGGTTCTGGCTTCACAGTGAAATAGTTCCCAATGTTGGCTCTACTAAGAATGTGTGCTCTAGACAGAGGAAATGAGTGGATCACTGAGCATTAAGTTTCTCCACTATAGATTGGAGATAAAATAGCATCTTCCTTCCTAAATTGCAAGAATTTAACCGAGGTTATTTACATAAAGGGCCTTGAACAAAATGGTAAAAATGTACAATTATTTTATACAACTCAGTGGTAATATACAAATTTATAAATGTATTTATAAAATGAAGGAGCTGGATGAAACAATCTAAAGGCCGTTTTAGGTTGACATATTCTATGACAAACCATAGAAATACCAGGAAAAAACAGATCTAAAAAGATATAACCATTCAGGTAAGATAATTTGGTAAAACAAAAGTAATAAAAAGGGAAAAAGGCAAAATACTTTTCTTTCAATTTTTTTTTGTAGAAAAAGAACACCAACTAAAATTAAAAAGGCAAGCAACAGGTTATAAAAATATTTGCGGCAAATGACAGATGTAGGTTAATATCCTTGTTATACAAGAACATACATATGAAGGAGAAAAATAAGGCCCCAATAGGTAAATATGCAAAGGCACATTAACAGATAATTTAGCTATCACTGTTTACCAAACGGAAAAACATTTGATCTTAGTAATCAACATTAAGATACCACTGGTACTCTATCAAACTGGTAAAGATGTAGAATAATTGACCCTCGTTGTGTTAAAAGAAATTCTCATATATGCTGGTAGCAGCTCTTTGTACAAGCATCAAGAGTCATAAAAACAATGGAACATCAACTTGATACCAGCAACATGAGAAATTTCTCATGAGAATGTGGGGCAAAATAAACGAGATACAAAATTATTTATGAGCTCTGATTATAGTCATGTAAAAATAAAACTATGGTGACAGAAAGAAATCTAACTATAGGCGGTAAGCACACAATGCAATGTGTATGTAGGTAGTAAGCACACAATGCAATGTGTATGTATGTGTGTGTGTATGTATGTATATATATATACACACACACACCTTACTGTTGAATTGTACACCTGAAACTTACTGGATTTTGTTAACCAATGTCACCATAATAAAAAAAAATTAAAATAAAAATATGCACGAAGGGAAAAAACTACATAAAAGAGCTAAAGGTGGTTGTGCATATGTGACTTTGGCTCAGTTTTGGGATCAAAGTGACAGGATATCAAATATTGGTTTCAGACTCCCAAGATCGGTCACCAAGAACAAGGAGTCTTTCTGAATCTTAATTTCTTCACATATAATTAATTATACAGGCTGCTGTAAGGATACAATGATACAACCTAACTAAAGGGCTAGCACAGAGTAAATGCTAGATAAATGGTGGTTGTTATTTTACTTTTTGTTGGTAAAATAACTACCACCATTGCCTTTATTGTGAATATCTTATAAACTGGAATGTTTTAATTATTTGATCATTATGTAGGGAATTTCCTGAATAGACATACTTCTTAAAATGAGTTATATTCACCCTTTAAATTTTCACTCATTTAATTTTCAGAAATGAATCAAATATGAAAATAGCATTTCTGTAAATCCGCATATAACATTTATAAACTGTTCTATTTTGCAAATTTTAAAAACAATAAGTGATTACAAGAGAAAATTAAATTTGTACACTTAGCACATAAAACTCAACAGATGCCACCATATTAAGGGTCTCAAACCTAACATTGACATAGTTCTGTAGTGTCTTTATATTTTCTCTGTTGAGGTCCTATATAATCTTGAAATTTTAAACCATCTAATGGCTTTCTAGTATATATTCCATGATCAAATAAAGATAGGAGCAATGTCCTTCTAGGTTCAAGGCCACCAATTAAAAGTAGATTTAAACATTCAATCTTCCTTCATTTCATGGATTCCTTCATAACATAGAACTGGACATCCAAGTTCTTTCATGCAACTGTTTGGACTTATCCAAGCCCAATCCCTGTGAGATCATGATTACTCTCCAAAGTGCATATATTTTTTTCCAAAGTGTATATATTTAAGCATATAAAATTATTAAAGTGTAATATCGCTATTTTTTGTTCCTTTCTTTTTCCAAACATATTTTATTCATAGCTTTTGAAATAAAAGCTGGTGTCTTTTAGATAAACATTCATTTAGAAGTAACCAAATGTCAGATGACCCTTTCTTTGCATTTTATCTTTCACCAGCCAAACCTTGATGGCATGCTCCATGAATAAACCCTGCATTTTAAAAAACTCTGACTTCACAGATCACTACGATCTGATTCATAAGAACATACTTTTGTTTTGAATTTCTTGTTACGGTGACAGAAAGATAGCTTAATTAATCAAAGATGCAAACAAGATAGCCAAATATATGATTTCTTAGCATCAGAGTTACATGGTGTGTGGTAAAAAGTGATTTTGCTGGAAAGCCAGGGTTACATTTTGCAATTTGGTACCAGCTCCAGAGTTATAACTTTTGAAGCCAGAGAAAGAAGGAAAAAATAACCTACAGGAAGAAGGCTACAACTTAATTTAAAGAAATCAGTTGTTGCTGATTTAACATTCCACGTCTGCCATTACCAGTTTGTCTTTCTGTCGTTCCCCATGGATGAGAAAGCCGCTTCGTCCATTGCCTTCGGGGTGCATGACCTTACAGACCCCCACGCGACTGATCCCGCCTCCTTCCTGTGGGAACCAGCCCCCGCTGGAGTCATCTCTGGTCATAACCACAGCCTTGACACGCACAATATAGCTGTCACTAAAACGACAACAACAAGAACAATGGGGCATGACAACAGTCTGGTAGCTGCATGACATGTTGTTTCACAATGCAAGATGACCACCAGCCAGTATTTTCTGGACTTGTCAAAAGAAAATCTATGCCTGGCAGCAATCTGAAAAGGTAACTAACCCATCTCAACTTTTAGGGAAAAAGCAGATAAAACATTCTCCAATTTCTAGGTGGTATTAATAAAACGAATGAGCTGATCTCTATGGTTTGGTATCTATGAGTTAGGAAAGACAAATCTAGTAACTTAAGAGGATATTATAGTTTCAATCCTTTAAACTTAGTTTACAGTGAATAAGCAAGGTTTAACATTTTATAAAGCTAATAATCTTCTGATCTGGCATAAGAACAGGAAAATCCACTTTCAAATTACAAGTTCACCATAATTTCATTGACATAGGTGAGAAAATATTTCAATTCAAATACCCTTTACACATGTGTAGCCTTCTGTTTATGATTTTATTTTTTCCAGTCTAAACTTTAATTTCACAATAAGTTCTTTTGCACATTTGCCAACCACCCTCTTTCTCCTCCAGAGACCAACTCTTGCTTCTTTTCATTCTTCATCACTTTGCGGGAAATTTACTTGGATTTTCAGCAAGGCCATTAAATTCTCACTTGCTGTTCTCTATCTTTGGATAAAATTTATTGTTTACTCATTCAAACAAATATTCCTGTCTTCTATATGTCAGACACTGTGCCAGATTCCAGGGAAACAAAGATGAAAAGTAACATAGAACTCTCTTTCCGTCCCCTAGGCCCCGCACTCAGAGCCTGGCCACGCAGTCTGCTGGAGATCATTTAGACAGTCCCTCTGCCCCGCTCACCCCGAAAGGCAAAGCCACCTGGGTTTTCCAGGCCTCCCTGTAGCTCGCCCTCTACTGTGGCCCAATACCCCTCGTCCTGTGCTCCCGAGACTCAAGGTCCGACATCCCCCTTACTTCCTCATCCCTTCCTCAGACTTTTCCTTTCACTTATCATTATGGTAAAATACACATAATGTAAAATTTACCATTTTAGCCATTTTAAGTGTACGATTCTATGGCATTAAGTACATTTACACTGTTCTACAATCATCCTTGCCATCCATTTCCAGAACTTTTTTCATTTTCCACACTGAAACTCCATTAAACACTCACTCTCCATTCTCCCCTCTCCCCAGCCCCTGGCAACCACCATCCTACTTTGTCTCTTATGGATCTGACTATTCCAGATTCTTTCACTTTCTTAACCTCAATGCAGATGTGCTCTGGGCTGAGCCTCTGCGGCCCTCACACATGGGGCTGCTTTCTTCCTCTTACACCTCTCCCCGCTGAGCCTAGATGTGGGGTAGGGTATTCACCTTCGCTGCAGGCTACTGGCCCTTTCCCCAGTTCCTCTGAAACTCACAAGTCTGACCATGCCCCACTACCTTTCTTCAATCTTCCACAGACCTTTGGGTCACCCCTCCTCATTCCTTGAGGACATTAGCACGTGGGCTCACAGGCCCTCCATCTCTCCACCATGATCACTGTTATATGGGGTTTTTTTTTTTTTTGGTAATTTCATTATCTACACAGAGGATCCTTCCAAGTCAATTCTTTGGCCTCTCAGTTTCCGGAACTCTTCTCCTCCAATGCCTCTGTCTTATATCCAGTTTCAGCCACCCATGCCTAGGTTACGACCTTGACCTTGTCATTACCAGCACATGTAAAACCTTCATAATTTTAAGTATCCAGCTCTCTAGGCACCACCTCCCGACTGTGCAACTCTCTCCAGACTCCAGTAAGTCTTCACCCCAATGGGGCCAACAATCTGGTGTTATGACCACCTTTCCCCTGCCTATTCTCTACACCCATCATGTTCTCACTTGATTCTCTACCCAACTTATGTTTCGTGGTCTATCACAACACTCATTTGTACAAAACTTTAACATGTTTGTTCCTCATTGTAATTGGCAAGACCTCAACTCTGGTGAAACCCTACCTTCTACTTAATATTTAACTCCATGCTCCCAACTCAGGCTGTTGTTGAGAGGAAACAACCTCAGTCTATTTTGCTTATAGGTCTAGTTTTAAGTCATAAACACTCACCTCAATGCGTCCTTAAATGCCACTCAGTATCCTGCTACATTTCCCCAAGATTATTTTATATGTCCTTCTACCCCCTCCCTCTCAGGTGTTGGATGAGTTAGCTTTCATTTCACTGAGCAAATAGACACAATTGGAAGAGACCTTGTTCTTGTGCCCACCAGCACGCCTACTGCTCTGTACCAGTACTCTCTGCCTCTCCTTTTGTAACTGGGGATAAACCATCCATGATCCAAGCCAGGGCCAACAACTTAAATACTCTCTATGTACTAACAACGCTCAGTTCACATTTCTACCAGACCGCTTCCCTAAGCTTCAGATCAGTAAAATCAACTGCCTATGTGATTTCTCTGCTTGGGTGTCTAGTAGACACCTCAATCAGGTTGAACTCTTGATTCCCAGCATCTTTCTATCCTACTGGTTCTCTCTTCGAAACATATCCAGAAATCCATTTTTACTACCAGAATTGACACTGCCCTGATCCCATCACCTCTCAGACTATTCCAACAGCCTCGTAACTGGCCTCCTTACTTCCATGCTTGCCCAAATAAAACACTGGAAAGGTATTCAGGTTGTGACACTCTAACAAACCCTCCAACAGATTCCTTATATTGCTCTGAGTCAAAGTCAAAAAATAGCTATTGTCTTACCACTCTCCTCCTTGCTCATTCCACTTCAGTCCCCATGTCCTTGATGGCCCTCCACAGTAAGCATACTCCCACCTCAGGGCCTTTGCACATGCTATTTCTTTCACTTAAAACACCTTTTTCCCCACTCTTCTCCCCACATACCAACTAGGGTTATTCCCTTATTTCATTCAGGTCTCTGCCCAAGACTTCTCTGACCACCCCTCTTAAATCTTCTTGCCCTTTGTCTTTCCACATACTACTGAATCAATATCTGCTTTATCTGTTTGCCCACTTTCCCCAACTAGAATGTAAACTCCATGAGAGCAGGGACTTTGCCCCTTTCATCATTGCTACATACACAGAGCATAGAGCTGTGTCTTAAACGCAGTAGGCTGCAAAGTGATTGGGTTAAATACACGATATTTGTAAACAGGTTTTAAAAAAATTATTTGTTGCTAATAGGATTCCTGAGAAAATATAAAGTGTTCAATATTCATTTGCTTATGAGCCACAATAGTTTAACTGAGATAGTGTGAAGATTTCCTTTTCATTAAACAAAAAAACTGAATTAAAAAAAATCACATGGTTTCTATCAATTATCCATTCATCTCAGAATTCAACATGCATATTCCTTTAGGTTATAGAGATTAAGAACATTTTCTAACATTTGTTTATATTAGTTACATAGAACCAACTTGAGAATATCCTTTTATCCTCCCATATCTTTTAGTCTAGAAAAACTAAGGGTCCTCAGGATATATAATTTTCCAGTATGAAACACAGCTTTTTCAAATCTTCTGTGAATGTACTATAGATTCATCCAAACAGGAAATGGCCAAGGTGAATAACTGAAACTCTACACACCTCTTGTTAAAACATGCTTTTACTTTTTTTGTTTTGCAGCTGTGTGCTGGTCTCCTTTCCTTTGAATGATTAAGTAAATATGAAAAAGGGAAGTTTGCATGACTTATGTTAGTGCCATCAACTTATTTCCAAAAAGTATTCATTTATTAGAGGCTTAAAAAAAAAAACCTGCTTGGCTTCCAGACTGCAGGGGCTATTATTCTGGCCTTTGCTGTCGATCTACAGCATCCTTTTTCCTGCCTTGATTCCTCCTCTGCCCCTTCCCAAGGGGTACGTGTGTTGGGGCTAGAGGGACAGAAACTCCGCCCCCACCCCCGCCATCTCCTCTGGCCACATCTCCAACAGCCAGAATTAACTGAGGCATCTGGCTATTTAAAACAAGGCAGGGGGATAAAGTGCTGCAGCAAAAGCTGCGAAGGATGTCTGGATAACCCAGCTGCATGGCTGCATGCCAGCTGCTTCCTATCTGTGCTGTATTTACGTTACTCAGGCATTTCGCCCCACCCAGAACAGAAACGACAATGAACTCTACTACCAAAAGGTACAAAGAAGGAAAACTCCCTTCCCACCTTTCCTCCTCTCTTTCTGGAAAGAATTAAACATGTTTAAACCAGATGTGGGGTTGGTTGGGGGGAGGGAGGCAAGGGTAGATTAGTTTTTTAATGTGCACCAGGAAAATGCTGCTGGTATGCTTTAGAGAATTCCCCAAAAATATTATTGCAAAAAATAACAACAAAAAGTACTTCTGAAAGTTTCAGCTGCAACCGGTATAACTGATTAGGACCTGGTCAATTTCCAGACTTGGGTCCAAACACCAACTGACTAGAACCCTAGTGTCTGAATTTGAGCTAACCTGTCCCAAAGAATCGATGTCATCACAAATGGTGTCTGACCACCGCCACTCGAATGATGCCATCTTCTTTAGGTACATTCTGGCTAAACCTGACTCTTACAAATTGGGCTGGGGATATGCCATTTAAACGAGGTTTCTTTAAGGAGAAGCTTTGTGTTCCCAATATGTGGCTTTAATTGTTAAAAACGGGACTTGCTGTGCTGTGATGGTTTGCCACACAGAAAGGGTAGGTAACATTCGAGGGCAGGACGGGGAGGCAGAGAAAGAACAATTTCAAAGCTAGATTTTCATTGCATGGGAGACACTGATTCCACGGTGGCACAGAAAGGTTTGGACCTCAGGCCTTAATGTCCTAAGTTCTCTCCAGATTCAAAGGAGGCCCTGTCTGGGACACGTTACAGAAGTAAACAAAGGAATTGGAGGAAATGGTGCTGTGGCAGCACTGTTTCTATAAATAATATTCAGGGCCAGGGACAGGTCAGCAGTGCCTTGACCTCCTCACTAGCTGAAGAAGCCTCTTTTTGAGCTTCAGTTTCCTCATTTGCAAAACAAACAACATCAAAAACAAACCGTGAAGAGAGGATGCATAGGATGTCTGAAGGTTAAAAGCAGTGATAGAGGTCAAGTGTCTGATACAGAGAAGTTTGGTTAAATTGTAGCCATCATGATCATTTTTGCTAAAAGGCTGGCTTTGATTACAAAAACAGGTCCAGCCTCCCTCGCCACCACTGATTGCCTTTTTCAGCTGTCAGAGAGCGGAGTGGCAAGGAGGCTGTCATGCCCTTGACAACAGGAAAAAATCCAAAACGGACCTGCAGCAATTATCAATGTAAGTCAGATTAATAAAGACCAGGCAGGAGCCTACATTTCAGGCACACCTGTGGAGGAAAATAATCCCATCTGTCATCTGTGAATGGGCCCTTTGCTCCTGACCCTCCCCCTCTGTTTCAGGGAGGGAGACTGGAACTTTTACGTCCCCCATAAATACTTCTCAGCCCCCTCCTCATCTAGCCCTTATCTGATTACATGGCTCCTTTATCTGTACATTATGCTAAACATTACATTCACTTCCTCCCAGCCTTCTTGTCCACCCTTTTCCACTTTACCAGACCTTGAGGGGAGATTAGCTAAGATCCAGACTCTCAGGCTCCCTCTTCCACCCAGCCCGACCCCTGGCCGCCAGCTGAGCCACACAGAACCCCAAGTCCTCCAGGGGAGCCACACACACTGTTTATTGTAATCACATCCCCCGCCCACCCCCAGTATTCTTTGCGCCTAAGATTTCTAAAGGCTCTTTGATTTCATTGAATTATATGTATACATGTGTATATATGTGCATATGAAATGTATGTCTAGCCATCTTTTAAAAAAGAATCAACAAAATATTTCAGCAGAATCAAATGTGTTGAGAAGCCAAAGATATTGGTCATATTCTATTTAAGTGAGTGGTGTTTTCCTGAATGGCTGTTTTATATTAAGTATCAACTACTTAGGAATTTTTTTTTAAGCGGACTGGCCTGGTTTTAGAAATTTATATATTCCGAACTTTATAGGCAAGGAAAGTTATACATTATGTAGTTTTGTGAATGGTGGGAACATAATTTTCAGCTCTGTAAGGGCCACTGAAGGTAGAACACTTGCTCTGCCCGCTTAATTTAATGTCTACCAAAATGTGTCTGTTGCTTGTATTGGTTAGGCTGTTATGGAAAACAGTGGTAAGAAAACCCTAAAGATCCTAGACCTGGCAGGAGTCAGTTCTGGTGAGGGCATCAGCTTCCTCTCAAATGCTGATGGGAAGGCACTGCAAAGCAGAGAAGAAATTTTCTGACCATGAAATTTGCTTCATAAAGAGAACTGGTTTGCATGATAGAGTTGGGGAAGCTGAAAAGTAGGATAAGATCACTTAAAAAAAAAAAAGAAAAAAGCCTCCACACAGTAACTTAACATCTGTGAAATCAGTCATGACCTACACTTGATGGAGAGTCATCTTGGAAAATGCCCTACCCCAGTAACTGCTAGGAAAAGAATCTATGTACTTGCATAGGTCCTAACACCATGATTTTGAACTCATGGTGCCAAGACACTCTGCTAGTGACCAGATTTATCGAGAGGAAAGCAGCCTCAGCAATCCCATCTGCACTGTGTCCCTGCTAGTCCGAGGTATTGCAGTTCATCTTGCCCACGCAGAGTAATTTCCCAGTAGATTATAACAGAGTTTTTATATGTGTTATTTTCATAATCTATTTCGGTATTTCTAAACGGTAATGAGCTTCCTGGAATGGAACCCCAGTATATAAAATGTGGCACCCAAAAGGTGGTGGTGGCAGTGGGTGCCTGCCTTGCAATAATGAGATACAACCTTCATCCTGCTTATACTGTGGGAGCCCCAGAGTGGGCGTGAATAGGTTTTCCTCCTTTACTGTGTGCTGGGCTCAGAATCCATGAAAATGTTTTAGGAATCCCCACTTTAGTCTTGTACCATAAGCCAGTAAGTTCTGCTGTGCTGCAAGGTCACTAGAGCCCTCCATGTCCAAGTTCTACCCTGACCCAGAGGGGGAGCTAAGGAAGGGGCATGCCTAGTCTCATCCTCGCATGCCATGTTTAATGCCAGCATCTCTGTTGTTGATGCTCCCTAGCTACACTGGAGCATATAAATAGACCTATGCACCCACACACCATTTTCTAGTGCACATATTAGAAAGGGTCGCTTTCTCTATTATTGTGAAGGACACCGCCAACATGACTGATTTTCGAAGTAGGCATGATTATTAAGTGTAATAATTTAGAAATCATTCTTTAGAACCAATCTTAGCAAGTGAAGGTGTATTAGACAGGGCCTCTAGTATTTTGATTTTCCTACTGAAATTTTAACACACACAAAAAATGCTCCATTAGAAAAAATATCTATTGTAAACTCCTATTTTTTATAAGCTGGTGATACTGTGATTCAAAATAAACACCCAGACCTTGTTTAACATACAGTGCTAAGCTAGCATGCTGTATGTTTCCAATATTTTCCTTTAAATTACAAGGCACTGTATAGAGACACATTTTTTAATCTCCCAAGTGCTAACTTACACTTTCAGGTCACAAGAGCCAGAGTGCATATATGTGCTGGCCATCCCCCGTCTTTCACATGGGGCCAAGGCACCTGCTCACAGATGTCTTTGGGAACAGCCGCTCTTCAGGGGCTGTCCCAAGTTGAGGGTACTGGGTAGTATGCCATTCACCACTCTAAGGGTCCCTCTTTCTTTGCTGCTGTGCCCTGCAACCCACAGTGGCCAAAGACAGGAAATGAAGCAAAGACACAAAGGAACAAAGAATGGGACTGGAAGTTAAACTCCTAAGCTTTACAGAGGCTTAAGGGGCCTTGGAGGCAACAGTTGAGGAAATACTAGAGGCAATTAGGGATCCTCTGAAATTGCCACAGCCTGGGAGGAGAAGTGGCCTACGGTTCTAAAATCTACAGCTGGCAGAGGCAAGTCAGAGTTTCTGGTGGCCCTGATCTCAGTTACAGCCCCAATTCTAGGGGCAAATCTTCACGGATTATGAATGGAAGGTGATGATGCCCATGACAGCGCCTGGGCATGCTGAAAATTACCTTATAAAACACCAGTTTTGGGGTTTTCTCAGCAAGGTTTACAAGTTATATTGGACTCACTCCACTCTGGAGTATTGTTAACTGAAAATTTTAATTTAACCTCTAAGCTTTTATGGCCTGTAGTTTGAACAAGCATAAATCTTCCACAGGAAAAGAGTGATACAGTTGGATTCTACTTATATTACTCTCAATTTTTCTTTTGTAAAAATCTTTTTACAAAAATCTTTTGACTTAATATATCAAATGTCTTAAGGATGGAACTACAGTTTTTTTTTTTTAAACTACCTTTCCTACCAACATTTAAATTCAACACTTAAAATTCAGAAACCATAATATAAAAATACCCATGATGATGGATCACTTATAACTGGGGCACAATAAAGATAAAGGCACTGGGGCTGTTCTGCTAATGTATAACCTAAAACCATAACATTGGGTAGTTTTAGACCTGGGCAATGAAATGTTTGTTTAAGTAAATCTTAGCTTCAGCATCCAAAAAGGCAATTTTAGTTGTGTCTAGGATGGGGCAATCCATGACTCTTGGGCAATCCTCCCTGTGTCAATATATCGTTCCTGAGCAAGCACCTCTTGAGGTGAGTAATACACCCGGGCCAGGAAGAGAAAGGCCTGGCTGAGGTCAAGCTTGGAGATGAACAGGGCAGGATTGGTAGTTTATTGTAGGAGATACACAATCAGTGAAGAAAGTAATCATTTTTCATGAAATTTGAGAACTATTTGTTCTAATTCCTACTAACAGCAGTAATCTTAATTCCTCCCCACCCTGGGGGTCCAGGGATCTAGAAATTTCTGAGCTTATATGCCCCTTAAATCCTAGGTGGGTTTCCTGGTCAACCGCTTGGGACTTTTATATCCTTATCTGTCAAGTATCTATACAGTGTGTAATTACCTGAAGAGTAGGCTGAAGAATATATTTTAAATTATTTTCGAGTCTTAAAACACTGGCTCCAGGAAATTAAACCAGCTCAAATTACCCTCCAACAAAGTAAATAAAATGTAATTGAAAACAAAAAATTTTTTTTAAATTACAATTACACTGACTTCAACAAAATTTTAAGTTTTTTGGAAAATTTTTTTTAAACCTAGTATCAAATAATTCTCTGCATTAAAATATTAATTCTATCATAGCATTATACAGATTCTCTAAATGTTAACATGGATATTTTAAGATCAACTAAAACACTTTAAGAAATTATGGTAATATTTGATCACAATAGTTCATTAACATTCAAGGTATCTATAGGAGACTTCCAAGTTTTTGTCAAAAAATCACCCAAACACAGACAACTTTGACATGAAGAAACTACTTCAAAAAAATAAAATTTATTTTATTCAAACCAAAATAGAATGAATCTACTTCTTACAGACTGAAATGGTTCTGTCCAAAAGGGCTGAGTTTCAGGGTAATCACACGGTGTGAAGTGGGGACAAGAGAGTCCCGGGAAGGTAGAGGCCAAAGTCTGAACCCAGGTTTATGATTCTGCTTTTACTCTTTGCTGCTTTGCTGAGCCTGGAGCTCAGTGGAGTTCATAATTAATCAAGATCAAAGGATTACCAACTTAAAGCAAACAAAATAACCCACCCCTAAAGAACCCTGTCTTCTCCTAATTTTTACTCTGAAAGCAATAATTTTGACTTTCCCTGTTTTTACATACCCTTCCAAAAATGGCATTTACAATCTACATGTAAACCCCAAAGGCCAGCTAATGGAAATGAAAAATTACTAAACAAAATTAACTCTCACCATATTAAAGTATACATGTAATAGAAAAATTAGTACTTCAAAACACAAATGGCAGGAGAGTTTGTTTAAAGTTAATAATCTCCAATTCAGGTCTTTAAATTGCAGCCCTTGAATTTCTGTGCCTTTCTCAGAATATCTTCATTTTCTTTCCCATTGAACTGGAGAAAACAAAGGAAGAGCTTACTTAATGATCCACATGGTGAAATGCTGAAGGAGAAGCATACCAATGTCCAACTTACTTTGAAATGCATAAAAGTAACATGGTATCTTGGATGGAGGGTTAGATGGAGTGATAGGTACCTGTGTGATACAGCAATAATAGCAAAATGCTACCAACAGGAGCTGGTGAGTATTGACTGTATGCTTCTTGCAACAACATTTTCTGAACAATTAAATACTTTCATAAGAAGCAAAATTTATAGTGTGACATTCTAAACGAAGATCAACACTAACCCTAGAAGATGATGATAATGGTATTGAAATCTGGTTACATCTCATGTGATCCAGGACACATTTCTCATTTTTTACCTGTCACCCATCATTCCTTCTGATCCCCAAAGCAAACCATGGTCAAAAGGGCAGGAAATTACTTTACCGAAGTATGTTAATACTAAATTCTAAACCTACAAAATCCTTTATAAGCCAGCCCTTATTAAAACCTGCTCTCAAACAAAATGAGGTGATAATTTTGCCCGCAGGGAAGAAAGTCAGCATGTTGTGCTAGCAATAGGCTGACTGGATTTTAAGAGCCTCCTTACTTATATTCCTGACAGATCCACTGGACGTGGATGTCCTTTCAGCTGGCAAAAATTACCAATTCATTTAGTTCTTTTTCTTCTAGGATTCTGCCACCTCCTTCATCAGAGATGAAAAGCTTAACACACAAACAAATAAAGTACAGGTGACGCGTTTGTTCTCCCTGCAGAATTCTAATCTCTTTATTTCCCAGGTAGCGACGGGAACAGAGGTAGGCCTGCAGGTGGAATTTAGGTCTTCAATTAGGACTAGTGACGAACTACCCAAACAAATTAGCTATACAACTTTTTAAGCTAGAATAGTAGGTCCCTCACTTAGTTGGAAGAATTAAAATTCAGACTGGAAGAGAGATTTGTTCAAGGTCACTGGCATCGGGGACAAATAAAGGACTAAGACTCAGTCTCTCTTTAGTATATGTGCTGCCAAAGCGAGCACTCAGTCTCTCTTTAAACTGTCCCTTCCCCTGGCACTTTGTTTTAAAGGTGTCCTGTGTTGTGGCAAGCGTCCCCATATCTAAGCTAGGTGATCTAGAGGATATGAGAAGTTATTCTCTTAAAATTTACTGGATGGGCAACCAATTGTCAAAGAAATCATAAGGAAAAATCAAGAAGGTATCCCCAATAACACAGCCACATAAAAAAAATGCTGGGGCTGGGAAGTCTTGCTCAGCTCGGCAAAGTTTCCCACCAACAAAGGTCTCATTTGGGGATCCATCAGTGTAAGTTGTGTCATAAGTTACCAGACTTAAAACTCTATGGCACATCTCCTTCTCAGTACTGGTTGTGGCACCCCAGACTCTGCTAGCCAGCCTCAATTTCTTCGTACATAAAATGAGGGGTAGGGGCCAGATGACCTTTGAAGGCCTTTTTTAAACTGTGTGTTAAAAACAAACAAACAAACAAAAAAACAACATGCCCTTAACGTCCTTTAGCTGTGCCAGAGAACTTAGCAAACTTAAGCCACCCAAATATTCTACAAAAGCAGACCAGAAAACTTTCAGCAGTAAAATGCAACTGAAAACATCTTTTGAATAGAAAAAAAACCCCAAACCACAAAGACCTGAAGCCATGACAAACTAACAGATATGTTCTCTCAGTCCAAGTGTTATTGTGCAATTATGAAGTTCCTAGGGGTGAAAATGGTCTATCAAAGTATTTTGAAAAAAAAAACGAAATGATGAAAATTGAGTTGTGATAAATTTAATAAGGTCCTTTGAATAAAACAGGTACAAGCTAGCCATCCAGCTGGGTTTACGCACCCAGAAATGTGAGAGTCTTTTCAGCCACATGGAAGAAAATCCCCAAGACATAATTATGGAACAAAAGCAGGCAAAGAGAAGAGGGATCTTCCTTTTTTCTCCCAAATAGTTCACCCTAAATGCTGTACAAGTTGACTCAAGACAGCCACTCCAGGTTGTACCAATCTTCACTACATTCAGAGAGAAAAGAGAAAACTGTTAGGAAAAGGTAATGAAGCAATTACTTGACTTAAAAAAAAAGTGGGTAGAGACATTTACTTGCAGACCTGTGATAAAGCAACTCTGCGTTTCTAGTTTCATATTGGGTCTAGGCTGCTTCAACGTCACAAATGAGAGTTCAGGTCCAAAAGTTTTTTTGTAAATCAATTGTTTGAAACTGGAATGTATTTTACCCACAGGAAATGCATAAAATGGTGAGCAGGAGGATTCCCAATCCAGACCGTGAAAGCCTAATCAATTCCTAAAATACTTGAATCACAGATCTATTCCTAAATGGTTTTTACTGCTCACTGACAGTCTCCTTAACAGAAGCTTCCCTCCCGCCTCCAGTGGGAACAGCCAGTTCTAATCAGCTATGGCTAGGAGTTTTCCTACCTGGGTGTGGGGTCAGTAAGCAAGGAAGAATTCTTAAACTCCCAATGTAGGCTTCATTTTGGGGTCCCTGAAATTTGGCACCACTGGATCTTGAATAGTTCTAAAAAGAGTCAACCTGATGATGATCTCCTAATGAGGTTTAGAAATCTTTACACCTAAGCAAGCAAGCAAACCACTAAGTTAAGGCAATGGTATCAGTACTGATGCTATCAGTTAGGAGCCCTAAGTAAGTGTTACTGAGGAAATTGTTCTGTGGTGGCATCAACTAGTGGCAAGCAATTAGAAGGGCAGGAACGAGGCAAGGTTCAGGCTCACAGGATAATCAGGTAGCAGTGGGTTCTTGACTAGTCCTTGACTACACAGAAGAACAGGATTTGACTTACGAGGGCAATTTCCTTCTGAGTTATTACAAAACAGAGCTATCCACGTGGTACATGTGCTTCCATTAAGTGACTTCTCTGCCATAAGAGCTGAATAGTATGGAGAATGTGTAGGCCAACTAGCTTACTCACAGTTTAACATGATATTCTCAAAATACTGTTTCATTTGTAGGAGAGTATCCTAGCTTGATTTCAAAGAGAGCTTCCAGGGAACACTAGACCTAGCCCCACATAATGAAGCCTGCCAGCTTGCGGAAGGACTAGAAGCCATCTGATTTCAAGACTACTGGTCTTCACAGATAATTGAGACCCTTGGGGGCTGACCAAATTGGGCTTTCCTGCCCATCACCAACACACTTGCACCATGGAGTCCAACCAAGCTTTAGGTCGCACATTCAACAGTGGCTAAAGACCACTGCCCACTGCTCAAGGCAGGACAACCAAGTAGCCACAGCCAACTTCTCCCACCAGAGAGCTTTACTGACCAGGTGGCAGTCTGTATGGCCAAACAGATGCAATTACACTACTCTGAAACCATGCTGTCACTGTAGGCTGCCATTTGGTATTAGAAGAAAGAATAAAAGGGCCTTGTCTTATTGTATGATCAAGAGGAACACAGTCCATTTCACTCACCAGTGTGCTCCGGCCACTTCTCAGGACTAAGTTCTCCTCTAGGAAAGTCATGATCTCTGAAGGTATCATAAATACAACAACCTGGACTGAAAATTGCTATATACCTAGCCATTTCCTACAGTGAGTAACTTGGTATATGGAAGCCCTTGTATAAACTGAAAAGGCTAGATAAATACAAGATGTTATGACATGATGGCACTTTTTCTTGTGTGTTTTTTGTGTGAATTACCCTAACATTTCAGTTAACATTGAAAGTCAACTCCTATCTCAAAAGACAATTAATTTCACATCCACGTTCAATAGCAAAGAGGTGGTAACAACCTAAATATTCACTGAAGGATGAATGGATAAAGAAAATACATACAATAGAACCTTTCAGCTTTAAAAAAGAGAGAAATCCTGTCACATGCTACAATATGGATGAGCCCTCAGGACATTATGCTAAGTGAAATAAGCCGGTCACAAAAAGACAAAAAGATTTAAAAGATTTCACTTTTAAATTGTGCTATCTAAAATAGTCAAAATCACAGAAACAGAAAGTAGAATGAATGGTGGTTGTGAAGGGCTGGGGTAAGAGGACACGGGGAGTGTAATGGGTGTAGAGTTTCAGTTTTGCAAGCCGAAGAGGTTCTAGAGATCTGTTCATGACAATATACATACAGAGGACGCTAATGTACTGTACACTTAAAAATGGTTAAGATGGCAAATTTTATGTTATGTGTTTTCTGCCATATGCACACGCACAAAAAACAACTTGAGAAAAAGGGGCCAAATAGGTATACTCAAGGACCCCAAATTCATAAAGTTTGGGCTTTGAAAAAAGAACATTTCCACAGTCCTAAGAAGTAAACATTATCACTTTAAAATTCCACAAAACTCTCCCCACTAAGCTAAGAAATATTCCTCTACGTTCTAAGAAACAATTTAAAATTTGCAAGATCTTTTTAAGGTATCTATAAAAGGGAGACCTTGTGCTTTAAATGTGTCCTAGGCTCTGTTCTTTCGAATACAAGACAAATTGCATCTATGAAAAACAAATATTTCCTTTGTAATGGGTTTTACCAAGATAAAAATGGCTTTTCTTACAAAATCATCTTAAAGAACATAAGTTAAGCATAATAGACTTTCTCCTAATTGTTAGCTCTAAAAATTCCTCTAACCCGTAGCTAATTATATTCTAATAGAATGCTTATCATGTTTACATTATAGGCAACAGAATCCCTAAAAATATTTTTATGATTAGTCCCTTTTATTTTTTTCTATTCTGACTTCAGTTTTAAGATTTAAAAAACAAATCACAAAGATTTTCTAGCAGTTCTATTTCTTCAACATGGGGGTCAGTAATGTTTTTTCCATATTTCTCAAAGCAGGAAAAAGGGGCCGTTTTATTTTTCTTTGGAACAAGTTCCTGCCAGATTTTGCACATTGCAGTTCTTTGGCGATGTGATGAGAACACATGCCCACCCACAGACACTAATTTTGCTCTTCACCCTTCCCAAGCAGCCTTTATGACACATGCTGTCTGCACTCCATTTAATGGAATTCAAGAGGCCCAGTCAAACAGCGGGCCCCAAGGGGTCAGAGCAACTCCTCTCTTCCACTGGATGGGTACAAGGAACATGTGTTTAAAAGAAAACCACAAAAAAGCCGACCCAGCTTGGACACCTCTAATCTGAAAATCTTTACAACTATGAATTAACACTGAAAGCTGAAAGTCATCTCTTGGGTTGAAATCTGGAAAGAGATAGTATCTTGTTGTGGTTCCTTGCACATCGAGCTCCATGAAGATGATGCAGCTAACTCTCTGAGCTGCTCTTAGAGTGAGTAGCAAGGAAGGTATAGACTATCATGCCAGCCAAAAGCTCTTTCTAAGAGGGCTTAAGTGCCAGCCTGTTTCTGAAGCATTTGCTCCCTCTATGGTGGTCATTAGTCATGAAGAAACTCTGGTGATTAAGAATCCAACTGGAAATGGGCACGGCTTCCTCAACTGTCTCACGTGTGCCCTAAGACAATCTGGGCACAGATGTTAACGCAAACAAGCTGTCAGCAAACATATCTGGAAGAATGCTCAGGACTAATAAAAGTCTATTCTGGTTTGACAAGAGAGTGGTCATTCACCCTATTTATGTATTCTTAAGAGTGGGTTTATGCCCTAAGAAGGCTGTCCTGTACTTCTGGCTTTTCTGAGCTATACACGAAAGTCGATATTTCCAGATAATGCTACAAGATTTATCTATGAGTGCTATTAATCCCACCCACTGTGTAGGCAGAGTGACCATAAACCCAGGATGTGGGGAGGACAGTGTAACAGCAGAACAGTGAGCAATGGACAAGAGGCTATGGACAGGTCCAGCCCTCCCCCAGGGGGCAATAGTTATCACACATCCATAAATCATCCACCGGTAACAGCAAGAATAGACTATGGACTCATTAAACAGGTCTCTTTAAATACAAATAAGTATTTTTAAATGTTGATAGACAACCTAAGTAATATTCCAGTAAACCTGTTTTCATTAAATGGTTACTGAATTCATTATAGCTTTGTGTCATTAGAATGTAATTTCAATAGATGCTAAAGAGGCGGGGAAGGTCTTCAAACCTCGAAGGTTGGGAAAAACTATCCTTGATGCTTACTAATCTGTTTTACTAAATATCCTGGACTCCCTAAGCTTTGAGAATTCAAATGCTCTCTCCCCCTGCCTGCCACACCCCTCAAGGAAGAAGAGAGAAAAAAAAATCCTTTGTCCAAGGTTGTGTTACTCTACTTAGCTCAGAAAACATGGCCCCCAAAACCATCAAATGAATTTTTGAGCAAGCTGGCTCTTTCTTGATATCCACCCAAGAAGAGTTAGTAAGGAGAACCAAAAGGGAATAGCTAAAGTTACTTCTACACAGAGCAATTCGTGGCTTCAGATTATAGACTCCAGTAAATCTATGAATAAAAGAAAACCCAGGAGGAATCTATCGCCAATAACGATAAATCCCTGCTGAAGAGGGAATTAATGCAAGGACAGGGCTGGGCCTGGATTGTAAGCATTTTTTAATTTAACACTATGCAGCACGTAGCTCTGAACATAGGCAGCATCTCAGTCAACATCTATTGATTGTTTCCAAGATGAATAATACGAGACCCTTGGTACTGGCTGTGGCTCTGTATTCCTTTTCCCTCAAAAGGAAAAGAAGGAATGTAAAAACCACGTGGTCACTCTGGATTGATGGCTCATGGTGCTTAACAGCAAAGGGGCCTTTGAGGAGCCATGGCCCCAACCGTAGAGGTTATTATCATTGCCGAATTGCAATGATCAATATGTCTTGAGTGTGTAATGTAACCAAAGCTGAACAAAATCTATGCTGCCCTGAAATAATCCAGACAGGATCTGAGATAGTCTCGACTACAGAAATCACAGGAAAGCAAAGCATTTTCACAGAAAACATCAACAGAGAACTTTAAAAGCCATGTTTTTATATACTTGCCTGTAGTCACCTTCTGTAGGCTTCAAGGGAAAAAATATATAATGGAGCCTAATATTTCAGCAAAATCAGAGCAAATTAGCTATTCTGCCTTTAGTCC
Organism: Pteropus alecto; assembly: GCF_000325575.1. Taxonomy (NCBI): domain Eukaryota; kingdom Metazoa; phylum Chordata; class Mammalia; order Chiroptera; family Pteropodidae; genus Pteropus; species Pteropus alecto. The sequence goes on along the minus strand of NW_006434709.1, from coordinate 5,763,261 downwards.
ACATTATAAAGTCAGATTATTTTTCTGATAACTTATGACAAAGTGAACCCTGAGTTGAGTGTGGCAGTCACCAAAGCTTCAATAGTTAACTCCATTTACTATGTCACAAAATGCATACTTTATTTCAAGTTAACATTTTAAGTAGCTTTTCCTTTGCAACTTAAAAATGTTATTGAGACGGAAAAAAAAGGGTCCTGACTTTGAATCTGAAGTATTTTTTAATATCACCAAATGTCATTATTAAATATGTACTATGTATGTACACGCACATATAAAAATAAGCACTACAGATGTGGGCAGGAAAATTCTTAGCAAAACCCCCACATATTTCAAATACTATTCTTCCTCATTACTGTCCTCTACCATAATTAGCAATGTTACAGCATAACAGGTGGCTTTCATTTATAGAATGCAAAATTAATGAAATTTGGAGATGGTCCTGTCTCCAAAAAAACAAATTGGCCATTCTAAAAAGAAAAGTGTACTCCTTAATCTACTAAACAAAAGAACCAAACAAACCCCCTTCATACTGGCTTTCCATATTATCTGAATTTCTAAATGTATTTAACCAAGTAAATTTAATACATTTACTGACAATTTAAAATACAGATGAGCTTTGCAAGAAAGGGGAAGAGAAACAGACTGCCTATTTTTCCAGCTTGGTAACCTCAGATTTGTTTAATTCTGTCTGAATGATACAGAATTTACCACCATAGATGAGGCTGCTTCACAAATACTAAACCTTAGGCGAAATTATAGGCAGTTGTGTTATAGGTCCTGAGCCAGCCATTCTGGACAGACAGACCAGAAAAGCATAAATAGTAATGCTTCTGTCCCAAATAAATAGGATACAAAAAGTATTTTTAAAAAATGAGACACTGAATGGGCTGTCAACACACAGAGGAATGTTTAATATACTCAAATAAACAAGATATGTGCCTTAACTAGCCAGGCATTGTTTAAATTTAGTGAGTGAAGAAAGAGAGAGGGTCAGACAGGCAACACAGCCTACCAATTATGCAGAACAATCCTTCAGATCACGTGAAAGCTATAATTAAATGTTGATACCAAACCCCCATTCCCCCTTCCCCTACCTAGAAAAAGTTAATGCATGAATTTAGTACGAGCAAATTATAATTTGTAAAAAAAAAAAAAAAATACTGAGTATTCACGCTGTAGGGGAATAAAGCTTTCTTGCATTAAATCATGCATCTTGAAGGGTAGGAAAAGCACAATCTTGAAAAAAATCAAACATAACAAATATAATAGTTATAATTAGACCATTTTTCTTTAGCTCACCTCTGCTTAGTTCGTTTTTTTAAGTTTTAAGCTAGCCCCCCAAAATGTACACCACCTCTGCAAGCTGTTTTCCAGGCAGCATCTTTAAACTCAGGGCTTAATAAAGGGAATGAGTTAAGACCATCTTTATCTGAATATCTAAGGGCAAATTTGTTTTCAGAAAGAGGGATGAGTGGACAAGAATTGTGTCCATCAAAAGATCACAGTTACCTATGTGTCCTTGCACGTGGGCATACATACATAAACACACGCACTTCAGTTCTTTACATCAGAATATTTTTCCTCTCTTAAAAACTGTTGAAAGCAAACACTGGAAAGGTTAAGCAGAAGGAGAAAATAAAGTTCACGTAAACAGTAAGCACATACCTGCTGGGCGGCGCCATTTCCTCTACATTGTACAGCCCAAGTGCTGGGTATTAGCATTATTGCTACTATAAAGCTTCCGATAAAAATGGATCCTCTCTTGCGGACCTGAGAACCAGCTGGCTGCCTGAGAAGTGGTTTCCCCCATATATGATTCAGTCTCCTTGACAAATTACTGCATCGTGCTGGATGAGTCATCCGAGGGCTAGTCCGCATTTTATAGGCCTGTTGTGTCATTACTCACATCCAACATCCTGCTTCTCAAAAGTGGGAGCTGGAAGCCTGACAGCTGACAGATGCTTTTTCCAATTAAAATATTGTTTAAAAAAATTCCTGTAAGTTACAATTATCAATCATTAATGATACTACGAAATGCCCAGGAAGCAAATGGCACAGCTCAATATCTGAGGTTATAGTCTGTAGAACCACAAGTGCAAACTGTTCACCTGTCCTCATCCCCAATCCAAATAATTTTGTTCTGAGTTGAGATCAAGGACATCCCTCTTTCAAGCTATTAGTGAATCAGAATAGGCACGGCCTTCAATTCTTATTTTGTAAGGTTACCTAGTTGCAGAAGCTTTGTAAAAACTACACATCAAAATTTTGGTCCTTGGATTAATTTTCTGAGGTGGCATAGTGGCATCATGTTAAGGGTTTTGGGAATTTGTTATGAAATATTTTAGCAAAAAAAGGTGGGGGTGAGGGATAAATGTAAATATGGCAAAATCTTGATAAATGTTGCATCTGTGTGGTGACTATATAAGGATTGGCTGTATTGTTCTTTTGTATCTTTGAAACTTTTCGTAATAAAATGTTTCTTCAAAATAAAAATATTTTCAGTCCCTCCAGTCTAATTTGAACCCAAAGAAGGCACTTTTCTAGTTGAGTATGAACCTGCCATGTCTGTGAGTGGGGCACTATTTACACAGTGCAATCAAGTAGCCCTGAGGATGTGGGAGCATCCAGCTTGAAGTTATGATATGTGTCCTAAGGCCACTGTGAGGGCTGTACCCACCCCCACAAACAAATGCTTGATGCCTTCTCCTCCCAAGATTGTCTGGTGGTTGTTCCTTTTACTTTCTTTGAGGACATAAGCCCCAGCCTCATTCGTGAGCTCAATATTGACATAACCAGAAGGAGATAACTATTTCCAGCTTCCTTATATGGTTCTGGAAATGCTCCATGAGAGGTTATGTAAGTCACATCCACAATCCCCTTACACCAACAAATCTCTTTGTAAGGTGGTACAGTGTTTGCACGACTCACTTTATGTTCAAACTGGGTTACTTAAAACTCATGTAGGAGGAAGAAAGCTTTGATATCATGGCCGGAAAAAACCTAGATATGGAAGTTCCAGTATATGTAAAATGAAACCACTGTTGAAACTAGATGTCATTTAAAAAAAAAAAAATCTGTGTTGATATTATGCTGATGTGTTCTGAAAGCATGACAACTTGCCATAGAACAACACCTGAAATACAAAGGTCTCTCTAAAGCCTAGGTCCTCTGGACTGCTTCCTTTTGTTCTGAAACTAAAGGACAGGAGGGTATGTCAGGCCAAGGCTTCTGCCTCAGCCAAAAGCCAAGCCCAATTCTTGAAGGACACTGCCCAAGAGGACTGCAAACCAAGCTGCAAATGGTATGACAGTCCCTACACAACATCAAATGACAACCTCACAAATTCAGACAGTTTTCAACGATGTGTGGGCCTGAAGTGAAGCCTTTCTTGGTTCTGACAAATTCTTCCCTCTTAAGACTGCAAGCTACAGGCTTATCAAAATGTTCTCTGGCAATTTAACAATAACCTTTCACACACTTGCAAAGCATAATGTACCTAATGCAACAGGTACAAATAGGGGAATTAAACTTCTAGTCTAGTTTGAGTTTCTTTACAGAAATAAGTATTTTCAGCCCCTACTATCTAATTTGTACCCAAACAAGGCACTTTTCTAGTCAGGTATGAACCTGCCATACGTGTGAGTGGGGCACCATTTATACATTGCGATCAAATGGTCTGTAGATATTTTCAGGAAATAAATCCATAGTTTATAAAAAAAATAGCAATGATTACGAAAGTAATAGCAACGATGTACATGTACAAACATACACACATATAAGGAATGACACATATAAGGAATGAGAATAAGGTCAATGTGGTAAAATGTTAAATGGCGAAATGGGTACAGAGGAGCCCTTTGTACTATTCTTGCAACTTATCCATAAGCTAAAATATTTCAAAATAAGCAAATACACAATTCCTGCTACCAAAAAAAAAAACCTTTTATGGTTTAATAACCACCATGGTTGTTGCTGCTGCCACCATCACCCATTTACACAAAAAATCTTGGACCATAAGGAAATTTACCAAAATGTAAACACTGAGAAATGCCTCTGGGTTATGGTTTCTCAAAATGGTATTCCTTGCAATTTTATAAAAGATTTTCCAAAAGCAAAACAAAAATCCCAAACATTTTGGGAAAAAAACATGCTATATCTTTGAGAATATTGTTTAAATTTGTTTAGTCTTGCATTTCACAAATTTATTTGACCACAGGAACTCTCACTTCTATTACTGTCCCGGTGAGCTAAAGAAAGCACTTTGGGAAATGTAGGTGATGAAATACAGGATATCTTTTTTTTTTTTTTTTTCTCTGATTTTTCATTCTTTCTAAGTTTTCTTCAGAATACACTTTATTTACTATCACAACAAAAGACATCCAAACTTGGTTTCTGCTATCTTTAAAAGACACTTATATTTGGTTGCCTTGCATACTAGGACCACTGGTAGATCAGCAAACAACTTGTATTATGTGATTAATCAGTCTTCCCTGCCCACGCTGAAGTGGCCTATGCCACCATCAATGGCAGCCAAGGAGCTTGCACCTGTGTGTACAATGGGTGGACAGCGCATGCTGGTGCTGGCTGTTCTGTTAAGAGGCAGATGGCTGTGGGCGAGGCCATCCCTAGGAGCAGTAGTATACTCCAGGCCCAGCTCCACCTTACTATTTTCAGAGCACTGGGTCTTGGAACCTGGAAACCAGCCCAATATCTTTGGCCTCTATGCTCTCCAGGCCAATCTCCTAGCACTGATCCTTGGGGGTTAAGCAAAACGAGCCTGGAAGCACAGGAGAATACAGCTTCCAATTTCTTTTAACTCGTAAATGGACTCTTATTTTAAAACTTCTTGCCATGTATTAATTTGTACAAGGGGTTTTTTTGTTGTTGTTTTGTTTTGTTTTTAAAGCAATTATCTGTCTGTATGCTTTCTTGGGCTAAAGTCCAAATTATAGCTAATGTGAAGATCTAAAAGCGAACATGGATACCAGTGATGGACTATAGGCTGTACTGTGTAATGGTAAACAGCATGAGCCTGGGGTCAGGCTGTTTTGGTTCAAAACCTGGCCTGACCCTTATGTTAGTTATTTAACTTCTCTAAGCCTCTTTGTTTATAAAATGGGTACAATACTATTAATTACTTCAGATAATTGTTCTGTATGGGATAAATGTGATCATTCACAGTATTTGGTATAGGGCCTGACCATGTACAGAGTACTCATTAACTCATGCAAATAGCAATAAGGATGTCTGTAAGTTTTATGAACTTAGACTGTCAGGGGTGGGCAAATTATGGCCAGCCACCACACCAGTATGTTTACATATCATCTATAGATGGTTTAGTTTAGAGCTACAAAGACAGAGTTAAGCAACTGCAACAGGAATCATATGGTCCCTAAAGCTGAAAATATTTACTATTAAGACCTTTATAGAAAAGTCTATAGACCACTGGTGATCAACATCTGGGTAGATAAAGAACTAGTACTTTTCCCTATAGAAGTTTTGGTCCCTTATTCTGCTTAATGTCTCAATTTTGAATCAGATACATGAACATTATTTATGGTGATGTGGTCCACATAAGCTGCAGCTCATGCTTCCCTCACAACACAAAACATACACCACAGCGCTGTCTCATGGTGAGAAATCTACAGAGCCTATCGCTGTCTGCTGGTCTTTCTGCTTCCCCTCATTCTGACCTGCTCATTCAAGAGGATGACCTCCCCTATTTGAGTCCAGTGACCCCAGCTTTTGTGTGTGAGTCCACAGCTATGCCTCCCCTCCCCCAAGTCACATCTGTGCATTATGTTGAAACCACATGTGTCCCCAGAGCTTGAAGCAAGAGGTGAAAGATGATCTGGAAGAGACATTCATGAAACTGAGCAAACAGAAATGAAGTATGCTTTCAAGAGGGCTGGACAGCTATGGGCAGGGTTAATATAGCACGAGGGGCCTTCAGAAATGAGGGCTGCTACAACACCATCACTGCCAACAAGAGCCCAGAGTAATAAGACTGGGGGCCAACCCAGAAAAATGAAGAACACGCCTCAAATGCAGGTCCCAAGACACATCCCTGAATCCAATTGTGCTGCCTATTTTCTTTGGCAGGAAAACTTGTTTATTTGGGGAAAATGAACCCAACAGCATTAATGGATAATGCAGGTGAAGGGACTCCTGGGACTGGTCTCTGGGAGAGGAAATTTGAACAAAAGAAACCATTCTAACTGTCTTCAGTTAGTTTTCTTACCCACCCCAACCCCCAAGAAGTCTTAGCCAGCTGTTCGCACAGAGATTAAATCTGGAGTTTACTTAGACATATAGTATCTTTTTGGTGGTCATTTGTTGTCTCTCTGGCAAATATCGACATCTTTGCAAAGTCAAACCAATAGGAAATTGTCTGTTTTAAATGAAATACTAAAGTGAATGACGAGGGCCGGGCTTATCAAGGAAGAGCAGGGAGGCAGATGATTTCAGAGAGGTACAGAAATCTCATGTAAAGTCAAGTCAGCTTTCAGCCATGTCCCCTTAAAGTGTAATGGGGCTGGCATAGGGTTTGTAAAATAAAGATCTCTCCAAAGCTCATGGTTAATTTGGGGATGCTCAGCTTGGCCAGAGTCAGAAGACCTGCACTGATTAAACACACATGGGTTATTATGCTAAGCAGATTTTTAAAAAATAAATAAGAGACCCTATAACGTGAAGACCTTTCAAAGCTATGCTTGTAGACTGAACCAGGTTTCTTTAGAGAAAGGTGAAGGGGAACTCACATTCACCGAGGAACCACTTGCATGGGGTGCTCCGTATGGTTCTAGCAATGCACCCACAATTTCATTCCTGGATTGTGTGGAGGAAAACAAGGTGGCTGAATTACCGGGTCGATTTAGTCTCGATAGTATGAATCCCTTAAGCACGGGATGCTAAACAAACAGGGCAGAACTGATAAAAGAGGAAGAAGGAATTCAAAATATATCAGAAATATGGGAAAGCTACTCTGGGAAATTATGGAAGGAGCCAAGACTTTGATTAGCAAGGAAAAGGTAAGAGCATTCAGAGTTCTGCGTACAGGCTTACATCGTTTTATTGTGCTTTAATTTACTGCAATTCACTTTACTGTGCTTCATAGATGTTGTGTTTTTTGTTTTTTATAAAGAAGTCAAAGGCAAGACCTTCCACCAGCAAAAAGATGATGACTCATTTTACTGCGATTCTCGCTTTATTGTGGTGGTCTGAAACCAAATCTGCAATATCTCCGAGGACTGCCTATACATCATTGAGTTGGAGCCTGGGTGGACATTACAAGACCACTCTACCCTTCAAGCCGAGAGAGCAAACAGGGCAACAGAGCCTGACCTTAGAAACTTGGGCTGCAGATAAAAACCAAACCTGGTTCTAAGGGTGAAATTTTAAGTTCAGGGGATGAGTTTGCCTGGAGACCTGAAGTAGGAATATAGGGATGACCATTTAGTATATTTACTATTTGTCAGGCTGAAAAGCGAGGTCTGTGTTTGAAGTCTGCTCAAGGTACATTCATGTCATGAATATCACTGCACAGATTGAGCATGCTAGACTCAAATCTGCCATCAGCCTAGCACAGCCCATTCTGTTGTTTCCCTAACTTCAAGCCAGAATTAGCCCTGAAGTTGCTCAAAGGCTGTATAATTCTACGAATTGTCTTTGGAAGAAAAATCTATTATTCACCTTGATGCTGATCACAAAAATCTTATCCAAGACAATGGTAGCTTCCTAGCTAGGCAAACCTTCCACATGGAAGCTACCTCTGTTTGACAGATGGCTATGCAGATATTCAGCTGTGGATACAGAAATCTCTTCTGAGAAATCATAATACTCTTTAATCATTCACTTATGTAAACAGCACACATTATTGGAGTTAGAAATCCTGCAAATTCATTCTCTTGGGAGGCAGTAACTTGGGCCTGGCTTTGCCACTAGTTATATGACCTTGGGCAGAGTCACTTATCTTCTTAGTGCCTCAATTTCCTTGCCTAGAAAATGTAGGGCTCAAACTAGTTCAGTCCCTGAAGCTTCAAAATTCTACAGGGAATGGACTGGCAACAGCTAAATGAGAAAACTGTTAATAATACAATTAGACAGGAAAGAGAAAAGTGGAAAGAAAGCTGGGCAATGCTGGTGGATCAAGACTAGGGGCAAAGCTATGCTCCTGACCTTGGATCTAAGAGGTCAGCTTAAAACTAACACCAGTTTAAAAAGATGCAGATCATACCCCAAAGCTAAAACTGGCTTTTCCTTACAACCATTAGTCAATAGTAGCAGCTAATGTCAACACTAGCCATGGTTGTATCATATGCAAGCACTGTGCTTACAATCTCACAGGACTTTTATCTCAAAGACAGGAGACAGAGAAACGGGGTGCAGCACATCCTCTTCCATCTTTGTGGCAATAAATACCACAATTACAGTATTTTGTTATGACTTGCATGTCACCTTTGCCATTGGACTCGAGATTCTCAAGAAAAGGTTTTCTTTATCCTTTTTTACTTTTGTAGGTCAGTGTCCGGCTAATGGTAAATTCTTGGCAGACTGAGTTTCTTTCATTCATTCAACAAACACAGATTAATCTTTATTGGCTTAAATAGGGGACAGAGATGAAGATTAAATGAAGGGAGGAAATGACAGAAAGGTAGTAGAAAACTTGTTAATGTGTATTTTTTTTTCTTCATTATAAAAAGTGATACGTTTATTATAGAATACTTAGGAAATGCGAAGAAAAACAGTTACTTGAAACGCCATGTAGGTTGTAGAATTTAACATTACAGGTACCCTAGTTACCTGATGCATGCTTGCTAATTTAATATATTTGCCACTGCCTGAATCTCATTAAAAAATAATTGGAAAGTATTATCCTATTTATTGATTTCTGATAAAAAACAAAAGGTAATATGTGTAGGGCTTAGCAAGATGTTTTTTCCCTTGCTTTAGTTCAGCACCAAAGAGGAGCAAATAAATAATTTATGGGTTTCACACCTTATGGACCTTAGAGAGTAACTAAAAAAAATCAGGAGCACGGCCTAGAATTTTAAAATGAAGCTCAGAAATAACTAGTTCTAGACCAACCACACTCTACAGATGAGGAAACTCAGGCCAGTGGTCAAGTTTCTTGCTTAAATTTAGTAGTAGGAGCCAGAACTGGGCCCAAGACTTTTGACTCCAAGTCCATTGTTCCTTACTAAGAATTACCTACTTAGCTAAAACCAAAATGACCTTTAAATTCTGTTACACAGTTAACTTTTGGTTTCTGAAAAGCATGATTCTAGAACAAGAAAAGTAAATGCTCAGGCACCAGATTAAATAAGTCATCAGAAGGGCAACCGAAGTCCCTCGTTACTCTGAACATCGTTTCTGACTTTGCCGTAAACATTTTAGTTCTATCAAAAATTTTAAAAATGGGCCAGTGAAGTTAAGTTAGGGCTCGTGGGTCAATAGATAACAAACTATCAGATAAGGCTTACAGATATCTGACTTTGGCGTCAACTTCCTCCCCTTGGTTCATCTGAAGGCACAGCTGGTGGGCATCCAACTTGCTTCAAGAATCTCCCCATCTCAGGGACCCCCAAGAGTGGTCATAGTAAAATTTGCAGGGAGAAGGGAAGAAAGGGGATAACCCCAAGTACTTCACCAAGAAAAGAACCTTGCTCTTCATGGTAGTGCCTTACAGAGAAGTCTCACAGATGCACTATTAACCTTCCAAATTCAACATTACCTGCTCTGCAAGTGAAGGGAAGCAAGAGCCTGAGTCCATTTAAAGAGAGAAGAGGCTCTTTCCTGATAATCATCTGCTGGAGTTGGCTGAGATTTGAGGACCCACAGTCTATGTGCCTCTCCTGGTTCCTTGCCATCCTTAATGTGACTTTAGCATTTAAAGATGCAGTACATGTTCATCTTTCAACATGAACTCTAAGTGCTAGCCAACTACCTCATTTGGTGTTCCACCATGAAAACAGTAATTCTTCCCAAGACTGGAGAAAGAGGTGAAAAATTGTATGCTGGCCTCCAATAGAACTGTCAAGGGTAATTATAACCACATGAAATTTTCATCGTATGTACAGTTCTACTCAAAAGAGGAAGACACCTGTGGGAGAGATAACAAGTCCCTGATCACACCTCAATCTCGGCAGGACTCACCCCTAGAGCAGTACTCACTGTAGTCCTCATGCAAGGACAAGAAGGGACTAAGGAAGGTTGGGCTTACCCATTCTCTTCTTAGTTGCCACTTAAATGGACAGCCTTCAAATTTCACTAAAGTATCAGATGGCTAAGAGGGAACAGTGGGGGGAATAGACAATGAATGTGGGCTCCACCTATTTTATTGACTAAAAACCAAAGTGTAAGCTCCAAATACACAAACAAATAAAATATAAAAGGTACATTTGTGGCAGAACCAAGAATAGGTCCTGAGTGCCCTTGAATTTCGTCTTTCAGAAAACTTTTAAATATGGTCATTCCCACATGCTTTTTGTTTCAAGTCTGCCCAAAGATTCTCTTGCCCTCCTCTTTTCCACTCAAGAGGGAGAAAATTGGTCCATGGATTTCATGTTTCCTGTGAGTGCTGGAAGAATTATCCCCTATTCTAAGAATGTGCCAAATGTGAAGAGCAAGTCTTAACATCAGAACATTCCAAGCTCCCAGGGTGGGACCAGTTCAGCTCAAAGGGATTTTGCTACCACTCAGAAGCTGGAATTATATACAAACAAACAATATGGCTCAAGGGATGCTAACTGATAAACAAAGGACTATAAGAAGGCAAGAATGGGAAGGGAAGCCATGCCTCCCACCATAGCTCCCCTCATCACACCACTTCCTCAGAAGACAGTAGCTAACTGCTGGAGGCAGTTAAATTTTAGATGTTATCAGCTCAGTTCATATTTCGGGGTGAGGAAGAAGAAAAGCCCATGGACTTCAGAATAGAATAGAACAGAATAGAATCTGCTGCTGAGTAAGGCATCATGGGAATAATATGGCACACATTCCATGGGCTGGTCATAGGTTCACTGGTCCACCTCAAAACAGATTCTGAGGTGTTTAAGTACAAGTAAGCAGTGATCAGAAGTTTAGAAAACAGATCAACTGAGGCATGATAGGTGACCAATTTATCTGCACAATGTAGGTATAGATGCATTTATTCTTTTTAATTTGGTTACTTGTTCTACATAGGTAATACATTCACGATTCATAATCAAAATATAAAAAGGTATACTCCTACCACATCCCATCTGTCCTGTTCCTTCTCTCGTTAATCAATAAGTCAATCAACAATAAACCATCTTTTAAAAGTTTTGTGTGTATCTCTCATCTTTCTACAGTTTATGCAAATATAAATATGCATTCTCCTCTCAACCTGTCACAAAAAAGGTAGTATGTTATTCACATGTTCTGGACCTTGCTTTTTATCCCTGAGATCTTTCCATATCGGAATAGACAACTAATTCATTCCCTTTTCATATCTGTACAATATTCCACTCAGAGACTGTAGCATGATTTACTTAGCCAGTCCCTTATTAATGAACATTTATGAACATTTTCTGAACCTTTTGCTATTGAAAACAATTCTGTGATACACAACTTTATATATCCCAATTGCCTTTATATATCAAGATACTTGTTTACCGACATCAAATAAAGAAGAAAACCTTGCAACTGCAATTCCATCTGAAATCAGGACAAAGCCCTTCTAAAGCAAAAATATGGTTTTTTGCTTTAGAGATTTTGACTTGGTATGACGCATACAGGGTAGACACTTTAATAGATATTTGTGGAGGAGTGACACAGAGTTGAATTATTTAGGTTTGCCACACTCCATCCTTATCCTCCTCCTGCTCACCTCCCAAAGTCTCCCCGCCCCCATTCATCCTAGGGACCATCCAGGCATTGGCCCCTTTAAGAAAATCTGACAGAATTCTATCTCTCAGAGGAGGGACACAGTGCCAAAATGCTGACAGTGAGGTGGCTGGTGTTACCTCACAGGGCGGAAAGTAACCCTCTCCTCCCCTAGTCATTATCTGGATCTGGACCTGGAGGTCCAGCTGGAGGTGAAGTCACACAGAACCACCTGTACCCCTAGGGAAGCAGGGCTGAGTTGCTGTTGACTTGTCCCTCTGTCAGAACACAAGTCCCACGTGAATCCCCAGAGGAAACAGGCAAAGCAGGACCCCTTAGCAGAGTCCAGGGAGGAGCCCAATAGGCTGTTCCAGCCCTTCCCAACCACCGCCTCCAGCAAAGGAGAAGGAAATTCTAAGCTGTCTATGGAGCTGACTCATACTCTTTCCACACGCACCCTGGAGGTTCTATTCTAAGTTTACCAAAGGGAACATGCCTTCAGGCAGAAGCAGAGCAGCACAGAAGTGTTGTGGCTGGGGCCTTAACAAGCATTTCCTCCATGACAGTCAAGGTCTCACCAGAAAGGTTAAAGAAGATAAGGAGGAGAGACCATCCTGTAAATATCAGCTGAGTCAAGTGTCATCCACACCTCTTTCCAGGCATGGAAATGCATCATTACCTGAGTGTGTGCACAATGATGGCTTATACCCTGAGATTAATGTCAAAATATTAAAAATGAATTATACTTTTTGTAACCCTAATTGGAACAAACCAAATGTATAAAAGCACTTTTGAGACAAACTGGAGAAAGCTGAACAAGGATTTGGTATTAGAAGAGATTAAGGAATTACTGTTAATTTTCTTAGGTGTGATAATGATATTAACAGTTTTTTTTTTTTTTTGAGTTCTTAACTCTTAGAAATATATACTGAAGTATTTATGGATGAAATAATGTCTGTGATTTGCTTTAAAATACTCTAGCCTACCTTCTCCCTCCAATAAAAAGTATGTGTGGTGGGACAGAGAAAACATGAATGACTGCTGAATGAAAACATGAATGACTGTGATGAGTACATGGAGTCCGGCATGCTATTCTCTGTACCTTTGTGAAGTCTAACACGTTTCATAATAAGGAAACAGGCTATTATAATAGCCATATGCCACTGAAAACTCACTACTGACCAGAACAGGCAGTTTGGTGTGGTATCTTAACCCAGACGATCAGCGATGACAAAATGATCACACAAAAGCAAGTCAACTCAGTAAGTAATTGCACCAAAAAATTTTTCATCTTGTCAACTAAGACACTGGTTCTTAAACTTGGCTGCACACTAGAATCACCTGGGAGGGTGTGTGAGTGTGTATGCATGTGTCTGTATGCATGCATATGCACTTATAATTGGCATCTGATTTCAATGTTTGGAGGCACATCCTGAATTTCTGGATTTTTCAAAGTTCCTCAGGTAATTTTAATGTATAGCAAAGTTTGAGAGTCAGTGCTCCAGGAACCCAATAGAGTGGTTCAGGAAAAAGTCAGGACTAAGTATAAGACTACTGGCAGCTGGACACTCTCTGCTCATGCCCATAACCCCCTAGGCCTAATTATCTGTCTCTCCAGGGCCCCCAGGTCAGAACCAGGCCAAGCTTCCCTAAATTACCAGTGCAATCAATGATGACAGTAGAGCTATAGGAAAAACTAGGGACTTAGCAAATAGATTAAAACCAGAAGTAGGCCTATTTTAAATCCAAATGGGAGAAGACTTGTTATCAGTAGCAGGACTGCATTCATAACAAGCATTCCACTGACTGTTCCCACTCACCCACCTGTGAGCATTAAGCGCTAATGTTCATCTTGAGGAGTCCAGCCTACGTTAGCTACAGAAAAGCTACTGTTTTTAGGAGCCTGAAGAGTCTTAGGTAGCTTAATTTGTCATAGCTGCTGGAGCTGTATGTTATAGTGTTGGAGCCCTAACAGCTGGTCTTATTAAAGGTAAACAGCAACTGGCAAGCAGGAGCCCAAGCCTCACCTCACAAAAGGATCAGGGAAATCTTCCTGTGGCAGGTGGCATATTCTGTCCACTTTCTTGTGGCTATGGGGTTAATGTTGGCGTTGCTCACAGTGCCTTGGGAGAGGTGGAGGGTTTACATCTGTTGAGGCCCTCCCCCTGTGTTAAAACCTGTGATCTTCCCTCACCACAACCCTGAAGTGTAATTGTGTTCCCATTTTACAGACAAGAGAAATGAGACCCAGGCAATCCTAGTTATGACACCATAGTCAACCAGGCAACAGAGGGCAGAGATAGAGTCCGACCAAATTCCAAAGCCCCATGCCCTCTCCATAGCCACACCCTCCAAGATGAACATTATGATATACCAAACATGGCACCTGTCATTTCCACCTGTAGGAAATAATCCAAAGGTTGCTTAGTGTACCTATTAGTCATCAAGAGCCTGAAGATACAAAACCCTTGAACTTTCTTCCATCATTTGTCATGGGGACATGCATTTTTCCTCCACCCCCAGTGAACCCTAGCTGACTGTTGCTTTCTAGCCACTCGGCAGTCCATGTGGAAGGAGTGCTTCCCACACGCCCAGCTTTAAAGTCTTGGCTGAGGACACCAACCTGAGGGCTCCTCCCCTGACACGTACTCACACTTCTGGACTTGAATTCTGTGTATCACAAGGCATAAAAGGACCTAGAATGCAAGTCAAGGTAGGTCCAAAGCCAGGTTTTGGCCTCTGTTCCTTGGATGCATGAAACCTTCTTTTGCTACTGGCCCCATCAGCAGCTACACAAACACCAAACACAAAGTTAATTCAGCTGCCACTGTTAATATAGTAGGTGCAGAAAATACTAATTTTTACCTCAAACAGAACCTTATAGGACTTGGTCAATACTGCCCATTCACCCCAAACCCTCACCTATAAAGCTTTTGCCCTGGGAGACTCCACCAGTGTTCTAAGGATGCTGTCTCAAGTCAAAAGCTGCCTGGAACCTTTCTTCTGAAACTGTCTTCAGGGCTAGTGTTACAATAAATGAGCCAGATATTAAAATTAAAAATAAATAAATAATAAAAAATCCTTATTTTTTAGTTAAGCACCAGTATTTAACTGATAGTGACTCTATCACCAACGTTTATTCTTGTCTTAGTCATCAAACATAGCTCTAATGAATTTAAGGCTATTTCTAAACTTAAAATCTACCTTCACAATTTAAATACTTAATATCACCATCTTTTTTCCTTCTGAAGAGTTCCAAAAAGGCTACTGAAAATGTTTCATGCAAATGGTTGGGAGATCATGTATGTATGGAGCCTCATGAAGCGAGGTCATGGCTGTGAAAGATACAACAGTCGAGTACAAAGGTACATACTCAGATACAAAGGGATATGTTCTGATATGTTTGCTTTAAAACAACAACAGACTCAGGCCACATGATCATATCTTCTGGTACATTTTGCATATGACTATAATCCATCATGCAGCATTAAATGGCATTAATGATAATCATCATAAAATATCAGCTGACATTTAACTGATATGCCAAGTACTCTACGCCTATATGTGTCCTAAAATTCTCACAGCAGTTCTGAAATGGGTATTATGAATACCCCCATTTTACAGCCCAGAGAACAAAGAACCCAAGCTAGGAAGACACTGAGAGGTAGAATCAAAAGAACATTCTGACTCTAGAGCATATAGCTGTTAACCCCTCTGCTGGT
Source organism: Pteropus alecto (assembly GCF_000325575.1). Taxonomy (NCBI): domain Eukaryota; kingdom Metazoa; phylum Chordata; class Mammalia; order Chiroptera; family Pteropodidae; genus Pteropus; species Pteropus alecto. The sequence goes on along the minus strand of NW_006434709.1, from coordinate 5,747,692 downwards.
TTCCAAACCTCACCAGGTTAGCTGGCCACCTCTGAAGTTGCCCTGTCTGCACCAACACAACAGCGGCAGAGGCAAGTGGAACATCTTTTGAGACAGCCCTGGACACCAGAGCCACATAGGGAAAAGGTTCTGCAGAACATAGAACTTTAGGAGTCACGTGAGAGGGTATCCTCTCAGCAAATCAGAAGCGCCCACAGTTTTCCTCAACTCTTAGCTCAGCTGGTTCAGCAACCTCCCCTGCTGTCATGTCCCAGACTGTACCAGAAGATGTGTCTATAATAAACATATGCTTGTGTAGAATGGAGGAATGCATACATGGGCTGGTCAGGGCCAGGTAGGGTGACACCCTATGCTTAAACACTGGTCTCTGCTGTTGCACAGCCCAAGCTGCACTCTCTGCCCCATCAATTTCTAGGTATGAGTTCATCTTGCTAAACTGCAGCTTTTTCATCTGCTAAATAGAAAAACAATGGCACCTGCTCTGGGGTAGCTTGGAGTTTGTGATGCAAATTAACTGTTCTTGTAATAAAGCACATCACATAGAGTAAGCACTTAAATGCTGGTTCTGGTGTCGATTATTCCAACGAAGGTGTGGTATACCATGGACAGCAGTGTGGAAACAATATGTCAAAAGTACCAAGTGCTTCTGTGTGGGGCTGCTCTGCTACTGATGACAGACCTGCCCCCCCAACCCCCACCCCAGCACAGGTGCCCAAGCTCAGAAATTTCACCATGTAATATCCTTTGGCAAAGGATAACTAAACAATCCAACAGGTTCTTCCTGGACTTCTGAAGTCAATGTGAAACTCCTCCTTGCAACAGGGAATTGTTTGGGGCTTTCAAACACCAGCGGAATTTCCCCCCTTTTTTTCCTGAAACACCACCCCAACATCAGGAGGTGGGTTGTAGCTTTGTACTCCTGTACTTCTCAGAGCAGTTTTCTAAGCTTCACATCCACCTCGTGTTTTCCCAAGATATATTTACACTTGAGTAACCACTCCAGGAAGGTGGGGGGTGGGGTGTGTGTGTGTGTGTGTGTGTGTGTGTGTGTCACACAACAGCACTGGTCTGAAAGAGTGGCTTCCCAGGCCTATCTGGTAGGTCCTGGGCTGGCAGCTACTAGCCTGATCTGGAGGCAGAAGAACAATCTAAACAGGAAAATAAAACAATAAGTCCCTCTGGACAACACAAACCATGCCTGCAGGTCCCATGCTGACAGGAGAATTCTAGGTTTGAAAAAAAGGCTTCCAGAAAGGAGGCTGATCTGCAAGGCAGACTAAGAAAAAAATTAAACCAGGAGGGGTGCTTTTCAAAGGATTCTTTTTAAATCCCTGACGCTGCTTATTAAGCTATTAACTCTTTGCCTAGAAGTAGGCATCCTACCCACTGCCCTAGGCAGTCTCCAGTTAGGGCTGGGTCACCTCCTCCAACCAGGCCACCTGGGAGAGGGGCCTCCCCCACTCTCTCTGACTCTGGGAAGGTATTGGCTTCAAAGCCACAAGGGGCAGCTGACCTCACAATATAGACTAACAGCTCTGTCCTATCGAAATGTAATGTGAGCCCCATATGCATATGCTGATTTTTTTAGTAGTCACATTAAAAAACTAAAAACCAAGCAAAACGAATTCGAATATAGCTGACATAATCCAAAACATCTAAAACATTTTCATGTCAACAAGTCATCAAAATGAAGGAATTACTAATGCGATATTTTACATTCTTTTTCTTCGTAATAAGGCTTCAAATTCTGACGTGTATATTACATTTACAGCACACAGCCTCATTTCAAGTGCACAACAGCCCAGGAGGCTAGTGGCCGAGGTACTGGACAGTGCAAGTCTAGAGCAGCAGGCCAGGGTCTGGTGCAGTAATTCCCAATCCAGTCACCTGAGTTGCCAAGGGGGAGGAGCAGTGCCTTCTGCAAAATATGACATCTCAGCCCCACCTCGGAAGGCCTCAGTAAAAGGCAGCTGGCTTCTCTCCAAGTTCCGCTGCGGCACAAGCAGCCACCCACGCAGCCAGTCCCCACGGCCTCTCTGCAAGAGTCATACCAGAAGGCTCACATTTAAAAAATAACCCACCAGAAAGCTAGCTTGGGATTTGTAAGCACAGAAAGTAGGAGACCCAAGAAAGTCTCCCAAAGGCAGGTAGACTCACTGTACCGATGAGTAGAATGCCCTTGCCTGGTTAACCAAGCTTGTCTATTTGTCTATCAGGACTGAACTTGGCCCAAGCTTCAAGGTGGCTTTTCCCTTTTCCTTTGTGCAGTCATGAGTACCAAATATACTCTAATTCCCTCATTTATGACAGAAAGAGGGAAGGTAGAAGCCCTATTTATAGTTGAAAGATGTTTCAAAAACAAATTCTGGTCCAATGAGGGGTATTTTGAACTCTTCAAAGGGTCAGAGACATTTCTGGAGCTATTATTCCCCGGTGGACATTCAGTAGAGTGTTTAAAATTTCCTCAAAATATGGCCTTCTGCAGCTGTCACTTTATCTCCCTAGGACTCTGTCCAGAAAGAAGCCACCTTTAACCTGGAAGAGGTGGCTGACAGTGCCCATCGAAACCCACTTCAGGTCACTCTTCACCATTACCTGGACTTCCCATGTTCTGGTCTAAGTCTTTCTGGTTTAGCTTTACTTGCTGGGGTGTGTAACTGAAATCTCTCAAAGGAAAAGTCTGACACGCCATTATGGAAAAGTTCTCTTATCATTTGGAGAAAATAATTTAGGGCTGGGTAGATAAACATGTACAGGAAATACTTCTATAGAGGTCTTGATCCTCTGAAGATTAATAACCCACGGAACTGGACACCAGCCTCAAACTCAGAGGAAATAGGCAAGTTATAAAAACAGGAAGAACGGGAAGTTTATTTTTGGATGAATATTTGTTCTAGTGAAGCTCTCGATACTGACAAAAACCTTGATCTGCAGGTCATTTGCTGCAGCTAAGCAGCTGCAGTGCATGTTTCCACAAGCTGTCCCACCAGAGAGTTCCGGGTCTTTTTGGAAAGGGCCTCGCCCCACTCCTGCAAAACATCTGCCTGGCTGCCACTGGCCTGGGGACTCCTTTCTCCTGCATTTCTGTTGCTGAGGGGAATCTCCAGACCAGCTAGAAACCTCAGCCATCTCCAACCACCCTCTCTGCCTTTGTTCCCATTGCCCAAAGCTGGCCCATCTCCACCAGATGTGTCAACTATAGCTCTATTCCAGTTATGTCTATTCCAGCCTCAATCCATGGACTGCCAGCCTCCCTGGTCTCACCAGCCTCTCCAGTTTTCCTTCTATACCCCTGCCACCATACCTCTCATGGCTCCCCACTGCTTCTAGAATAAAGCCAGATTTTCTCCAGTTTTGACTGACAGAGCTCTTCACAATCTAGCACAACCCATCTTTATAGACCCACCTCCAATACATAGGACTGGCTGCATGGTCTGCAAGACTCAGTGCAAACTGGAAATCATTTATGGGGCCTTCTGTTCAAAAATTAAGAAGTTTAAGATGGAATGGCAGAATATTAAACCAAGTGTGGGGCCCTTTTAAGCATGAGGCCCTGTGTGACCGCACAGGTTGCACACACACGAGGCAGTCCCCTTCTAAACACCCGCCTCAGACTGACCCCAGAAGGCAGCAGATGCTACCACTACCGAGAATAACCCTTCTCACCTCTCCTCACTGGCACTGAAACTTATTCCACCCCTCAAAGAAGACTTTAAGACAAGGAAGTAGGCTCCCACCCTCTCACATGATCCATGCAGATGCCCCTTCCACCAAGCTCTTTGATGCTGATTTATAGTATGGTTATTTATTTACCGGTCTCTCCTCCACACCTTAATCAGACCAAGAGTCCCAGGTCTCAGGTCCACTGCTTAGTCATTTTGTGCCCTCCCTTCCTACCTTTCCAGAACAAAACTTGGTACACATTAGGTCAGCTATAAATTTCTACTGAATTGTCACTAGGAATACTGTTCTTCACCTTTAACAGCCACTTACAAAGCTTCCTATGATCTTGCCAAGTGACCAGTTAAAGGCAGAATTAAAAATTCCCTGAAGATCTTGCTTTTCCATAAGAGGAGAAGCCCAGGCCCTGTGGAGACTGAATACACAAAGAATTTGAAGGCGTCTGAACAGGAACTTCCATTAACCGCCATTATGAAACCTGCTGGCCAGACACAAAGGCTGCACATGTTGACTTTGGCAGTGACTTCACAGGTGGCCCAGCTGGCACAGCGGTAGAACTCTCACCACTTTCCTGGCTGCTGCCAGCACCGCCTCCTTTCATCCTACTCCCTCTGACATGGGGTGAGCCGAACCCGGAGAGATGGTGCTCAACGTTCCACTGAATTCCCTACCACTGCCACTGGGAAGTAGGATAAAGACAAGAACCTTGGATTTTCTTACCTAGAAACTTTAAATGAGATCTTGTTTCCCTTGAAGTTCCTATTGAGCAAAGAAGCAGAAGGAGGCAAGAAGCAGAAGAGATGAATGATGATCACTGCTAGCCCCTAAACGGAGACCTCCTGCTTTATTATTAAGAGGAAGAAAAACACTGGAAATCCCAAATAGCTTCCTAAACATTCAGGCACAGTTGATTTTTCCAGCAATTGTCAACTGATTGTGCCCATGGGAGATGATGAGGCAAAGAGGGGGAACGATACTGTGTCGGAAAGCATAGGCATTAACTTAGTGATCCGTCTGATACAGGTCTTCACTGAATTTAGTCAAGGAACCTTTCTCCTGCAACAGACCATTCAATAACAACAACAACAAGAGTGATACAGGAGCTAACATTCCCTAGGCCAGTACTCACTAGGTAAGGGCTGGATCAGTTAGTTATTCTCCACCACATTTCTTCCGGCATTGGGGACAGTCTGTACTTTTATTTACTGGATTATCTGCTTATTGTGTAGTAGCTCTATCTTAAGAATGGAAGGTCAACTCTGATTACCCACGACCCAGAACAGTGCTGCCAATCCAGGAAGGTCTTACTGTAATCATGAACTTGTCAAAAAATATATTATCTCCATCCATTCAGTATGGGCCCCATGTTTGAGAGGGAGTGAAATTAAGTAGCAGGCTCTAGCAGTCTAAGTAAGGACATTTCAGGTTTTTGCTTTTCAGCTGTCATTCTGTATGTTTAGGATGCTTTATTGTTTCAGCAGTCCCAGGCATAAAAGCATCTTTTAAAACATCCACTTCAGAGACCCACTTTCCCTGCCATGTGTTACCCAGGAAGGATTTCCCATATGTGACTCTTAAGGAGCTTTTCTGTAAATTGAAGGCTAGTTTTAATGTTACAGAAAGGTACTTTGTGAAGTATTCAGTGAATACCATAAACATCTAAAACCCCAAGGTGGGGGTGAGGGGACCCTCCCATTGTGGCAGGGCGATTTTGTGGGGAGTATCCTAAATGCCTTGTGTGGTGCGGATTATGTGGTAGCTACTCAATTGATGATGGTTGCCTCAGTTTTAGCCACAGAACACTGACGACAGATATTCCAAATGGCTGCCAGAACAATCTCCTCCTTAGTCTATATTTGCTGCCCTTGGTTGTACTTTCTCTTTAAGAAATATAGTCACTGTTCTCCAGCTATGACCCACCACAAAGGGAGGATGAACTCCCTCCAACAGAGGCCTCTAATTTTAATAGCTAATAATTTGTAACCCTGATCAGTTAGTTTTTGCACAAAATAATGTTTACCACACTCAGGTTTCAGTATACTTAACAAGAGCTACAGCTAAACATATTCAATTTTGATATCAGTAAGTAAAAAATTCAAAATTTTCAAAACATGCTGCTAAATGCTTCAAAATTATTTTTGAATAAGAAAGGTTAGGTAACTGTGTAAATGTATAGTATCCAAAGATACTATAGCATTTGGCTAAACAAAATCAGAAATATTAATCAATTCCGTACAGTACAGAATGTATATTTGTTTCCAACTTAGATCTAACAGTTTAGAATATTAACTAAAAATGCAAATTTTAACACACTCTGTCTCTCTCTCTCTCTCTCTCTCTCTCTCTCTCTATATATATATGTAAAAAGGGAATTTAAAAACAATGAAGGCGAGAGAGCAAATATCTAAAAGCCACCATGAGTTAGCAGTGAGGCTCATGGTCTTAAGGACAACGGCAGGTTTAATGCATTACATGGCCTAACAACCAGGCCATTGCCTCACCCACAAGCTGTGTTCAGTTCCTTATTCTAATACAATGTATGTGGGAGAGAAGTTCAACCTGAGTGAATCTAGAGCTTATGAAATTCTGAATCTGAGCCCTCAAGGTAAGGATCGCGTGTCTCCCATTAGAGGCAGAGCCAAAGACTTATCATTCACCAACTAAGGGCTGGATAGGTGGATGAGGTAATACCTAGCCCAGGGCGCCATGTGGGCAGGCTGCCCCACTTGCCCCTGCCTGCCTCCCAGCTAAGGTCCCCACTCTTGCTCCATCCTAGGCGGTGCTCGAATTAGCCAAAGCCCACAGGCTTGTGACTCCATTTTGGTGACTTCTTGAGCCCACAGAGTATAGGGAGGACCCTCATGAAGAGCTCTATTGTTTGCCTTGGTGAGGGTGATGGAAGAGAGCCTGGTTTCACAGGGGTGTTTATCATGTGCTCTTAGGGGCTGTTATCCATGGAGCGATTCTTACCCCAAACACATAGACACACATTCCTGTTGTGATCCTGATCACTTTCTAGGTACCCAAAGCAAAACCCAAAGCCTGAGCATCTGGTCCATTATTATAAATTTATGTATTATAAAATTATATATTTCAATTATTATATTATTTATTTAATGATTGTTCTTAGTCTAGCTCCTAGCCCACCCTCCCCCTCATTCTCCTTGGCTTAGGGGTAAATTGCTCTCCTGGGCAGCCACCAATTCAGGCAGTATCATACCACAAGCAGTGTAGGCGAATCACCTGGGAGAGCTGATCCTGGTTCAGTAGGGAGAGGGGAGATATTCTGCATTTCTAACAACTCCCCAGGGTGCTAGTCTTGGGGAGGGAGGTGTGGGCGGGCACCCAGGCTCTAGGAATTCTGCCTGGCCAGGCCTGTTCCCCCGCTCCAGCTTCTCAGGCCCCCAACTCTCTTCCTCTGAAGGATGAGAGGCCCTTCACTTCACAGCTCTCCCCTTTCAGGAATCCACCAGGGACTTTTCCCTTGTTCTCACCCCAGCAAACACCTCATGCCTCCTCCAGAGAAGAAACCATACAGTGATATATCAGTCTTTTTTCTTTTTTAAAGGGAACATCTTGCCATGAGAAGCAGTCTTTCCTTTGAACACTAAAAATTCTGAAGACGTCCTGCTTTTACAATTGTGAAAGAATAATTTTGCTGCATTACTTCCCTCTTACTTCCCAAAAAAGTGTGTTAAGGGGGAAGATGGTGACTCAGACTTTTGAACTTTTTGGAAGAAAGAGGATAAAGAAACACATGGATGCTTTGAAAACATAACACACGAAGTCCAAATTTAAACTTTGTTCTAGCTTAAATATCTCATCCCTACAAAGAAGTACCTAAAACTTTGTTTAACTCATCAATTAAAAGATTTCTAAGATTTGAAAGCATAAAACATTACCAGCCCTCCCTAACACATACCAAAAAAAAAAAGTAGATTTTCTGCCTCCACCTCATGGGAGGGGAATGTCAATGCCCTCTCATTGTTCAATTAATGTGACAAAACAAACAATTAACCAGAAACTCTGGCAGAGTTCTCAGCAAGGTACAAGTTCAGACAATAGCTGAAGGAATTTCTTCTTGGTATAGAAATGGAGTTGCTCTAACTTGAACACACAGATTTTGAAGGAGCTGGAAATTCTGCCAAAGTAAAACTGCATTATAAGAAAAACATTTTTGAAATATTTTTTTAAATCTGGAAAGAAAGTTTGAAGAAATGTTTAAGACAGGTGAGCGAAAAGGATAAATATGGTTTGTGATCCACCACCCAGAGATCACCCACTGCTAATAAAGCATCGTGCAATCACGGGGGTCTTGGTAAAGCTAAGGATGGTTACCCTGATATACGTTACCCGCTCCCTGTGTTCAGACCTTCATGGAAGACTCCAATGCCCACAGACATGTCTGATGGTCTGGGCTGAGGAGCCAAAATCACCTTCAGAGAAGAGGATGGCTGATGAGCCAAATTCGGCAAAATAAAGGAAAAGAAGAAGTGTTTCCAGAAATAACCAAGCCTGCACCTGGACCCAGCCCTTTGCCACAAGATCATGTGGCAAAACTGAAAGAACTCTATCACCAGAGGCCAGCAACTCCACTATGGAAATCCCCACCCCAGGCTCCGGCTGGAGGAAGGTGTTTCCTCTGTTCGAGGTCAATGGCAGTCCTGGCCATGACAGGGCCTGCAGTGTAGCAGCAGTAAGTAGAGTGTGGCCAACTCAGCTTTCTGTGGGCAAGAACGACAAAATTGTCAAGACGAGTAGCAACAGGAGTAGCTGGAGTGGGGGACCTGTAGAGATGCAGGTGGTGGTTAACAGTCCAGAATCTGAATCCAGACTGCCTGAGTTCAAATGCAGACTCTTTCAAGAGCTGTGCGACCCTGGGCAATTGCTCTATCCCTCTATGCCTCTGTACATGGAGATGCGAGAAAAGTACTTCCTTCATAGGGTTGTGATTTAAAAAGTGTTAAGCACCAAAAGCATTTAGAACAATACTGGCCACATGTAAATGCAATTTAAAATTTTGCATATTTTCCCCTATGTTTTCTAAAATAAGCCATATTAATTTTATCACCAGAAAACTGATTGCTTTATTCACACACAGGCCCCATCAGCTTGTCACTTGTCACTATCTTTGGCCCTTCCTGCCAAATGGCACAAATTCATCCCAATATGCATTCATATACACGAGTGACCAACTGTCCAGGGTAGGCCTTTCAGTGCTAAAATCAGGGCAGTGTTGGGCAAACTGGAACAGTTGGTCACCTTAATAAGTACATTAAAAACAAACAAACAAACAAACAAACAAAAAAACAAGAGTCATGCCCGGAACAATGCAGCTCAGAAATGACCACAACTAGTGCCAACAGTCTGGTGGAGCTCCCCTTGGTCTTTTTGCTATGCATGTTTTAGGCAAAATTTGGATCATGTTATGTAGGTACATAGCTCTGCGTCCTGTTTTAACCCAGTACTGTATTCTCCATATTATTAATAATTCTTTCAAAATACCGTTTTCTGAGGCTGTACACTATCTGGTCATATGGATGTTCCCTGTGGCTTAATCACTACCACTCTCCTGGGCTCCATTATCAACATTCACATAACTTTAAACAAGACTGCCCATAAAATGTGTTTTCATCTGATTATTGAAATTTCTTGAAGAGGATTAAGATGAACTTTAAAAAAACAAAAAAGTAATAAATATTACCAAATTACTTTCCAGAAAAGGTACATTAAATTCTATTCCCAAAAACAGTGTATGAAAAACGCCCCCCTTCCCAAAGGCATACCAGCATTTAAAAACATTTTTCTACTTGATAAGAGTAAAAAAATCCTATTGTTTCATTTGTATTACTGTAACAATTGGTGAATAACTGCTATAAAACTTCTATTATGTTTTCAATGCATTGCTTTTATAATTTGTGGAGTTAACTATTTTGTTTAATGTTTAGCAAACTACTTTTCTCTTTTAAGCAGTTAGCTTGGCATTTTTTCGTTACTGTCTTTTTCTTCTGGTTGTCTTAGTGTCTCTTTTTGTAATTTTCTGAACTCTTCACAGGTTTATATTAACTATATCACAATCAAGGCAAGCTTTTTCTGCACATGTCTGTGGTATCGCACAAACGAAAGTTTGGAAACCTTACAGTGAGTTCCTCTAATTTCTTCCATTGTATGTGTGGACAATTCTTATATGTGTTCTTCTAGCCTTTTTTTTAGGGTTTTCCTTTTGTTAATATTTATCTCATAATTTTGAACTAAAATGTGAGGTTCTACATCTGAAGGAAATCATAAAACCCACACAGTACAATGAAATGAAGAAATTGTCCGAAATTAAATCCACAGGGTACAAACTGGGGATCTGCATGAGACCTACTCTCAGTAATGAATCAGCTCATTAAAAAGCTGTACTTGACAATGAATAGGATTAATCAGAACTGTGCCAGGGACACCCAATCCTCCTCCTTCTCCAGGCCCTCGCTCTCTAAAGTGCTGTTTTAGTAGACTGTTGGAAGTTGTGTGGAAAGGATGAGGGATGGAAGCAGAGAGAGCAGTGAAAAATGAGAAAGGGGGACCGGTGGTCTGACAGGCTCTTCCAGCCCCATACCTCAATGAGTAAGAGATTCTACCTGCCACTAAACAGGAAAAAAAGAACTGTGAGGAGCCTGTCAAGAGTGTAAAACAGATCTATACCCTGGCCTCCTTTTCCGAAGGCAAAAAAGATCATGGAACCAGCTATTTTTCTTATACAAAGTTATTGCTGTAGAGATAAAAACAAGGCATGTTATTCAAAATAATCCTGAGTATAGCATTCAAGCACCTTTTAGACACAGATGTGGTACTGTGGTGGGAAGCACCTCATGTGGGGAATGTGGCACCTCTCCCTAACCTGCCCCTCCACATGGATCTCCAATCCCATCCCCTTTCCCAAATCCAGAGCTCAAGAGTGCAATTTTATTCAGTATTGATGCGTTGAATAATCAGACTTTTTCTTAATAATTAAAGGGAATGACCAGATATAAGATGTTTTTGGTGTCTCCTGGTCCGTGACCCCTTCTCCAAATAACCGCCTCAAATATTCTCTTATATTAGGAAGCAATATGGACTACTCTTTTTAGAGAATTCATTCATTCATTCAATCAGTCAGCAGTCAGTATTGCCAATTGTCAGGCTACTCTTGAGAAAAAGATCAGAAAGCCATGGTGAAGTCAAAGATACAGGTTCTAATCCCAGCTCTGGCACTTATCAGCTGGGGGATCTCGAGTACTTACCATCTAAACTTGGGTTCCTCATCTCTAAAATGGGTTTAAAACCACACAAGTAAAAACTGTTGAGAAGTATTAAGAATGTATGAAAAGTAAGTACCCAGATAAGAAAATTGTAAAACGTCAATCGATAGTGGCTGCTACTTGGGAAAAAAAGCTTTCCTGTGTCTTATGCATCTGTGGATGAGACAATTTCTCCTATGTAAATTTTTAAAAGTCCAGCAAACAATTTAAATTCTCATCTCCTCTCAGGTAGCTATTATGCTAGAAAGAGACCAACCATCGTTGAACAACTAAGCAAGTCTACATCATTAGGTTCAGAGAGAAGATTCTGCAGACAAATCCCTGCTTTCAAAATTCATAGGCGTCTGGCAAAGGGTGCTACTTTTAGAGGCCTGTCACAGACGGGGGTGGCTGCTGGCACCCTGCACAGGCCTCCCATCTGACGGAAACCAGAGGCCGTTGTGAATGGACCATGCAAGGGCTTAATGGACCTTCTATTTCAAAGCAGCCTCAATAAACACAAAGCCAATAATTACTTCTGGGCCAAGTCTGGCTGGGGAATGCACCCTATCCGAAGACTGATTTCTTATCATTGTTATGTTTCATAGATCGAACAGTCACTTGATCACTTAAACTTGAAAAGAGCACACCTGAAGGGTCTAAGAGGTGCACAGTGACCAGGATTTGCCACATTCAGAAATTTCTCTCCATCACCAGCTCCTTCTTGATGTATGCTGCCCACTGGCTGCCCATCCAAGTCCCCTGCCTGACATTTTTCATTCCATTCCAGGTTCCTCTCCAGCGTCAGATCTAAGAGTTCAATGTTGCTCCATCTATGGTCCCAGATCCCCTTCCTCCACACTCTGCATTTACCAACTTCAACGCCCATCACTAAGTCCACCCTCAGAGGCCTTTGCCCCATTTGTTGGCAGTATGTCCCAATCTGACTCTTCAAGTCTTTTTGTGGTGTTGGAAAGTGACTTGCCGCCCCCTGCTTACTCTCCCCAGGGCTCTTCTCAAATGTACCCTACAAGATGGAAGTCGGAAACTTCTGCCATGTGGACTCTCACCGTTAGCTGCACCTCAACTCTCTCACATCCACTAGTTCCTTTCCTCCCCTCCCCATGTCACCATCTTCACTGGGCTCCTGCAGTGGCCTGATTTCTGCCTCTGACCTCAAGTCCATCTCACACATCATATTCAATTCCTCTTCTAGAAGTCAACTTCTCTATATCTTTAATCGGTTTCCTTACTGGTAGAAAGGGGCACCGATAGCACCTACCCATAAGGCTGTTAGGAGGATTAAGTGACATTAAGGGTGTCAGGTTCCTGGAATAGTATCTGGCACATAATGATGAAGTCAAATATTTTGCCTTACAGTTGGAATCCCTGCTGTGGCCACAGCACACCCCATCAAAAAACTTCAATGGCTCCGTGCTGCTTACAGAGTAATTATCTCAGCATTCAAGGTTCTTTCTTCCATCTGCCCCAAACCACTTTTTTCTAAACCTCACCTTTCAAACTACTCCATTTCCCTTCCAATATCTTTTGCTCTAGCGGATGCCTGCTCTGTTTCAGAAGCCGACAGTTTGAAATTTGGAATCAGACTGTCTTGGGTTCAGATCCCCATTCTTACCACTGATGAGCTTCCTTGGGCAAGTTACTGAAAGGCTCCAGGCCTTAGTTTTCTTAGCAGGAAAGATGTTGCTATGAGGATTAAATGGGATAACGAGGGTACCACAGCCAAGTGCCTGGGGTATAGTGAGAACTCAATAAGCACTGATTACTCTTTCTTCCAATTCTCCATCTGTCCTCTTGCTACATATAGCCCATGTGTTATATACCTCTGCCTAAAACACCTCCCTCTGCACAGCTAAGCCTGTCTTTCAAGGCTCAACTCAAATGGCACCCTCTCCATGAGGGTTAACCTGAAACCCACCCATCTAATCTCCTTCCTCTTCTAAATACCTACAGCACATGGCACCATTCTGCAGCACTTCATGGTAAAACCTCCCGTGTGCTTGTCCTACTGCAAGATGTCCTGACAACATTTATGGACAGGTCCCATGTCTGATTCATCTTTGTGTTTTCCACACAGTCCTGAGTATGGCAGAAAGTCAGTAAATATTTGCTGAGTGAAAGAACAAATTTTTGGAGGAAAGGTAAGAGGGCGTTCCAAGCTTTGAAGACTAAGGACCCAGCACCACGGTGTAACTGAGCAACAGGACAGAGATGGATTTGTCTTGGGACATACCGGAGAAGTAAAGAATGTTTTATTCCAAAGAAGCACTGGAGCCAAACTATACAAAGTAAAGTGAAGTCAGCCTCCTTCTGTCTACTACAAGTGAAGCATGCCTGCCTGCCTCTCCAGAGCCAAGAGTGGCCGCCATTTTAAACAAATAAGTCATGCTGCCTCTGGGTGCAAACAGCCCTCAAAGCTTCAATCCTGAGAGGACTCTTATATATCATGTGCTTGAAAAATTAGATCTTTGATCCCAAGAGGCTATTCTAAACTTCTAACCAGGCCTGTCTGCTTAGCAGTTCACTCCTTAAAAGCATGTGTTGGTAGCAAGTACAGCTGCATTCTTAATCACTTACACCCCACAACCAACTAAAGATAGCATGAGGAGGTCTGCCATATGCCAAATTCTTCTTTTAAATAAGAACATAAGAACCGTTCATGCAAGAAAAATTTAGTCATGGCCATCAGAAAAAGAAAACAACTTGACTTTTCTGTTTTGAATGAAATACGGAAGTAGAAAAATTTTGATAAAGAAAAATGCATACTACATCTTGGCACCCCCATTTGCCACACTTATATGATCTACACAGCCCAGCTTCTGAGACCCTCACCCTCATACTAATGATCTTGCAGATAACCTAGGCCTGCCAGAAATCAGCCAATGACAGTACTAAACAAGAACCCAGCCCTCATCACCACAATCTTGAGCTAATGAGCAGTATTAACTTTTCTCACTGGCAGCTAGAGTAGTTTGTGGCTGAGGACATATCTCTCTTTTCTCTTTTACCCAAACCCTACCAATCTATCACAGCAAAACTCAATTTCTTTGTCTTCTGTGAAGCTACTCTCAACTGCCTAAACAAAGATAATCTCCCCTCTTCTCCCATCAAATTCCTACATTTTTGACACCTTTTTTTAGCCCTTTGCTCACAATAGAAGGTAACATGTAATTATGTTTAATTCACAGACTCTGGCCTTTCTAACTAGATCGACAACTTCTCAAAGACAGGAGTCTTAGCTAGATTTTAGACATGTCACTTCTTTCAAAGCACCTGACAGGGCTATTCTCAGCCTTGTAGAGGATATACAGGTGTGAATACTTTCCCCATGAGACCACTGATGCACAACCCTTCTGGCATCAATCTTAGCGATTATCTACTGGTGTTCTCAAGTTTAGTTCTCATATCACCCTGGCTCTTCTACAATTCTCCTCCTCCTGCCATCTTAGTTATATGACATTTTAATTAAATCAAGATTTGGTGATACACTTTACAGCTGACTTTGTAAAAGTCAATGGTCATATTTTTTTTCTTGTAACTTTTTGTTTTATTCCTACAATAAAAATGACCTTTTTAAAATTTTTGCTTGGTTGTCCATGTATTAATTACTGTATCATCTACAAACTGGGCCAGAGTTAAAAAAACATCCTCTCAATAGCATCGAGTGGTTTTTTTTTTTTTTTTTTTTTTTTTTTTTTTTTCCCTTTGTACCCTTCCTTCCCACACCACCCC
>NW_006434709.1:5664196-5732816 GCF_000325575.1 Pteropus alecto | reverse complement strand
TTTTTTTTTTTGCTCTTAGTACCATTCCTTCCAGAACCATCCATCCTGCATCCCCATCTAGACTGGCTGTTCTCAGGGTCTAAATGTGTGGCTGCATTGCCGGGGCTTTTTCTCTTCATTTGTTTTGTATTGGACCCTATTTCCTGGATTTCAAGGTGTTCTCTCTCTCTTTTCTCCCTTGCCCTGATGAAACATTCTTTCACTCTGTTTTTGTGCAGTACTACATCTGGAACTCCAGCCTCTAGGATTCTATAGCAGAAAGTTCCATTGATCCAACCCCAACTTTGCACCACCCACTCCGGCAGGCAGTTTAGTTTCAGCTTTCTCTGCTCTGCTAAATCAGCTTTCACACAATGGCATCCCATCTTGCAAAATTTGGTTGATATCTCTCTATAAGATTTCTGGGTTTATACTGTTTTTATTCTTTACTGTCCTTTTATTAGAGTTTTAGGAGGAAGCAGAGATATATACACTTGTCCAGTTTACTATGTTTAACTAGAAGTCAAGGACTGAATGTTCACAAACAGAATTACAAGGTCAGTTACCATGTCTCATACCATTTTTTTCCCTTCTAGCATCAAGTACAAAGACTTATAGTACACTAAGAACTCAAGAAGTATTTGCCAATAACAGTGGGTCGATATTTTAACTAACTAAATGCTAACACTGAGACCACTCAGATTATAATATGTAAAGCAATCAGAATATTAAAACATACGAACATCTGTTAATTGTTCTTAGGTAATTCTAAAGGCACATGGGTTTCCTAGGAGCTGAAACATTGCCAGGAGAATCAGGCGCTCTATGCAAGCCTATAGTTGCAGGATATCACAATTCAACATATTCTGGATATTGCTTCTTTATAATACAACAAAGTAAAAAAAAAAAACCCCTTTAGAAATAAGTTTATTTTACTATTTTACTTTTTGCTCAAATAGTAGTATATAAATACCAACACTGGTAAAACGCTACAGTTTTTGCATTCCAGATAAAGTCATTCATTTATTCAACAAATACTTATGATTCTACTATGTTCAGGTACTTTCCAGGTACTAGTAAACACTATAGAAAAGACAAATGAGGTTCCTGTTCACATACAGGGAGATAGACCATGAACATATAAATCAACAGTGGTAAGCCCTACACAGATTTAAAGTCAGGTGATGTAACAGAGGGTGACTAGGGTCAGGGAAGTCAACTCAGGAGCTGATGTACCATTATCAAGAAAGAGTCTTGATAATGGAAGAGCAGAAGAGAATTTTAGTCAGAGAGAATAGCCAATACAAAGATCCTGAGACAAGAAAGAGCTTGCCTGGCATGTAGGAAAATGGTACCAGGCGAGCAGAATGTGTGATACAGGCCAAGGCAAGAATCCAGAGATTGGAAAACCAGGTCAGGAGTTTCCAACAGAAAACTGCTGGAAAGTTTTATGCAAGGAGAGACATGAAGCAATGTGGTTTCTGTAAAGATCATTTGGCTACTCTGAAGAAAATGTATTATACAGTGGCAAGAGTGAGGGAGGGTGCCAAAGGGCTATAGCAATGCTTCAGGTGAAACTGTAGCAGCCTGATCAAGGGAGGAAACTGCCAAGAAAATAAAGGGCAATTTCATTTTCTTGTGGAGGAACAACAGACCACCTTATTGATGGATCAGATGTGGACAGGCGGTATAGGAGAGTGGGAGCAAAGATATCATGAGATGTGAGATGTGGACAACTGCGTGAATGGTAATGTCATATGTCAAGACAGGGAAGGGTGGAAAAGTGCGCTGCCCACTTCAGGAGAACAGAAATTCTGTTTTGGACATTTAAGTTTAGATGCATGTTAGACGTCCAAGTGGCGATGATGACAAGTCTGGAGGTTCTGGGAATGGCCAGCGTGGATGGTGTGTAAAGCCATGGGACAAGATGCTACCCAGGCAGGCCTGTACAGAGAGAAAGAAGGAGGAAGGTTTGAACTCCTGGGGTGCTCTACTACCTAAGAAGATGAAGCCCTAGTGAACAAACAGTAATTCCTGTCAGAGTTCACTATGCAATCACGGCACCTTAATACAAACTAGAAGTTAAACTCACACCTATGTTATTGCCTGAATTACAATAATGTAATTCCACAAAGCAGATGCAGCTGAAAAAATTCTGACAATTCAGAAATCAATAGGCATTGTAGAGACATGCAAAGAATCATATTAAGGTTTCTATTTTGCAAGACTACATAAGGTTTGCTTTAGTATTAACCAAAAAAGGGTTAGACAGTGATGAGCACATTTGGTCAAATTGAGTAATAGAAATGAATCTACCGCGTTTGGGGCACTTTACACTTCTGCCAAAGAATTTATTGGCGTAATCCATACTTTTAGCCAACACTGAACCCAGTAACATCTGATTTACATCCAAAAGCCTAAATACATTCCCAAAAGCCAAATATAAAGCATCAGACTTTACTCAAGGTCCATACTGAATCCTGAAATGTCCAAGCTTCCAGGAGCAGCTATATTTGGCAGTACTGTATTAACCATGTGCAAACTGAACAACAGCCCTCCCAAGGAAACAACCACTTCCAGAAAAGACTCAGTAAAGAGAAGTCTACACTTAGAATAAGACATGCTAGACATCTTTAGAACACACACTAAAGACAAACTGAAGCCTTGCTACTCCAAGAGTGGTCTGAAAAGCAGCAGCAGCATGGGAAAACTTGGAAATTCATGCTGTCAGTCCCTCCACCCAAGACCTACTGAATGAGAACCTACAGTTTAGCAAGACTCCAGGTGGTTCACATGCCCATCAGAGTCCTGGTCCAGGAGCCTCGATCTCAGGGCACTTGCTCAGTACTGCACTAGTCAGAGGACAGTTAGGTGAATATAATAAACTCTTTACTCCAGAATCAGTAGCATAATCAGTTTTTGAAAAAGGAATGCTCAAGCTAATAATGTATCCCTTAATTGTTTTAAGGCAACCATATAAAATAAAGTTAATATATATAATTTACTCACGAAGTTAGTCCCATACATTAAATATATTTATGAACTTCATGGTAACTAGGTATAAGCACAAGTATAAACAACTGTGTTACCAAACCAAGTTGTTTTAAAAGTTTCTCTTTCCTCTTTATTGGATGGCCTAACGGTCTCAATAATGGCAGTTTTCTTGGCAAGTTTTCTCAAGGAACACATATAATTTATTGCAGATATTCATTCATACTGTACCCCTATTCACTCATCAGCAGATACTGTTTGAGCCTCTATTATGCCAGGCACAGAAAACAGCAGTGAACAAAACAGGCAAATGCTCTGCCTTCCTGTTAACTAAACCCTACTGCCCACAGACCTGGGGGTCGGTCTCTGAGAGCTGAGAGTTGAGAGACGCCCACCCCTCCCTGAGCTTCGGACACAAGATCAGGAAGAAACCACAGGATACAAGGTACAGGTTGTAAACCTACAAAACTGCATGTTCATTTCTTATAAATGCAGACACAGCTCCATCATCCCATGCACCACGATCCCAGCTTGGACATCATCCTTTCTCTTGTGCCAAACAAATCCCTCCCCCCGCAACAACTGGAAACCTCCCCAGGAAACCTTTCTTGGACCAACCTCACTTAGCTCCAGATATCCGCTCCCTAAAAGACCTTTCATTCCCACTTTCCCTCCTGTCTTGTGGCTACCTTTGGTGCAGTACGATGCTATAAACATGATTAGAAATAATGATAATGGCAGCTTGCTAGTACTTACCGTGTGCTTTCTTCTATGCCAAGTGTTCTCATGTAACTGTACCTACATCAGCCAATTTTCCAGGAAGGGAAAACTAAGGCTTCGAGTTTAAACTGCTCTAGATCACATGACTAACAAATGGCAGAATCAGAACTCCACTTGCTTTCTTATAGCGTTTTTCAGCTTGGTGGAGAGAAGTAAGCAGCCAACAGAAAAATATCAGAGGACATCGGTTTCCAGGAAGTTACTGAAATATCTTTTTCATCTTTCCTTTTATCATTCAAATAGCAGTTAACAAGGGCCTGTTGCCATAAATCATCCTCAGTTTTCCCTCTTACTTAGATCTTATTTTATTCTGACCCCAAATATTCCTATATAAATGTTTAATGGTGATTCTTTTCTTTTATCACAAATTTGTTATAAATGCAAAGTAGCTGTGAATGATTGTCCAAATGAGCAGGACAAAAACTCCCCCAATTAAGTCTAATCCACACACCTGAACTTAATGGGACTTCAACACCCCCAGAAGATTAATCAGCACTGCAGGCTCCCGAGAGCACAAAGGCTATTTTGTGGGAGTGATACTGAGCTGCAATCTTCTTTTCTGTGATTACACCTCATTTTATAACAATGTTCAGACATTTGGTTTGAGCAAGTATAGTAATTACATTTCTCACTTTGAACTAATTTAAGCAGCTACATCTGAGCTCCTCCACAGTCCTCAGGCTCCTCTGCCCTCCTCCTCTTCCTACCCAGAGCACTTCTGTTTGAGGAGACCCAGGGCCTCTTCACAGAGTGCCTGTCTCCTCTGCACTCTTTGCTATTACAAATGAATTCTCCAAGCCTGCCCTCCTGCAATGGCAGCCTGCCCTGCCTGCTTCTTGGCCTTCATGTGGATGATCCCTGCAGGAAAACAACCAGGCCAATCAGGTGCTCCCTTTCCCCAACCATGTAGCCTGGGTTTGGCTCCCCAGGCCTGTGTCCTCACCGGTAAAATGGTGCTTTTCTGTGGCCTAGTTGTTGGTGGACACAACTTGGAGCTGATATTGTTGCCTTGAGGTCAGAACAGCAGGCACTCACTCCAAGGTAGGAGGTTCTCACAGGATCCGGGCAAATGTCAGAGCCACAAACACCACTACGGAGACAGAAAATCCCATAGCCTGTGCCCCCCAGAGAAAATGAGAAACCAGGATTTCCTAATCTTCTCCACCCACGAACTTTCTAATCCTCCAACCTCCTTCTTGTAATTCCCTCTTCACAGTGATCAAGAATAATGAATGGAAATGTTAACAAAAGCAAGACCGGGTTTGCCCCCTTCCGCCCTCCTCCAAATCAAAGACCCCAGTTTTGCTAGGTGGGCCCCAATATTTTATCAGCTCATGTCTGTGCACACAAGTTTTCCTCCAAGATTGCAAGGAGCTTTTAGAGAGACAGTAACAAGCGCATAACAGGTTGAGGATATGAAGTCAGTCATTAAACTCTCTGCACACCATTCCTGGGATGGCCTGACTTTTCATCTCTGGGGAGGATTTTTTTAAGGGAGGGGAGAATGGAATGTCAGGGGCAGGTAGTAACACACTTCAAAATGTGTTATTTCACTTTCCTTCTGCTTGGCAAATGAGCCCTCCTTGCTGCAGGTGAGAGACAGGCCAGAAATAGTTAACATCAAGTTCTCCTTTGCAGGGAGCGAACCCGTTCCACTAGAATGGCCTGATAAAGGGAGCTGCCACTTCCTTAGAGATAAGATCCACCCTTCCTGAGTGCTCAGTCCCACAAGTGAGGCAGGGCCATCCACTGACACCAGCCTGGGCTTCTGGTCCAAGTCACTGGACACTAATTACTTGGGGCAGTGGAAAGTTAAGTCTCTTTCTCAAATAGGGCATTCAGCTCCTTTATTCGTGGCTAAATGTCCCTGGACAGAAAGTCTCTAATCTCAGAGCTAATGTGAACCAACAATGAAAAAACTCCCAAATCACAACTTAACAGGAACTTGAGATGGCTATACATGTGCATATGCCAGGCAGAGGGACCAAACTGAGATGAGACCTAACACAAAATAGTCATGGATTTAGACACATCCTTTTGTGGCTAGAGAGAAGAGCAAAGAAGGCCTGGTGGTGGTGGTGGTGGTGGTGGTGGTGGTGAATACCTATGTCTGAATTCAAGAAAAACACCACAAGCAGTGAAAATCCATCAAATGACAATCTTTAGAGCCATTTAAATCGTCCTCATCAAGTAAAGATTCAGCTGAGAGGGCTCTAATTTGTTATGTGGCCACAGATGCAGAAGAACTAACTGCACGTAAATCAGAGTTGGGTAAGCAGCATGCAGTTTCTGTCTGCAAGGGGTGGGGGGACACTCTTTAAGCAATTTTATGCTGAGTCTTCATGCACAGTGACTGTTACACACACCCTCATTCACATGCTTTGCAAATCTAGATTTTGGTGTCTGGTTTGCTTAAATCAAAATATCAACTTGGACTTATTCTCTGTAGCTGAATCACTTTTGTCTTTTCACCTGCGAAGACATTGTATCCATTCATGTTTCACCTTGGGAACTCCCCAGAACTCCATTTTGAAGACAGTTCTCCCATGGTTCTTGGGACTGTCTTAAAATACTATTAGCACAAAAAAGTAAAAGGCACTCTAGTAATAATTTTACTTTTCAGAATAAACAACAAAATATCAAAAGCTGGGCAAGGAAGCCAGAGGACTAAAGGGACAGGAAAAAGAATTATCAAAATGCTCAGGACACAGCTCGTGTGGAGGGCCATATGCCACCAACCCAGGCCATGCCCTCTCTCCTCCCCTTATTACTTTTCTGTAGTCCCCTCTGGCCCCTTCACAGTCACAAATCCTTAGTGCAATCTAAGAGAATCCCAGCATTCAATTAACAATGAGTGCCTGGCTCTAGATTCTCCACGCCCATTTTTACTTGGCTTAGACAGGATTTATCAGTTTGTTTTCAGCTCCAAAGATAGTTCCTCACAAAACCAGTCTCTTGGGCCCCTATCCTTTCTTGCTGGTTCCATTTCAAGCTGCTTATCAGAGGAGCAACCCTTCCCTTCTGTCTGGACCGCAGGCCCCCTCAACAAGGCTTTAAGATGAAACTGCTTTCCAGGTGCCAACAACAACCACCTGGCACATGTTAGGCACCTCAAATGTGCCAGACGCGCAGCAGGCTCTTTCAGACGTTGTGTCTAATTGAATCCTCATAAGTCGCACACTGGTTCCATTTGACAGACAAGAAAACTGAAGTTTAGGAAGAGAAATATGCAATAAAAAGGGCAGAGTCTGAATCTGAAACCAGATTTCCCTGCCTCTGAGACTCTTTTGATGAAGCCATAGCAATTCCTATAGGAATTTCCCGTACAGCTTCTTCAAACTGGTCAGAGCACCGAGCAAATTGCTCCAACCAGAACCAGAGATCCCCTCCAATGCTTGTGTACAAGTTCCCAGTCTCCAGTCCCTGAAATCATCAGGTTTTTGAAATTCTTCTTCAGCCCATAAATATCATCCTAACATTGGCTTTCATCATAACACTTATCCCATAATCCATACTATACACAATTAACAGTAGAGATCTTGAAAATCTTGGATGCCATTCGCAAAACACCTCTTCATAGGTCCATATATTAATGTACATACATCATCCAACTTAATACTTAGGAAAGCCCCGAAAAGTCGGTATTATAGTCTCTCTTTTTAACGTTTGAGGTCGCTGAGTCTTTGCAAGGTTCAGGTAATTTACCCCTGGTCACACGGCTAATAAGCAGCAGAGTGAAGTTCATACCCAGGTCTGTCTTAGTCTAGAGGTGTGCTAATACAGTAGGAAATAGCCACATGTGGCTAATGAACATGTGAAATACAACTGGTCTGGATGAGATGTCCTAAGTGTAAAATAAACGATGTATTTCAAAGATGTAGTACAAAAATAATGCAGAATATTTCATTAATAATTTTTAATACTGATTACATGGTGAAATGATAATTTTTGGATATACTGAATTAAATAAAAATATTTTACCTGTTTCTAATTAACTTTTTTTAAACAATGCTACAAAAACATTTAAAATTACTTATGTGGCTTGCCTTGTATTTCTATAGACAGCACTGGTCTAAATCCTATGGCCTTTGCCTCCCTATAACTCAGGTCTTCCTAATTTACACCTGACACTGAAAAAGAACAAAACCACCCTGACAGCCTCATTTCTGGTAACAAGAATTTCGTTTCCCGATAAAGTAGTTTAAGAATAATTTTAAATGAAAAAGTGTAACTTTGTGTGCTGATGCCAAAGATTCTACAGGTAGCCTACATAGGGCTATCCCTCTTCCCTGCCCACTCCGCCCGGATCTTTAGCATATTCATAACATCTGATTAAATCTTCTCAGGCTGTCTTTTTTTTAAATCACTACCTGTACTCACCATCCCAATTCTTAACCTCACTAGCTAAAAAATGGTTCCTAAATCAAGAGAACCTCACTTTTTTTCTCCTGAGAATGAGGTGTTCATAGTAGGAAGTTGAGCTGAAAGATGTCATGCGCAAGATCTACAGTGAAATGGGAGGGAGTCTGTTACACTGCCATACCTTTCATTTGAGGAGTGGTTCTCAGTGCAGGGCATTAGGCTGGTGCGTGGCTGGGTCCTGACTGGTGCAGGAAGACCTGAGGCTGTTTGCTCTGGGTGCCTTCACTGTGGAAAACCTACCCAACTGAGGCTCTTGACCTACAGCAACTGCCAACCTATGGGTTAGTTCTTTCTCAGGGTTTTCAATTTTATGTTACAATAATCATCAGTTGCAGCAGACACCCTTTTTAAAATTGCTTTCTACCTACTGGGTACTGTGCTGAGCACGTGACCCACGTTATCTCATTTAATCCCCAGCCATTCTTTGAGGAATTACTCGCTGCAAATGAGGAAATCAGAACTCAGGACCCAGGCAATACTCATTCAACAGCAGGCTCTGAAAGTAACGCCGAAGGAGAATGAGTCTCCCTTTCCCCAGCATTCCTATGATACCCCTGACGCTTGCAGAGAGGAGGGGATTAGGTCAGTTGCAAAAGTGCTAACACGGCATCATTTAATAGTTACTTATATTACATGTTTTTAAACAGCACTCCCACATGATGACATGACAAATGGCACTTTTACCTGCATGTTGTAACGGGCCACACAGGCATAAGTTATGTGAATTAACTGGCTTGAAGGGACTTGTAAAACTAAGCTACAACTGGGGACAAAAGTTACAGCTGGAATGTCGGCATGAACAGCTCACTTCCTTGCCTTAATTGGCTTCTATCTTGGTGTTAATTGACTTTGAGTTAAGTGCCTTTCATACAAATAGAGGAAAGCTGACCTTTGGAGGGCTGGTGACTTGTTGGGTAAATATGTCTTTATGGACTTCATAAAATGCAGATTGTGTAAACACATACTCAGGAACTATTAAAAGCACTGGGTGGCTGGAGTAAGGCACAAAGGTGGCCTTTAAGATTCCTAAGTACTCAGTTGTTGGACATTTAAGAAAAGAAACATCAAAAAGGTAATTACAATTTAGGAAGCAGATCTCAAACTCTGGCTTGCCGGCCGAGGAATCACCTGGGGAGCTTTTCAAAAATGGATTCCCTGGGCTGCACACCCAGAGAGCCTGATCCAGGAGGTCTGGGTGGGCGGCAGACATGTATATTTTAACAAGCCCTCCAGACTACTGAGTAGGTGGCCCAGGACCAGCTTCAAGAAACAATGATTTCAGTGCTGCTATAAGCAGCTCATTCACCTTCTCGCCTGGCCTTCTGCAACCCTACGAAAGAATACCACCCGGAGACTATAGGAAGAATGGGGGTCCTTCACCTAGAAGTGGACCAACCATTACTTTGGAGCAGGAGGAATGCCCTCTCTCATCCTTACCCAGCACATCAAGAGGCAACAGGACGCCCAAGTGCTCAGCCTGGCACCTTCTTTTTGCCCTTCCAAAGGGAGAGATGTCTATTCCTCTAAAGCCCACAGTAGCTGATGGTAACTGATACATCCATTAAAAGCAAAATTTAGGGAGCGGGCTTGGCACAAGTAGCATACATTATCCATGCAAACGACCTGGGGCCTTTACACTAACCATAGCCCCTAAGCCGCCCTAAATGCCACAAAGAGAGGCAAATACCCACAGTATCTAAGATCAATCTGTGGCATCTAGAAAAAGACCACCAGTTCTGGCCCCCCATTTTAAGAGACACATGGTTGAATGTGAACACTGATAAGGAGACCAGGATGATGTCTGACCTGAAGGAGAGAAGAGAGGGAGCACTGCCTTCGGGTATCAGCGGGGCAATCAGAACAACATGGAACTAACTGGTTATCGCTGCCGCGGACAGTGGTTCCACAGAACTCTGACAATCAGCCACAAAGGCTAGTCACTGGGCACGTGGGTTCCTTATTGCAGAAGTGTCCAAACAGAAAGTTAAAGCCCATCTGGTATGGTAGAACAGAGCATACTTCTCAGCTCCCTGAATTGGTAAGATCTTCTGATCCTGCGTTTCATCCGTGAGGGTGGAAGACGGGGTGAGCTGTGTGCTTTCACATGAACGAATGTGCCCTCGACCATGAATAACCCTGTCCCCAAAGCTTATCAGAGTGGTTCATTATAACATTTGTTTTTTCTACTGGACACAGACATTGCCAAATTAAGTATCAAATGTAGTGACTTAAGTATTCCCAAGGCCAAAAAGTGTCAAATCACTAAACAGTTTATGAATGAGTATGGATTTTCAACAACCAAGAATGAGTTCTTGTTGGTAAGTTAGTGCATAGTTTCATTGAAAAATTCACAAAAGCTATGTAAGAAACTGCTAATATTCCCACTCTAGGGGTATGCTACCTCAGAAACATTAACAATCCAATTTACACCAACACGCTACTAGTAAAACTACTAAAAGAAACCTTGAATCTTAAAAAAACAGGGCCTACATTTTCAAAGAACAAGTTGTTTTCTCAGACATGCACTATAGCACATATTCATTCCCATGTGTTTGAATTAAATGATTCTTAATTTCATCTGTCAGATTATGAATCCTCTTCATGGAAGTTAGGGCCCACTTGTTTTGTTTTTTTTTTAACATGTGAGTGCAGTGCACTTTGTTGCATTATGATCCCATATGGTTGTCAGACCTCAGAAGTTGCATTTTTGCTCTCCTTGAGAATTACTGAGGCTCTGTGGCTATGAGTGCTTGCTCAAGGCCTTATCATTTGGTCACCAGTGAGTCAACCCTGGTCTGTGTCTGGAAAGGGCCCAGCATCCACACCACCCACACCCAAGACCCGTTCTGCTGTTAGCTCTACTGAGAAGCTATTCAGACCACTAGGACTTTCTCCGAGGTTCTGACCTTTTGTCAAGACACATTAGTATAGAAAGAAACAAACATACTCAGTCAACTGCAGGAATCTTTAGGAGATACACAACTTTTGGGCACTACTGGTCTAACCTCAAAGTCTATCTGCCTCAAACTTCTGTGAAGGGAGGTTTGCGGGGAACAGAGAGAGAAGAAGGGAGCAAAAGAGACTAGGCAGGGATTGACAGGAAGCTAGAAATCTATAGATGATTTAGTAAAATAGAAGATTTGGCATGTGAGGTGCATAGGCCCAGACTGTTGTGTTCAGACTACAACTTTTCTGGAAAGAGGTCTCTGAGTTCTTATCAAGTCATTGACTCTGGAGTCCCATTTCTTTGGCTCGATTTTTTTAAATTATGATAAAATATACATAACATAAAATTTACCACCGTAACCATTGATAAATACATGGTTAAGTGGCATTAAGTACATTCACATTGTTGTGCAAGGCTGTGCCATGTTTTAATTGTGTCCTTCACATTTTCTCTCAAGATTTTAAAACAATTTTCCAGGCTTCCTCACATTTGCATGTAGTGCCACATTTCTGGGTGACAAGTAATAATCTTAAAACCTGGCATCAGTTTTTGTCAGAGACATCTGTTTTAAGTCAATGTATTTTCATTTCTAGGTAAAAGCATATGATTCTATAACTGTTTTCCTCCAAATTCAAGCAAATACCAGTCTTATGTTAACAAAAGTTTTTCAAAAATCAAATGCAAGAATTCTGTTCCCTGTAAAATAAATGGCCCCACTCTACCAAAAAAGAAAAAAGGGCAAAATAAAAAACATCCTTATATTTATGACTTTAACTATTAAAATAGCTAAATCCGTATCCTAAAGGCCTCTGTGTTACATCACCAAGGAAAACTTCTGAAAAACAATAGGGCGTTCGAAGTTTCAGCCGAACCTTTTTTAAAAATAATTAAAAAGTCATAATTTTGGATAACTGTAGGTGATTTTTTTGGTGTGCCTTAGAATTTTTTTTTGGTTGTTAAATAAAAGATCTCTTGGATCACCAATTCGAATTTATTTTTATTGTCTCTTATGATCTCACTTCACATTAACATCAATCTGCTATCTTCCTCCATAAGAGATTATTTGTTCTCTAACTGGAATGAGATGGAACCGGGAGGGAAGGACCGAGACTCCTCAGGACATCCTTGTTCACGGATATGGATGTGTGTGGCCTTTTGAACACCTTCTGATATGACGGACTAATCAGGATCAACATATAACATTATATCAGTTTCAGGTGTAAAATATGATTCGGTATCTGTATATACTATGAAATGACAATAAGTGTAGTTAACATCCATCCCCCAGGGGGACCTTTAAGAAGAGTCAATGCTCCCCGGTCAACATCATCTCGATTGGTTACAACCCTCTTCCAAATCCTGATGAGTCTAAGGTAGAGTGGCATCTCTGGGATTTTTAAAATACTGACACAGGGGGCAAAATTTTAATTCAATTGGTCTAGGGATGGAGAGAAGAGTGAAAGATGGAAGGGCGTGGTATCCCAGGTAGCATCCCAAACCAACCCAGGATATAACTCCTGTTTAACAGTATAACTCCTGTTATACTGATAAATGTCCTTGTTAGCACAGTTGAGGGAGGGGTTCCATTTCAGGCTGAATGCCAGGGGTCCAGGGTGGAACACACCTAATTTCCTGGTCACTGCTGTACTGCTCAGTGTGGAACAAGAGGGATGTGGAAGGGGGCTCTGCAGGTAAACCATTTATAAACAAACCACCCTGACCATCTGGATGATCCAGAAGTACCAGGACAAGGGGCCTGAAACTCCACAATGGAATCTTTAGGCTCATAAGACATCTTTTAGTCTATGAGTAAGAAGGATGCCCAGCTGATAGGAATTCGCAAGGGAAAACAAAAGGCAAGCAGTACAGAACCCCAAGAAAAGGAAATTTTTAAAAATACACGTTCCTGTCCTACACAAGCAGTATGAGTCTTGTTATCCCAAGAGGAGTCCTGACTGAGAACTATAGTTTTAAAGCAGGATTGGGAAATGGATCAAGTCTCTTGGTTTGGGAACTTTGTCATTCTTCCTCAAGCCTAGGTTTCTACACGTCTTTGGCCACAAAACTTAGTGTGATTTGGTACAATTATCCAGACTTTATCTGGAGTTAGCCTACGGGGCATTGGCCTTATAAAACCTTAAAGTAAAAGCTACTATAATAAATGTTCATTATATGACCAGCTGGTCAACTCTTCCCTTCCTCTCTTTGCTGTAGTAGCACCTGTTGGCTTAGAAGTGTACAGAGTCCTCACACAAATGTGCCAAAACCACCACCCTTCCCACCCTGGCATCCTCCAACCTCCACCCTAGGAGACCTGCATATCAAATAGTACTTCCTGCTGTCTATGACCACACCACCTTGGCAATTAACATCAAAAACAAACACATGAGGAGAACAGAAGGCGCTGAAGCTGGGGAGGAAGAACATGCACAGGTAATGTTTCATGAACTTTTTTTGCTGGTGCCCAGGTGCAAAAACCTGGGAACGTCACATGTATTTCAACTTTCATCTAAGGGCTCATCATCTCCACTCTCCCAGGATGGTGAGCTGAAGGAGGCCTTCCTCTACCTCCACTCCCTACCCTCCTGTCCCTGAAGCACAACATGTGGAAGCTGTACCTCAGGACCTTTACTTGCCATCTGCAGGGGAGACACACAGGGACAGAGTTTGGCAAGCTCATCTATCTCAACCTTGGACAGAGGCTAACCAAGGCTAGCAATCTGTTCAATGTTGATGGTGCACCATCAACATGGGCCACGTTTATCTGAATTGTATGTTTCTACCATCTTTTTTCTGTCTCCTGAGCATTCAACAACTCGAGGGTAGCAACTGTCATGAATGTTTAACGTAGCACCCCAAACAGTACTGTAACCAAGGCCAGATGACATCTGCTTGCTGACATATCCCAAAACACCAAATGACTGTGTCACCCCAAGTTTATCATTCAACCTCTCTGGATTGTAAGGTGTACAAGAAGGCAGCTGAGCTGATATTTTCCTAAGATTCTCTCCAGTTCTACAACATTAGAGTCAAGTTGCAACCATTTGATTCTATTGAGAAAGGGCAATTGCAATTGACCAGTGCTGTGTTCTATAGCAGTAACAATATTGAAAACAAACAAAATTCCTCACTTGGGTTATTTCAAGCTGCAAATTTCATCCACAAAGTTAAGTTGGTTGATTTTGTTCTGAATTTCACAGCCCCCTTGGCCATCTTCTAATAAACATATAAACATAATGACAATCTCTTTGGAACAAAGGTTTCTAAAGCAATGCATTTCACTAAAGCCAGCAAGAAAAGTTCTGCCCAGACATGGTGGAGCCACAGCTATTAGTGGCCTCTCTAACTCCAGTCTCACCTGTTCCCTACCCTCTAACTAGTTTGTATTTACCAATATATATCATTTTATCGTTTCTTTGCTTCAAAACCTTAAACAGCTCCATTCTATCTAGAGAACCAAAGTCCAAATACCTATTTTGTTAGCCTTGCACACACTAATTTAGCCTCAGCCTACTGGATCAGTTCTTTCTCTGAGCTTCCCCTCATCCCCCCAATAAACCCAGAAGTGGGGTTTCCCTGCCTATGGAAGAAACCTTTGGCCACAAGATGCCTTCTCCCCAGCTTGCCTGACCCACCCTTCCTCAAAATACCACCGTCCTTAGCTAAGTCCTGTAAAACTCAAGTCCCGCCTTGTTGAAAGTTACCTCTTCCCTGGCTTGTATGGCAAGAGGCATTTCAATTTCTTCTTTGTATTTGTCTCTATTTAAAATATATATATTATACTAAGAATAAAAAAAATTAACATAAACTGACTTGCAATATTTGCTGAGTCCAGAGAAGAAACTCAGCATCTTGCCTGAGGTCCCACAGCAGGTTAGTGGCAAAGAAGGGATGGAACCCTAAGTTTCCTAACTCCTGGAACTTACTACACATTATAACTGGGTACCCATCTTCTTTGCTACTTGGTATCCACCAAGAGCTTCCAATGTTGGATGTATCTTCTTTTCCACAATAAATAGAGTTGTGTACTACACAACACAGGTGTTTGATAAAGGCTGACTGTGAGAGGAGAGAGGGGAAGAACTGGAAGACAGAGAAGACTCACTCCCCAGCTCTTCCTCCTTTATAAGACTCAGCTTGATGCCAGGTCTCCAGGAGAGATGTCCTGACTTATATATTCAACTCTCTTCATCCACCTCCAACTAAACTTGTCCTGCTTTCCTTCAGACCTTCCCACTAATCCACCCGAGTAGGAATGCACCCTCTTCATATGCCTCCCCTATGGAATGACCACACTTCTGTCCTCTCATCCTGAATGAGGGTCACAGTGATGATTCCCAACTTCCTAAGTATAAATACTAAAAGGGAGAAAATTCAGGGTATAGCCTCCTTCCCCAGGAATTACAGCCATACTCTTTAATAACTGTGAGTTGAGAAAAATATGACCAACATCCACTGTGAATGCAGTAATGTTTTAATGAGGTTATATTTTATTATTCCATAAACACATTGAAAGAGAGTAATATGTATATGCGTGACATTATACATTCGGTTCACAAACAACACCTGGAGTGCTTATGGGTTCCTAGTTATTTGTTTGGAAACTGCTGGGTGATGGCATCAGTTCAGGATTTCAGAGGGGTTATCTAAATGCTGGGGAGGGGCCTTAAGTCTCTTATCACCTTCCTCTGAAAGAAAAAATATGACAGGCTAATAAAAATACAACCAGACAGGGTCTCCAGTTAGCTCATTTCGGATTTCCTATTGCATTTACCTCTATGTTGAAGTTATAACTAACATAGGCGTTGGGATTTTTAGTACCTCTTTTTGGGGGGAACAAAGGGTCTCTCACTTTAGTGCTCCGGTCGGTTCTTGGCTTTCCTAGCAATGCTGCCTCAAGAATGCCCTAATCCGATTCGTATTCCAGTCTCTTCCCATCTCTCACCAGGAATTATCTCTAAAGAGTAAGCACTGACAAGTGATGAATAATTTGCATTTTAACCCTATTCAAATTTGGGTAAATGGTTTAAATATGCATGCTAATATTCTATCATTATTCCAATTAAGGAAACTATTATGTTAAAGTGTTTAATCAGAAGAATTAGAGTGAATTCCAGACACCTAAAATTAACCTCTAATAGTCTCGACATTCATTTCATTTAAGTGTAATTTGCCAAGCTATAAGCAACTCCCTGCTTAAGACTTCTGCCTAGGCACGTGGGGATTCCTGATAAGACCTAAAAGCAATTCATTTCCTAACTAGATTGCTGTCTAAAAGAATAAACTACAAGGGCTGCAATTTAAATACAATCAAATCCCCAAGCAGTTACATTCCAGAAGACTTAAACATCAAGATCTTGATTCCTAGGAACAACAATGCTATTTGCATCAGAAACAACACAACCACTTCCTCTTTCTCTGACCTTCTCTGTTTAATTACTTCCTGTGATTTCTTCTAGGGCTGAGTCTGCCTGCTTCCCAGGGCGGCAAGCTTTCCATACAAAACAGATTTGTCTAGAAGGTAGAGTGCCAGCTGATTGTCAGACATTACAAAGTGCAGGGACTCCTATTTCTTTTTAAGTGATGGAACTCTTGGGTCTCCTGGCATTCACCAAGAACTTTTTTTAAGCCATAAGAAAAAATTCTCCCAGTACATTCTCACATAAAATCAAGCTATACTTCAAAGCTGGAAGTCCTGCCAGGGATAGGGAAGTGTAGGAGCATGATAATATCTCTGTCTATTGTCCATTGAGCCTCCTCAACAGATTCCAAATGCCAGGTATGCAAAGTCACCTTGGAAGACACAAACCTGGCAGCTGTGAGCTCACTATCACTACAACCACAGATAGGCCCTTACTACTCAAAGTGTGGTCCATGGATCGGCAGCAACCTGGAAGTTTGTTTGTTAAAAATGCAGAATCTCAGGCCTTACTGAATCAGAATCCTCATCTGACAAGATTCCCAAGTGATTTCATTCAAGTTTGATCTTCCTCTTAAAACAGCTGGGCTAAAACACAGGTCCAGGAGAATACTATGCTTCGTTAGCCATTCTGCTCAACATGCTTTCCATCAAGGATAAGGTAGCTAGTTCCCTTAAAAGAGGTATCTGTAAAGCTGCTCTTTATATCAATACAGAAAAGGCCACCTCAGTGGGTACTGGTTCCCTGCTCCACAGAGCTAAACAAGAATGCAAAGAAGAAATATCACCTCAGTTTTGAGATGTTTACAATATTCTAAGTGAGTTCTAATTTCATTCACTCAACAGTAATGTACATCAAGCTGTACGCACAGCACAATTTTTTTTAATACAAGAAAACTGAAGCTCTGAAGTTATGACATGTAATGTTGTTTTTCAGACACGGGATCTAAAGTCAAAGGACCTGCATTAAAAATAACAAATCCTGCTCTGTGACCTCAGACGAGATAGTTAACCTCTTTGAATCTTCCTCACCTGTAGTTTGTGGATGCTTGACTGTTGGCCACATTCCATTTATGTGTGAGTGTGCAAGTGCATGTCCATACAAGATACACTCACCCTAAAAACTTGTAGAACATCTTAAAGGATTCTGGGAAGGGCACATACTCCTTTCTGGATAAAGTTTCTCCCACCCTAAACCTGGGAATCCCAATGTTTGCAGCTCTAAGAGGAACGCTGCAGGAAGTAGGGAAGGAAGGGAAAATAACTCTGGCAGTCTATCATACAATCAATCAAGAGGCTGTCTTCATACCCATAAGGCACATGACCATACCTAGCACCCTGAGCATAAGCTCCCTGAGGGCAGAGATGCCCTCTGAGTCACAGCTCTCTTACGGTCTGGCAGATTAGGTGTCTGGTACATTAAGTGCAGTAAGTGAATGGCACTCAACAGCTAGTCACTCCCTTTCCTCAAGCCTCACACCCAACTGTTATTTGTTTTATTTAATAAAATAAATTATACATGGCTTTGCAGTTAAGGTCCAAGTATGTTCTAAAGTCAAGTTCTTTAGATTCAAAATCTACCATACTCCAAATGGATACCTATAATCTAGTATCTCCTAATGTTCCTTAGTGTAAGACAGCTAAGAATGGATGGTACTGGATGTGAACCTGGTTTACAAACAGCAGACTCCTGATCTGAAATTTGTACACACACAGATTAATGAGGCAACAAGGCCAGCAGTAACACTGAGCCAGTGCACGCCATCCTGGCAGAGCAGACCTGTTTTAGAATTTTGAGCCTGAGAAAAATCAGATTTGATTTGACCTATTAAGTAAAGGAGAGAGATTTAATTACTATATTAAGACTATACTCACATTTATGTGGCTTTAAAAGGTCTGTAAAAATGAGTTAAAATTATTGGGATGTTGATGATTAAATTAAAACTCTAGTCCAATATCCACTTTATTTCTTGGCTGCAAATATATGATGGAAACACCAACACAGCATGCAGGTAGACAAAACAGGTCATAAGCCAATGTACTCCTAAGAGAACTCTCAGCCCTACCCATCTCCATCAAGACTATTAACTTTTGTTTCAGAAACAATCTGAATGCCATTGGTAATGCCATTGGTCTCTACTAGACCACAGATAGGGATGAAAAGAGAGCCAAGAATGCTACTATAGGTAAGTACACTGAGATTTCAGAGAGAAGGCAAGCTACCAAAGCATAAAATCTCAAAAACCATAGCCAACTAAGATCACTAAGTAAAGGGGCCAATAGTCAACTGGGCATTACTGATATTATAGTACAAAAACTAAGCTTCTATTCTAGAAAGGCCTACCAGGACAGCATTGGAAAGCCAAATGAAAAGCAGAACAAGACTTCTAAGCTCTGATTCTCCCCTGATTCTCCCAGAAACGCCCCTGAGCAAGTCACTTCAATTCTCTTAGGCATAAAGTGAAAATTTCATTTCCTGCCTCAAAAGGTTGCTGTGAAGCTAACATAGTTAATGGATATCCTCTGCCTCGTAAATTCTGAAAATAAATGATACCTTGCTACATGATGTGAGACCTACCAGAGGCGGATGAGCGCCACTGAATTCTCAATTCATTAGGTACTATGCTAAAATGCTTTACACTTCCACATTTTAACAGCCTATGAAGTGGGCAGCAGCAATGAACTTCGATTATATTAAGTAATCAAAGTAATGGCTCTCTCAGTAGAGAGTAGGCGCAGGTGTCACCTCAAACTCCATGCTTCTTGCACTACCACCATGGCAGCCTGCCCTTCATGGTAATTTTGAAAAAACAACCTCAAAGTCTTTTTGGATGTAACTACAATATGAATAATTAAGTTTTTATATAAGGTAAAATTATTTTTAAATTAATGACTATTTAACCAATCAATAAACATTTGCAGAAAGCCTACTATGGGCTCAGTGCTCTGACAGGCTATGAGTAATAAGGGTTAGTAAGTTATTATTCCTACACCTAGAAGGGCAGACGGGCCAAGCTGCTCTGTGTGTTCAGTTAGGGTGGGATCCATAGATGAAATAAACAGTGTTTATCTGAAAAATCAACACCAGAGTCAAGCCAAAGCAATATAAGAAGAAAAAGAAATAAGAGGAATAATGAAAATAAAAGACAAAGATGTCACTACTAGATTAACTAGGAAAGACAATTAAAAAAAACTTAACTTGATAATTAAGTTTTAAGCATTTATGAGTGGACCATAGGTACTATATCTAAGAATGAAAACAATCAGATTTGAAAAATCATTCTTTCAGTACACGGAGGAGCCAAAGCCATACAGGTTGTTCCAATCTCTTCAATCACAAGTATTAAATGCTAAAGTCAAAATCCATTATTTCATCTCTTCACTCCAAGTGCAAGTAAACAGAAATTAGGCATAAATATCATAAACACGACTTGTTATCATATATGCAACATGTCACATGTGAACATATTGTTGACAAAGATTACCTGAGAAATGACAGTTGTTCCTTAATTTAGCCAACTCATGCCAATTACTATCAAGGACTTTACTAAGATCCCAGCCTGACTTCCTCTCCATGGCATAGGATACTTGTCAAGCTCGGTAACCATCCTTCATGTCTACCCAGGGCAAACACAAGAAAATGCATTTTGCTCCACATAGCACTGTATGCACCAATGCAAAATATTTTTTCTACTACTGCGACTAAAAGCCCTAGAAAATGTCTAAAAAAAATCATCAATGTTCTAGCCTTAAACATTGATTAAAAAGAAATCTTTACAAGAATAATCATCAAGTCTATCAATATGACTGAGTCCTTAAAAAAAGAGAAAGTCAGCCCAATTTAAAAGAAAACAAGCAAAACACACAACCGCACATACCAAAACTTCTTGCTCTGCCTCTACTATCATCTTGTTCAGTTTTGGAGGATTTTGCTGCTAAGAGTTTGTATGTGTTCAACCCAGTAACACAGGAACTATGCCAACATTGGAGTTCATCAGCACAGCTGTATCCAACTTCAAGTGTTAAGACTCCATCAGAACCCTGTAGCTACTGCAAATTGTTAATATTGTGATTTCTGCAGAGATTCTCCTGCAGAAGCAGAAACACAGGCCCTGGCCTATTGTCTCAGCATCTTCTGCTTCCCAGATCCTAAAACAGCGACTGGAATTAAAATGGTTCTGAGTTGTCAATCACAGATCACTACCACTAGATAGTTCCACATCCAATTTCCACAAACTACTCTAAGGGATTCATGTGAACATGGGAATTTCTCAGAAGGAGGCTTCTACACACTCTAAGTTAACCAAATGCAACAACTGTAATTATTACATTAGTCAACAGGGACGAACAGCATTTTAAAATAATTAAATGTCTTTAATTCAATAGACATTTATTTATTAGGCAACCCCAATGGTATTGGGTGAACAACCAGAAAACTAGGTAATTGAGAGGTAACCCTGAATCCCAATAGCTCATGTTCTGGGAGACTCCCTGGGTAGAGACCCACTCTAAATTGTGGTAAGTGCCATACAGTGTGCGCGCGTGCACGCAAGCGCCTCAGTTTTGACTTTAGAGAATGGTGGGAGGGGAACAATAGCTCATGTTCTGGGAGACTCCCTGGGTAGAGGCCCACTCTAAATTGTGGTAAGTGCCATACAGTGTGTGTGCGTGTGCGTGTGTGTGTGTGTGTGTGTGGGTGTGTGTGTGTGCGCGCGCGCCTCAGTTATGACTTTAGAGAATGGTGGGAGGGGAAAGTCAAGAGGATCCAAGATGGTTGGGGGAAAGAGCAGAATTTCACTTTTTGGAGAAGGGAAAAAAGAAAGAATTCCAAAATAAAGAGCACAAGTAAGCAGGTTGAAGCATAATGGCTTTGGTATTCATACTGATTCACTTTTTATATTTTATTGGTTAAAGAAACTGGAAAGCAGAGGGGATCAGTTATAGCAAGAAAGGAGGTAACATCTGCTAATATCCTTATGGAAACAAACCCAGCAGATGGAGATTAGTTCAGGCCTACTATCTAACAAGATGTAAGGCCCTGCATAAGGCATTTAACTTTATTTGACTTTATGTAATTACAATGACTACATTGACAATGCCCTGGCTTAGAAACTTTTTAAGGTCTTTCCAAATATTTTTTGTCCTGCTTTCCAGATTTTATGATAAATGAACCAAGATTCCAATTCTGCAAAGTCAACTCTATGTTTTCAACTTTTAAGAAATCTACTCATGTAGAGAAGAAACACATCCCTTTTAGGCTAACAGAAAGAAAATAGGTCAATACTTGTATAAGGTCTAGTTTCCACAACTGTCATTTCAATGAATGTAGAGTAATACTTAACTCTGAAGTCACACTTTTCCTATTATCTTAAGGTGTATCGCAGAATTTTCAAACCCAAGTTTATTTAAATTCACTTTAATTCAGTATGTCCCTCATTGCATTTTCAGGGAAGATAAGGGAAGTGGGAAAAATTACGGCAGTGACAGATTGTCACCAATTCAGAATTAGGGACAGCAAGACTGACAGAAACAGTGTGAGCTCTGAAGTCAGAATGACCAAGGTTGGCTGGCTGCCCTCTCCCCTTCTGAGACAGTACCACATCGTGGTTAAAAACACAATCCTTCCTGAGCCAGGCTGCTGGGGCGCTCAAATCCCAGCTCCATCAGTTACTACAGATATGACCTTGGGCAGATTACTTAACCTGTCTGTACCTCAGTTTCCCTATTTATAAATTAGAGTAATAATACCATCTACCTCACACAATTGTTGAGAAGACTAAATGAAATAAAATGCTAAAAAAAAGTTTGCTGTCTTAGGTAAGCAACTTTACTTAAGTTTCCCCATCAGTTAAATGGGTTAACACCTCCTCAGGGTTATTTGAAAATTAAGACGGTTATTTGAAAATTAATCAGCTGTAAAAAGAGCCTACTGCAGTGTCCCCGAAAGAGCCACACTAGACACTTGTTTTATGCTTGGTGCTGGACTGGAAGCTTTGTGTATACTATCTCATTTAAGTCTCACAGCAACTCCATGAAATCAGTAATATGTATTCCCATTTTATTTGCTCAGGTAAAACCTAGGTGAGATACGTAAGTAACTTGCCTTAGATCAGAAAGTGTGCAACTGGCTAACCCTTGAACCTTAAGTATATTTTACAAATGCATTTAACATGGGCTCTTTGATTGGCCCCTGGCTGAAAAACCCAGTTATAAAAGACATTTTTCAGATAGTTGAGGCTGAATGTTAAAAACATCTGGGAATTATTCCTAATTTTGTTAAGTGTGATGATGGTATTGTGGTTTCATCAGAGTAGTCTCATCTTTTGGGAAGTAAGCTCAAGTATTTAGATATAAGAGTTCTGATGTCTAATTTTGAAATGGTTCCACGAAAATATTTAAACTTTTTTGAAATTGGAAACCTTTCAACATTAGGAACATGACTGCAGGTGAAGCTGCAAATCCATTCTCTCAGCAAGATATGTGTTGCAGAGAAGAATTGAGAGGGGCAAAATAAGAAGCTGAATGAAGGCCTTATGTCTCCGGGGTTATAGTTCACTTGAGGATTTCTTCATTTTGTCTGCGAATTTCCAAACCACTCAATGCCATGATCAAATGCTTTAAAGATACAGTATGATTTTTAAAAAACTGTTTCCTCCTATGTACGAAAGACTTGAATAGTCTGTTGATGCTCTTTACTTTTTAAATTATAAATGTTTGTAAAATTATAAATGTTAACATGCATTCTATCTGGAGTGAGATCAAAGCATCAACGTATTTTCTACATAGAAGCGGACAAGCTTTCCTGAATTACCAAATATTTATTAGAAAAGAGTTTTAAATTGACATGGAAAAGAACATTTATTTTTTTAATTAAGAAAACATTTATTTTTTAAATTAAGCACGATTTTACCAGTTGCAAGATTCTTTTATTGTATTCTGATATGAAATATAACAGGTATTTAATAAAAACCTTAAATACATATGGACTATTAAGAAAATCTATTTTACCTTAGGCACAAATATAACTCCCCTAGGTCTCCAGTTTGATGTCACCAATTCTCTTTATACGTAACATACCTTGCCTACTTCCAAAAGGTATCTGTGGGACCTCAAACATGAAACCATTAGAAAATAGAAGATCAAAATTCAAAAATCTAGGCTAATATGGCTACTGAAATCAAGCAATAATTTTGGTTCTGAGCTTTCAGACAGTGGAAGCAAAAAAAAAAAAGAGCAATTACAGCAACCTCTGTAACTGAGAGAAAAACCTTCCTGGCTCCAACATTTAAAGGGAAATTTTTCAGATGGGTCATTACATAAGAACGTTGAACAATATAATGGACAGTGTCCAAAAATGCCAGTTTAGAGCCCATGCAGCCTGCTTTCTTACCAAGCATTTCATGTCTCATGCCAAGGTCATTACATTAAAAGTAATCCTGAGAAAGCCATTTCCACAGTGGGTAAAGGCGCCACAACTTTCTGGTTCTCTAACTGAAACTAGAATGTGTCCTCAAACATCTATTGTCTCAACAGGCTTCTGACGGCACTGGGGGAAGCCGGTTCCATGCTGAACTGTTCTGAGAGCATGGAATACAGATATTTATTTCTTGCTGGTGGCCCCACCCCAACTCCTTTTCACTTAGGATACCAGATGAGGTAGGAGGCAAAGCTGACATGCTGCCATGAAAAGAGGCCAGGTCAGTATTCATAACGGATGGAACCAAGGAAGCCAACGTAAGGTAGTCGAACCAATCTTTGGGATTCTGAAGCTCAGCATACCAAGTGTCCCTCCCTACTGCTACTGCGATTTGTGCATGCAGCGACAAACAAGGGCTCACAGGAATAACTGTTATTAATCAAGTTCTACAGGGGGCAAGGCCCAGCAGCATATACCACCCTCACCTCATATTTCAGCCGAAGAAGCTAACTTTTTTTCATTTTCCCATTTCAAGATAGTCTATGAAGGCTAAGCAAAATAGGACTGGCAGATGTGGTGGGACGGCCACGACATGCACACCAGGAGGGATCCTCTCTAGCTACGGGTGACCGGCAGACTATGGGTTACTACAATCAAAGCTCCCTGGGGACCCACAGGAAGGAAATTCCCTTTCCCAAAGACCAGCCTTCCCAACCCCCGCTCCTGCCCAGCCTGGCAACAGCAGACACCAAAGGATAAAGGGGCAATAAAAAAAGAAGTGAGCAGATTCTTAGAGTAGAGCACAGCACTGTCACCTGCTGCAAAAAAAGCTCTCTCAGTCACCCAAGCCCTGAGTCACTTCCCCTCTCTGCACCGAGTCTCAATGCTCTCGGAGGCAAAAGAATGGAGACCTCGGTAGCTGGCTACCCGCAGTTCCCACCCCCCCACAGACACTCGCGGGGCCCCCTCCAAAGGCTCGTCCTAGCAGCTGCGGACAGGCTCTTTGCGCCCAAGCCAGCGCCGCTGCTACCTTTGCTAATGGCAGCTTTGAATGAAAAGAGCCGAGGCAAGCTCCGGATTTATGAATGTGCAGGGGAGGAGGGGAGGGCTATCATGTGACAATAAAGGAGAGCGTCTAATTCACAAAAAATTTTTTGGCTGGTGGCGGGCAAAGCCGCTGAGCCGCAGAGGTGGCCGCTGTGCAGTGACCACTCGGACCCGAGGCCGATGTGACCTTAGGCGCCGGGCCCAAAGGCCCGGAGTCCCAGCCTCCGTTGCACCCGCGGTTGAAACCGCCCAGGGCAGGGGTGGGAAAAAAACAAACCCAACTCCCCGACCGCGAGGCGGGTGGGAGCTGCACCTTAGCCTGAAGATAGAGAAGGGCACGGGTCCCATGGGGGGTGGCGGGTCTGGCTGGGAGCCCCTCGGCCAGAGAGCCCCAAGCATTGTTTCCCCTCAGGCCCGCGAGCTGGGCACGCATGCTTGTGCACGCGCGCGCGCGCGTACGTGTACACACACACACACACACACACACACACACACACACACACATACACACGCACGCCCGCAGCGCGCTGCCCGCACGCTCCCGCCCGCCCGCGCCCCACACGCCTCGGATCCGCCCCCCAAGCTGCTTCTACCCCGCGGGGCGCCTGTCCCGGGCCCACAAGCGCGTGCACACGTACTTGCACGCGCCGCGGGACCCGGAGGCGGCTCCAGCACGCTGGCTCGCGTAGGGACCTGAGCGCAAGCAGACCCCCGCGCAGCCGGCGCCCAGTCCTTCGCTCGCTCGGCCCTGTTTTTTATGAATGAAAATGTGGTATGCAAATGAGAGCGATTCAAGAAAACGAAATGGCGGAGCCTGGGCCCCAGAGGGCTTCCGAAGGAACTGCAGGGCGAGCGGTGGAGCGGGAGAGTCACAAAGTCACCAAGCAAAAACCCACCGACCCCAAGAAATCGGAGAGAGGGATGTCAAATCTTCCTCTCCGGCTGCCTAGGATTTCGGGGTGGGGGTGTTGTAACTCCCCGGAGAGGGAGCGGAGGCTGCCCCGAGGTCACCCATGCGCCCTTGGCCCCCGCAGCGGCCACTAGCCCGCCGACCCCAGGCACGCCCCCGCCGGCCCAAAGCAGTTTTTGCCCCCTCCTCACTTCAACAAAAAGGGAAATCTCGCGTCCTAAACCCCACAGGCCAGCGAGTCTCTGCACCCCACGCCAATTTTGCCCGAGAGTCCCCGCCTGCGTCCTCAGCCCCGGACCTCACGCTGCCCCCGCGGGGCATTCGTCCCACCCCGCGGCCAAACTTACTCGTCCGGGTGTGTTTCTTCGGTCATTTTCCTGTTCACCTAGACGCCTGTCCCGCGGCGAGCAGCTTTGCTCCCTTCATCTTCCTGTCCGCTCACCCCCCTTCTTCACATCTCCGGAGATCGCCTGATTTGGTTGGGGAGGGGGAACGGCTAGAGATGAAGGGGGCGCCGCAGAAGGCAGAAGGGGAAGCAGGGCGACCGGAGCGCGGGGTGGTTTGGGGGAAAGGGTGCAAAGGCAAGCTGCAGAGGAAGGGAGGGCCGCAGCGCCGAGGGGCGAGGCGGGTGGGGGCTTCGGGGGCTCGAGAGCGGGCGGATGGGGAGAGGTTTGGGCTGGGGACGGCGGTGAGGGAGAGGAGAAAAACAAGCGCGCCGTGGAGCGGCGGGGAATGCTGAGAGGAGGAGAAGAGGGCTGGCCTGGGGTTGGGGCTCGGTCCGGGGTCGTCCCCGGGGGGGCCGGGCCAATCACGGTTCCGGGGAGCGGTCGGCGGCCGGGGGAGGTGCGCCTGAGAGGCGGTGCAGGGCGCCCCGTCCGAGCCCCATCTCTCGACTTCACCGATTTACTCCATATTGGATTCTCACCGCCGCCAACAGGAGGAGGAAGTAGGGCGGAAGCGATGACGTCTTCCCAGCGGCCAGAGGTGGTGGAGTGCAAAAAGCTTCCTACTTGCGACCGAAAAAAAAAAGAGAGAGAGAGAGAGGGAGAGAGAGAGGAGAAAAAAAAAAACTTTGCCCCGCCTACTGAGCATGCCCGGCTTCCTTCCCCTCCCTCCCTGCTGGCTTCCACTCCCGCGGGAGCCGCGGAACGGAGTTGTTTGCGCCGCGTCTATCTGGCTCCGGATCCTCTTCTGTCAGCGCTCCGGGTTTTAAGATGCCCGAGAGGAGGGAGGAGGCGGGAGCCGAGGACTCGCACACATCTGGCTCCCGTTTAGTTCCCTCCCTCCTACCAAACCCCTGGATTAAAAAATCAGAGGGGAAGAGGGAGAGCGGAGACTGGGAGCTCAGGGGAGAGCCGGAGGGCTGCTCAGGCTCTGAGGACCAACTACCCTCCACCGTGGTTTGGGAGGGTGGGAGCGGCACAGGTGCCTTTGCCAGGGTTCAGAATGGTAGAGGCTTTTTCCGTTTTACATGAATCTTGCGATCTTTTTTGTCTTGGTAGGGGAA
This sequence comes from Pteropus alecto, assembly GCF_000325575.1. NCBI lineage: Eukaryota > Metazoa > Chordata > Mammalia > Chiroptera > Pteropodidae > Pteropus > Pteropus alecto. The sequence goes on along the minus strand of NW_006434709.1, from coordinate 5,705,397 downwards.
CGGGCATTTTTAAGGTATTTGTACATTAAAAAAAAAAAAAAAGTAAATCCAACAGCTCAGAAACATTTCCAATTCAATAGAAATGATGGGATTTCTTGGGTTAAAAGGTTAGCCCAAATATATATATTTTAAGTTATTCAGTAAATCTCATGTTGGTGAAGGATGTCCCTATCTCAAGCTCTTGAAGGCCATAGTTACTGGGCCAGAAGTTGCCAGCCCAGTGGACGAACCAGTGAAATGGGGTGTCCCCCTCTCCCTATCCTTTGTCTAAATTATTTGTTCTGCCTTGGCCTGAGACCATGGCCTGTGTGGGCCCATGCTCTTCAAAGCAGCACTGTCTGGGCAATGGGCAGGTCTAGCTTCCTAGGCATGCACCCTGCAAATTGCATAGAGGTCTTTTCTTGGTTTGATGCTTAGCTCTTGCTGTCTTGAAATTCTTTATCGTGTTTGAACAAGGGGCTTCACTTTTTCACTTTGCATTGGGGCCCATGAATTACATAGCTGTTAGGTATTTACTTCTGGAGTCTTGCTAGGGAGCAATAGATACAGCTCCTACCCCTTCCTGCTCTCCAAACACAAGTAGACTTTTCCATCCTCCTGACTGTGCTAAGAGACTACACAGAGATTTTAACTAAATATCGAATGAATTAAAATTAGATTAAATATATGCCTCAAATGTAGTACACCTAAATGCTATGTGTGTGTATGTGTGTGTATGCATTTGGAGAGCCACAAGTGCTCCAAAGTTAGTAAAAGTTTCACCTTGAGTCAAAGAGAAAGAAACTAGTGGTTTACCCTAGGTTTTGTGCTGTTGAACAAAACCACGATCTTTGTCGACATGGATTGGGCCCGAGCCACCTTTGATGCTGAGTGCTAGTTTTCTCCGAGCAGCCTGGAAACCCCAAGTGAAGCTTTTAGCAATTTTGTAGTTTCTTTATAAAACAAGAATAATGAAGCTAAGGTTCTCATTCCCAGTTTTTTGAGGCCATTGAAAATCTATGAGAAAGCACTGAACAAAGCAGGATCTCATGGTTCACTAAATTCCCATAAAGCTAAGGCTTCTACTCACTTCTCACCTTTAGTCATTGTTGCTTTTCTCCTGGAAGTGCTGAAAGATTCTGCTCGGCCATTCCTGGACTTCCAGGAACATGGTGGACATTTGTTCATACAAAAATTTTCCACCCAATGGACATCTCTTTGGCTCCATTCTCCAATTTCAGAGCACCCAAATGTCAAGGTGGCAGGTGAGGTGATTATTGATTTCTGTAGGTAGGCAAGCTGAATTGGTGTCTTTACCACTCATTCATCCAGCTCCCTTCTACTAGCAGTGAATGACTGGCCCAGCCCTCAGGCCTGGCAGTCAGAGGAACAACAACAACAAAAACATTTAAGGTCCAGGGTTCACCAGGTCCCTATTCAGATGCCCGAGTGCCCGACTCCAGCAGGTTTTTAGGGGTTCTCCGAGCCTCAGGTTCAGTGTCTGTAGTGTCAGGATAATACACACGAATAGGGTTGCTGGGAAGGTTAAATGGCTGTACAGTGAAGATACTCTGTTAAGTACACAGCAAATAGGAAATTAATGTCAACCTTTTCTTCTCTCTAGCCAGCTGGATTACCAAATGCTTCCTCCTCCACTCCTAGTCCTTCGTGTTCCTCTAAGGAAAACCTTCCAGTTATCTTCTGCCTTGTTCATTACCCAAAAGGGGCCTTTTGGCGGAAATGCTCCTAGCAGGTCACCTCTTGGTCCTCTGCATCTCTTACTAACTGTATTTCTACTGCTCCACAGAATAAATGGCGATATTGGGCGAATAACTCAAATATGCTTATTGATATGAATATCAGGGCCTTATCAAAGTCCACTGGATTGTTACCAGAATACGAAGCATCACAGATTTGGGGCTTTAATTTAATAACATTAATGAAAGAGCGAAATATCCACATCCCTGTTTCTCCCTCACTACCACTAAAACGGAGGGCAGGCAGCTCTGAACACGATCAAATCAAGGGTGTCAACTCAGAGTGAGATCGTGGAGCTTCAAAAGTAATGTCGATTTGCTCACAACTTCACGCAAACCTAGTGCAATTCTCAGCAGGACCCCTACCTACCAGCCTCTCAATCCCGAGCCCCGGGTGGGGCAGCATCCCCACCCGGGTCCTTCCCGCCTGCCGCGGGGAAAACCCGGAGCGCGGAACCGGAGCGACCTTCGGTGGCCGCGAGACGGACATGCTCAGTAGACCCGCAGGTCTTTAACTCCGAAGCGGGCTGCGGCCCCCGCCCCCTCCAACTCAGCACGGGGGCCAAGAGAAGCGGACTTTTTAATCCTTCTCGGCAATCCGTTCTCTGTTCCGTGTCCTTCGCCCCCTTCTGCGTCCTCCCACTTCTCTCCCGTCGGGGTCTGGTAGGGCCAGGAGTGTAGCTCTCCCCTGGGTGGGGGCAGCGGGTGAGATCCGACAAATCACTCACCTTTGCCCCGCCACCGGGGTACGCGGGGGGAGCTGATTTGGGGAGGACTCTACTGTACCCTAAGGTGTATGAAGCTCCTCCACTGCTGTGGAGTCCCCGTTCCCCGCCCCGCGAGGCACGCGCAGCTGCGCGGGGGCCTGTCCTCATCTCACCCTCATTCTGCCCCTTTGGTATTTCTCAATGACCGGCGCTGGAGGGACACTTCCGACAGGGGAGGGAGCGGTTGTCATTAGCGCTCGGTTTATCAGTTCCTTCCGGTCTGCCGAGAGCCCAGCCCTGCGCGCTGCTGGGCCGAGCCTCGGGCTCTCTGGTGCGTTTATTATTACGTTTAAATAAGCAGTTGTGTATGCCAGTGTGTGCCAGTGAGTTTGTAATCCAGCTGTCTCCCCCAAGACCCGCCGGCAGGAATGGAAACCCAAGCTCTCTTGCAATGAGGGGGATGATGCAAACTTAGAAACTGACCCGGCGCCCGGGAATGGTGCCCCACCACCACCACCACCACCACCGGCGCGCGTCTACCCAGTCAGGGCATGAATGGCTGTAGCCAGATTGCATAATCTGCGTGGTATAAATAGCCGGCGGGCGGGCCGCTGACGCTCTCGCTTGTACCGTTATCGTGCAACACTTCAGCTCCGATGCAGTTCACTCGCAGGTCATTTTCTCTTTCAGCCGCAATGCTGGGATTTTAAATAGCGGAGATGAAAGGCTCTTGTCCCTGCCTCACAACTCCCTTGAGTTCATATATTATGAATGAAATGCCAACCTCGAGGCTTCCTGGGATGCTCCACTTCAGGTAGGAGAGGGGGTCGATGTCAAGGCAGCGGTCCACCAAAGCTTGTGTGTGTGCACGCGCTGGGGAGTGAGAGAGAGCAGGAAATGATTGACAGGGCTGGGAAACCTTGTCGAGAAAAAATGTAACCGCTTAGGGTTTGCCTCTGGAGTTTCAGTTTGCAACTCTACAAGCCTCAGTTCAGGAGTGGGTTATGCAAAGGGGCTTTCGGCTGTGGCTGCTCTCTCCCACTGCGGGCCACCGCCTCTGTGCAAGTGCTGTTTCATTCAGAGGAGCTGGTTTCCTTCTCCCTGTAAGGCAGCTAGCGTCCTAGACTCCAAGAGCCCTGGGGACCTTGAAGGTTGGGAAGAAAAGCTAATATGACCAGTTTAGCATTCTCCAGTTCTAGAACTCTTAGAAGCCTCAGCTCTGTCCAAAGGAAAGGAAGTCTAAAAACCCATTCTTTCCAACTGTATTTCACAAATGTGTGGTCCTCTTAAAAATGAAAGTATGCAGAGGGTTTTTACTCCTTCTCTTAAACACCAAGTTTCAACTTAATATCTCAAAATAAAATGACCAGTTCTTCACAAATGGATGAAAAGTGTGTGAAAGGCAATGGTCAAGCTCATTCTTTTTCAAATTGGATGCCCATTCCGTCAATCTGCATTTAAAGTGCCAGGTACTCCATGAGGCAATGAGGAAACAAAGATGAATGAACCCAGGGTTCTGCCTTCTAGGGGTTGAGTTAGGTGGAGCAACAGGCCTGCAAAGAAAAAGTTAGGGCAATGGGATAACTGCTCTAAAACATGGGGTAAGAAGAAGACAAAGAGATCAGGAGAAGGATGGCTGCCCAGAGGAAGGAGAGTTCGAGCCAAATCTTGGAGGGTGAGACTGCTGATAGATAACTGGAAGTTCTCAGGAATAACCCAGTGAACACAAAGGCCTTGAGGTGTGAAACTGTGGGAGAGGGGGAGTAACAGAAAGGCCATGGAAAAGGGTAGGAGCCAGGTCAAGGAGACCACACAGGCCACCCTAAAAGAGATTAGACTATCTTGAAATTATGGAACCTTTTGTAGCCAGTTCACAGTTGATCTTTGTCCAGTCCCAATTCAATGCAGTAGCCCCCATAGTTATGCAAATGTAGGGCAGATGGTCATCCATTGTTCTGGGATTAAGGCACAAAACCAAATTTACAAACTGATAGCCCCTAAGACAGATAAGACAAATTTTGTTTTGCTCGCTTTTTTAAAAAAATCTAGCTAACAATTTAAGATCAGAATATTTCATATGAAAATCAAGATCGTAGGCTCCTCCTGAAAAGCTCTAAAGATGTGGTGACTGTGATTGCCAAGCTCCTGCTTGGTAACAGTTGATTGTTGCTGAATGGTAGCTGCCCTGTCTGTCAGGCTTCTGACTCCTATAGGCATTTGAGTTTTTGACCTCTGGCATAGAAGAATCTTTTGTGACTGGATCAGGAGCCCACTCTGAGCCCCAGGTAGGTAGAGCTTGTCCGTGGGTACAACAGCTTGCATGAGGGGCCCTGGGCTTCTTAGAAAGACACCAATCTCTAATCTTCTACCCCAAGATTTTATATTATAGTTACGCCAGGCAGGGTGGGTTAGAGTGGACTCAGCTACAGCCCAGTAGCAGGGAACAGTGAGGCCCCTAAAATAACAACTAACACTTACTTATTCTCAGCTTAGTCTCTGTTTCTAGGGAACTCACCCTAAGATAACTAGGCTCTCTGCCAACAGGGCAGCTGGGAGTTCAAGTAATCAACTGGAAAAATCACCAAATAGGATCATGTTTGTACCCCAAATTTGTGGAGCAGCTTATACAAGTTATATAACCAAATATTTTAAGTAGAAATGCTAGACTCAGATTAACATTTTTAATAGATTACTTCAGGCATGGAGGATGGTTTGTAGGGAGCAAAGCGAAGATTGGTTAGAAAGAAATTTTTTTCTTCCATGACAGAAATAACAGTGCATGACAAAGCACAGTGGCAATGGCCATGGATTGGGAAAACCAATTCCAAAGACACAGATGGGGTAGAAATGACTTGGTTTTATGATCTATTAGATATGAGGACTAATGGAGAGGTCTGACTTTGGAAATTGGATGGATCTTAGTGTCTTTAACGTGATAGGGTAGTAAGTGGGGAGAGGAAAAAGGGCTTGGTCACTCAGGATGGGGAGACGTAATAGAGAGTTGCCACCACTCAACTCTTGAGATTCACAAAATAGGTCAGGGATTGAGGAATCTAGGGAAGCCAAAAATGAGAAGCAGAACCTAGAGATAGAGATGGAGAGACAGTGCCCTGAGGACATCATTTGAGCAACTGGATTCAATCTTGTCTGAAGTGTGAGGATGATCTGGACTTTTAAGATCAGGTTGGGCTTTTGTCATTTACAGTTGAAATAATTCTATCTAAATAGAAAGCCTCATTTAGATAGTGAAAAAGATTGAGAGGAACTAAGGAATGGAACATAAGGGGAATTTTAGAATGTGTGTTTGCAATTTAATAAAGGGACATCTGGGGTCAGTGCCAGGGAGTTTCATAGAGATTCTGATTTAATAGAGCAAACTTCTCCCAAGAAGTTACTTAACGCATTATGAGCTATACCAATGTCTCTTTCACCTCAGTATCCCACAATCACCATCTTAGTTCACATCTTAGTTCTAGCCCCCTTCTCACTCTTAACATCATGCCTCATTTTTATTACCTTTATTCCCCAGCCCCTTTCTTCTGTAAAGAACATCACTAATAAAAGAAGCTTAATAATATAAGAGAATCAAAGCTTCTCGAATTGGAAGAAAAAAAAAAGAATTGGAAGAAAATAAGAGATCATGTGTTTGTGGTAACTGTGGCATCAATAAACCAAACATTTTACCCAAGATTTTTTGGAACAGATAAAAAAAAAAGAGGAAAACAAAACTCAATAAGATATATTCCTTGTATCAGTTAGCCTTTGCTGTATAACAAACAAGTATAAATTTGTAGCCTTAAAACAAACATTTTATCTTGGAAGAAAATAAGAGATCATGTGTTTGTGGTAACTGTGGCATCAATAAACCAAACATTTTACCCAAGATTTTTTGGAACAGATAAAAAAAAAGAGGAAAACAAAACTCAATAAGATATATTCCCTGTATCAGTTAGCCTTTGCTGTATAACAAACAAGTATAAAATTTGTAGCTTAAAACAAACATTTTATCATTTCTCATCAGTTCTGGTCTGTCGGTCTGGTGGCTCTTCTGGCCTCTGCAGCTCAACTGGGACTGGATGGTTTCTCACATATCCGGTGATTGGCAGGCTAATTGGTAGAGTAGGGCCTGAGCTGTGCTAACTCATCTGTGCCACATGATCTGTTATCTTCCAGCAGGCCAGCCCAAATTAGATCACATGTTGGTTGTAGCAAGGGTTCCCAGATCAGCAAGAGGGCAAACCCCAAAGTGCCTGCTTCTGCTTGCATCACATTTGTTAATACCCATTAGCCAAAGTGGTCACAGGCCAAAGGAGGGCCAAGAGCAAGGGAGCAGTGAAATAGACTCTCCTCCTTGATGAGATGAGTGGCAAAGTCATAGGGAAAGGGATGCACAATACAAGGATGAGAGGAATTTGTGACCACTTTTACAATCTACCTTAGTCTCTAACCTAAATTTCACAATTGGAGAAGGATATTTATAGTAATAATATACATTGATCGAGTCTATTTAAAAAGTTTTACATGTATGTATATAAATGCATAATAAATGTTTTATGAAATATACTATAAGTATAAAATATATGTATCATATATTTTTATATAAGTATCATATATTTACATATGGGGATAATATTGACAGAATTAACTTTAACCTTTATAGTCACTGATTTATGGCCAAGTAACAAACCGCTTAATGCTTAGTAGATTTGTGCATGCTGTAAAACTCTTCACAATTAATTTAATGAATAAAGAAAGAGATCTTATGAGCTTCTTATTATGCTTGCCCATCTTTCTCAGTATGAAAATCATGTCTTTGATATGCCTGACTTCTTAAAATAGGTATATTCCTAAAGAAATCTGAGTAATTAAAATGTTTGTAAACCAAAGCACATATAAAAAAACAACAGGGAAACTTAACTATTAAGGTTGCTGTATGTTGAATAATTTGGAAAAGCAAATAGACATCCCTTGATTTGTTCATTATATTAACTAAGATTTTATACATAGCTTTGGGATTAGTTAAAGCAAGACTTCCTTGTTTACTTTTTGTAGGTGTCAGAGGTGGTGCTTATGGAAGTGATGATAGAGGTGTTGAGAGAGGTCGTGATGATGATGGTGGTGAGGATGGAGGTGTTGATAGGTGGTGATGAAGGTGGCAGTGGTGGTAGTGGCAATGGTGGTGGAAGTGATGGTGGTAGTGGTGGTGGTGGAGGTGGCGATGGTGGTTATAGAAATGATGATGGCGGAGGTGGTAGAAGGACCTTAAATAGAAAACCAGTTTGCTGCAAGAGTTTCCCTGAGAGTTTCCTCTCACCAGGTCCCAGACTGTACAGACAGCTGGGCAAATATATTGAAGAAAGGAATAGAAAAACAATAAGAGGAAAAGTGGATAAAGTGTAAGAGGTGCCCTGTAGGCCAAGCAATTTTCCATGGTGCCAGTAGGGGCAACCAAGTACTCTTCTTTCTTTTTTTTTTTTTCCCAAGTACTTTTCTTTAAGGACTCCGTTGGTCGTCACTTCCTCCAAGGAGTCTTCTCTCACCTCTTCTCAGCTGGGCTAGGTACTCCCCTCCATGTACGCTCTCTCCTTCCTCCGTCCTTGCCCTCTCTACACCTTTTGTAATTCCGTATCTTCCTATCTGTATTCTCTTTCCACTAGACTGTAAGCTCACTGAGAATAGGGACCACATTTTATTCTGTTATTTAATCTAGAGTCACTGTGGCGCGTAGTGGGTGTCCTGTAATACTTCCTCACTAAATGAATGGCAAATCATCATGACTTGCCTTCTTTCTTTCCCTCTAAAAGTGCATTTAGCCCCATAGCATCAGAGAATGTGCCCTTATGAATGATATCTCGTGTGTCACTGTCCCAGCTTGCTGGTGTCAGATAAGGGCTGGGAAGGTCCACCAGCTGAACAGTAATATAAAATCATGGAGTACTAGAATTCAAAGAACATTAAAGAGTCGCCTGTTTGAAGATGAGGTAATTGGGGCCCAGATAAGCCCAGTGACTCAACTAAACCACGTAGATAGGGTCACATTCCGAACCATAACTCAGAGACTCAAAGTTCAAATTCCATAACCAAGGTATCTTTGTTGGAATAATACCATCACAGTGTGGCCAATAAAATGCAGGGAGATGTCTGCTCGGGAAGTTATGGAAAAAATTTGAACCCTTGAAAAAAAAAGATGGGGTGAGAGGGAATGCCCCCCACCTTCCTGCCTTTAGACATTCTTGTGCGAGGCAGTGATGTTCAGTGCTACCAGGAGGGGAAATCCAAGAAAATGAAAGAAAAACTGACCCAGAATCTTAGAATTGCTGAGCTACTGAATGAACTAGACTGGGAGACTTGGAATCCACCTACTTCTGGACTTCGTGTTATGCGAAATAGTAAATATTTATTATTTAAGAGCTTTTTTACCAGTGTCCTGTTACTTGTGGCCAAACTAAGTGATTTACACCACATTTATTTGTTGTATGCACAGCACTCCCCGTTTTAAGTAAATTCCAGTGTTTCAATAAATAGCAGGTGTCTGGTTGATTTTCTCCCTTGTAGAAGAGGATCACTAGAATCAACCTCTAGACACGTCTCTTTGAGATGTCAGCTGCTGACATTTGTAGGCTGAGAAATTTTTGTTGCTATTCATGTAACAACTAAACGTTGGACGATCTACAAAAACATAAAAAAACCTCTAGCCTCTATGCTTATGAGCACACATGTATGCTTATAACATGTTGTGGTTAAAACTCAATGGTTTTGTTCCATTATTATTTGTTATTATAAAAGTAAGCCCTGTTTATTGTACAAACATTTAAAATGCAAAAAAGTATAGTGAAGAAAATATCTCCAGTCCCACCACCCAGATATAACTCCTGTTAATATTTTAAATGTGTATCTTTATAGACCTTTTCTATTTAAAGTATACATTTAATAAAATGTTATATAGTGCATATTTTAGTAAAATAGGATCGAACTAAAGATACTCTTTTACAGTGCCTTAAAAAACCCTCAGCAATAACGTGCTTGTGTTCCGAGTCCTTAAGATCTCATCGATGTTCTCCAGAAAGCAACTGAGAGTTGATATTAATCTCTTTAGTCTTAATGTATGTTTACATAGATATGAAAATAATTGAAACATGGAGAAATAGTTTCATACAAATTATTTTGATCTTTTGGGCCTCTGGTATAACCTTTCTAAACTTCTACCTTAACATCTATGATAAATATTGAACCTATTTGCTCAATTAGCTTTCTTCACCAATGAGATCATAATTCCTGGAGGGGATGGGGAAGGCAAAGACCAAATTAACTGAGTCCTATCTACACATATTTCTATCTATCAGAATGCACAGTGCATTCAAAGTACTCAGTAAATGTTTATGGAAGGAACAGAAAATGTTTGTATAGTTTTTATTTTGCAATTACAATAAATATTCTGTAGGCAGATTTACACATGTTTGTATTGAAATTCTCATTTCAAACCAGCTAAGATCACACAATGATTAAGATCCCCAAAGAAACAAAGAAACATTACTTTATCATCATCAGATTCACCTTCACAAGTCTTTTAATGGTTCTGGACTTGAAGGTTCTGCCTGAAGTTCTGTCTGCTAGTTCTAGACTTAAATTCTAATCATTGAAGTTTTACCCACCACTAAACAGCTCAATGATAAATGGTAAATCATCAGATACCTCAATATTTTAATAAACCAGATATTTTTGGTTAACAGATTTTAAAAATTCAGGTAACAGACCAAATGTTTTCATTTTTATCTTGATGCTGGCTGTCACACAGCTATATAATCTCTACTTCTTTGTCTCTTCTTCCTCATTTCCACTCTCTCCTAAACCCACTGGAGTCTAGCTCTTGTCCTCACCACCATATACACACAGCTCCTTGGTTAGGTCACTTCATCTTATTGCCAAATCTGATTTCTTCAGTATTGATTTGTCACTTAACATAGCTGACCACTTCCACCTTCTGAAACTTCCTCCAGTGGCTTCCATGCCCCTAACTTCTGGTTCCTCTTTACCTATCTATTTATTCAGTTATTCAGCAAAATATCACTGAGTACCTGTGTTAAGTGTTATCGTAAGGGTATGCAGTAATATTAACAAATCTGGCATCTATTGAGTGTTTATCAAGTACCAGGCAATGTTTTTAAATTTTAACACTTTACATGTATGAGCTCAATCTCACCAGAGCAGAGGCTAGCAAACTTTTTCTTAAAGGTAAATATTTTCTTAAAGGTAAATATTTTTGGCTATGTAGGCCCTCTGGTCTACATTGCAACCACTGTAGAATGGAAGTGGCCATAGACAATATATAAATGAATGAGTATGGCTATAGTCCAATAAAACTTTACAAAACAGGTGGCGAAATTTGGCCCTGTGGCTGTAGTTTGCCAACCCTTGCTCTAAAAGTTCCTCCACGGCAGGAATTTTTGTCTGTGATAGTCAGTAAATATTTGGTGAATGAGCACTCTCCTTTGAAAATAAGAACTATTCTATCTTCATTTTACAAATAAGGAAACTGAAGCACAGAAGTTAAGTAACTGGCCCAAGGTCACCAACTGGTAAGTGACAAATCCAGGACCTAAACCCACAGAGTCTGGCGTCAGAGCCTGCACTCTTAATTACCACCCTCTGCAGTGATGGCACAGAGAAGGTCATCAGCTAATCTCACAGGAGTCTAGAGAGGTTATTTTCATTGAATCTTGAAGAATGGAGAATTTACCAGGAAGAAGAGGGGAAGGAAAGGCTTTGCATTCTAGGAGGTGAAAACTTCAAGTATATCAAAACAGACGCATGATACAAAATGGCATTATGAGCGAACTGGCAACAAAGGAAGACAGTTCCTTAGGAAATGCCTTCACTTTTCAGTAATTCCCATGTCTGGACACAGGGTTTGAGGTGGAAAGTGGTGGAGATGAAGCTAAAGAAGTATTTATTCCAGGGGCCTTGTGTGACGTGTAAACAAATTTGGATTTTAACTTGATGGTAGATGGGCTACTGAAGTGTTTTGAGCATGACATTAAAGTTATGTGACATATGCATATGGTAGAACATTCAAAAGTTGAGAAGATCTCCCTCCTGCCTGCCTCCAGCCATCTAGTTCCCTGTTGTAGAGGCATCCACTGTTTCCAGTTAGAAAGACAACTTTCACTTATAGTGAGAAGAATGGATTGGGTTGATGTGAACTGTATGTCTTATTAAGTTAAATTAATTTAATTAGTAGGATGGATGATAACGGAAAAGGGTTGAGAAAGACTGCTGTACACCTTTGCAAATAGTTCCTCTATTAAATCCTCTTCAAATGACTCAGGTTGACTGTGCATCTGTTTCTGCCCAGGTGCCTAAATGATAATGGATAGTGAGACTTGGATGGAGGATAGTTATCCACACAGTACATAGTCATAGAGAAAGGATATCATACCATTTTGGTAGTAAAAATGGACTGCTGGGATTATAATCCTGACTCTGCCATTTGCTAGCTATGTGACCTTAATCGTTTTGTGTCTCTGCAGAATGGGGGATAATAGTGGTACCTAACTCCTAGTGGTTGTGAGGATTTCCCTCTGTGCCTGTCAGCTCTTTGTTCCAAGACTGGGAGGACAAGAGTTTCGAAGGAGGAGGGGGTTTTGCAAAAGGGTGGAAGAGAAAAGGTTTGGAAATAGAATTGAGGAATGTGGAGAATGTCAACAGCACTTCCCATGTCAGTGGGTTAGGGGGCATGGGAAAATAAGTCGCACCCTTTCTAGAATTCAGCAAAGGAAGAACGTTTCTTAGAGAAGGCATTCACTTTGCAGTTAAGGCAAGGAAGGGAGCTAGGAGGTTAAAAGTGGGGGAAAGTTTATTTATAATTGAATGGAAGTTCCTGGGCACAGAGGAATGACCTGGGAAAGAAAAGGGGGAATCATAGAGAGAAAACCCAGAGCAGAATGGCAGATTGGAGACTACTATAAAGGAGAAGAGACCTGGCTGGAGGCAGGGCCATCACATAGGACAATGCAGGCTGAGAAGGGCAGGGAGCGTGTGGGAAACTGTGGTCATATCTAGCCAGCTGCCTTTTGGTAAAGTCCACAAGCTAAGAATGGTTTTTATATTTTCAATGTTTTTTTTTTTTTTTAATTGAAGGTGAGAATAATATTTCACAATACATGAAAATGAGATGAAATCAATGTCAATATCCATAAATAAAGTTTTATTGGCTTATAGCCATGCCGATTCATTTACATATTGTCTATGGCAGCTTTCACACTACAGTGGCAGAGTTGAGTAGTTACAACAAAGACTAAATGGCCTACACAGCTGAAAATATTTACTATTTGATTCTTTACAGAAAAAGTTTGTCAGCCCCTGCTTTAGTACATCATGGTCTACAGTATGAATGGAAACCCTGGAGTTGTGCAACTCAGGGGACCTGGCCTTAGGAGCACCCATTTTGGATGGTGATTAAGGATTACAGTAAAGAGAGGCATGGATGGAATTACATGGCCTCTGGGCTCTTTTCGGAATGTGGTGTGGGCACAAAGTTTTTTGGTTAGAACAAAGCCAGACTATCCGCCTGGATTCAAGCCACCAGCTCTGGGCTGTTGAGGAGCTGGGTGTGGTGGACACTGCGGGTTGCCCATATAATCTCCGTTTCTCCTCTCGTTCCTTATTAGCAGAAGCCTGATTTTAGCAAGGTGGTAATATGCCCTATTAAAAATAATCTCAAATAAGAAAAGTACTCAGAGAATGATGGGGACAGGACAAAAGGACACAGATGCCAGCTTACAGGGGCTCCTAATGGCCGATCTGTGACAATTTGAGCACCAAAATAAATTGATATTAGTGGACTATAATCCGTTCAATAGAATAAGAATCTGTGAATCCATACTGAAAGAAAGAAATAAATGAAGGAGGAAGAAAAGTTCTCTTATGCTGTAGAAGGCAAACTAATAAATTATAGAATGAACGACAGAATTATAAAATCACCATTTACAATCACCATGTTATTATTTCAGGCAAGAAACGTCACGTCAATGGATGCTAAATCTGGTAGGTGAAAGTTTGGTGAAAAACATCATATTTATATTGTCTCAAAGCATTTCCCACAGATTCCTATTAACTTAATTTCAAAGTGTAAAATAGTAACTTTGTAGGATGGAAATCTGACCACTACCACCTTACCACTTTAAACAAGTGATCAGAGTTAATATCACTAGTAACAGGACAAATCAAAATTAGGATCCTCCTGATGTGATGCATTGGGGAGGATACCGCATCATTCCTACAGTGTTCCAGTTGGAAACCTATAACCTAAAGTATGAGGAAACATCAGATAAATCCAAATAAGTGATGTTCTACAAAGTAACTGGCCTGTGGTCTTCAAAAAATGTCAATGACATGATCAAGATGGATTGAGGAACTTTCTAGATTAAAGTAGACTAAAGCAACATGACAACAAAATGCATTGTGTGATCCTGGATTGATTACTGGACCAGATAAAAGTAAGACAATTAGCAAAAGCTGTAGTTTAGATAATAGTATTGTATCTGTGTTAATTTTCTGATTTTGATCAGTGTACTATGGGTACGTAAGACAACATCCTTACTTTAGGAAGCACACACCGAAGTATATAGGAGTGAAATGTGGACAGAGAGATAGAGAAAATGATAAAGTAAATATGGTAATTGTTAATAGTTGGAGATTTCGGGTAAAGGATACACAGGAATTCTTTGTACTATTTTTTGGCAAGTTTTCTGTCAGTTTTAAACTATTTTAAAACAATAAGTTAACAAACAACCTTATCTCCCCCAGGGACCCATGCAGTGAGATATTCATATCCCTAATCCTGGCCAGTGAATTGTAGTTTTAGTCTAATGGATGGGGCTTCTCAAAACTATTGTTTTTTTATGATAAAAATGAGAGATACTTGGCAAATGCCTTTTGCCCTTTACCCTTCCCCTTCTTCTTTCTTGGAGTGGGGGCTTAATGACTGGGTGTGGGGCAGGCAAATTTGACTTTGAGGAAAAAAGGAACTGAAGTCTTGATGGCTCCATTAAGCTCTGCCTGGACTGCCCTCTGGGTAAGTTGATTAATCCACTGTACTCAGGTTTCTGTTATATGCAGCCAAATGCAATTCCAGCTGAGCTAGTGTCTAAGCCTCCCAGTGGTGTTAGGGTTTGGAGTTGTGTAGCTCGACTCCTCAGTCTTCTTCCTGGGCAACTGCTTTCAAATGCCCTTTAAATGTTGATGTTCCCTACATTTGGATCCTCAGCCTTTTCCTCTCTCTAAGGTCTCCTTGGGTTACCTCATCCACTCCTACTTACCCTTTAAACTCTGATAACTTAAATTACTGTCTCTAGCCTAGAATTTTCTCCTGAATTAAAGTCCACACATCCAGCTCCCTCCTGGAAACCTGTGCCTATAGTCCATTGTCACTTCAACAGTTACAGAGCTGAACTCTCCTTTAAGACACACACACACACACACACACACTAGTGTTCTCTCTGTCTCTGTCTCTCTGTCTCTGTCTCTGTCTCTGTCTGTATCTCTGTCTCTGCCTTTCTCTTTCTCTCTCTCTCTCTCTCTCCCTCTCTCCCTCCTTCCAACCACCATCCAACCACTTTCCCAAATCAGAAACTCAGGAGTCATCCTCTCCTCTTCCTACTTTCTCACCCCCTACAAGCAATTACTCATCCAGATCTTGATGATTCTATCTTCTAAATAGTTTCTGAATCCATTTCCTCCTCTTCACTCTCATTATCTGGGTAGATGCCTCACCATCTCTCACTGGTATTTTTTCATTAACCTCCTAAACAATCTCCCTGTCTCTGTCCTCTGTTCCCCTAATATATATTGCTGCTGATTATCTCTAAAATGTAAATATGATCACCATACTTTTCTACTTAAAAAATTTCTGTCGCTTCAACTGCTTATGGTGATAACTTTTCCCCTCCCCAATTCCTAATGTGGTAGGACAATGCCCACAGAATACACTTGGCTGCCCTTCAGTGCTTCAGTGCCATGTCTCTACAACAGAAGGACTGTTGACTGCCTTGGGTGGTTTGTTATATTCTTAAGAGGCAACTTCTCCCAGGTTCTAGGAACTAGTGGTTACTAGCGGTCTTTCCTTTTTTCAGTGTTCTCTTATTTGCAGCAAGTTGTACCTCACTTTATTCCATGTAAGATGACCTGCAGTGTTCTTTCATTTAAAGCAAAAATAAATTTTATATGTTGATGGAAATGAAGTGCAGTGGCCGCACTGTGCGCTAGTGAGGATTGAGCACTGCTTGAATCCAACGAACACTGTTCATTTAGATGATATTTCAGTTTGTATATGGTGGCCCAGGTAGGTGAGCTCTAGAGATATTTATAACACATTGTTTATATGTGTTAAATATCTAGAGATATTTATAAACAATATCTAGAGATATTGATTCCACACTGGGGGTCTCTTGTTGCATTGTCTGCTTTTGAGTTAGGCAAGCCTGGGTTTCTGGGACTGATTCCTCTATTTTTTGAAACCAGGGCTTAGTTGGGATGGGTGATTGACAGTTAGCAACAGAACAGGGAACGAGGTTACCTAGCTTTGTAGGCATCAGCTATCAGCCTTGTCTTTTAACAACCTTCCCTGTTCTGTTCTTAGCAAAATACTTTTTTCTTCCCAAAACCCAGATCAAAAGGACCCATTTAATCCTTCTCCCACCCAGGCAAAGTTAGGCATTCCTCCTAGGAGCTCCCGTGGTACTCATGCTATAATGCAATTATGTATTTGTATTTGGTTTCCAGCATCTGAAGGCAAATCTTACTTTTTTTTTAATGTTTCCCATGAGTGTGTAGTAGAACCTAACATGTGGGGAAGAATCAATAAGTGTCTGTTGACTGATCAAATATACGGATGATATCTAAGTTCCAGGCGGAGTATAGCAAAAAGAGCTGAGACCTGGGTACTGTTTCAGTTTGTTCTTCCACTAAATAACTGTGGCCACACTCTTCTCAGCAGTCCCTTCCCCTCATCAGTGAAGTACAGATAATAACAGCGCCTTAGAATAATAGTTTTGAAAATTAAAAGAGTTCTCGATCATATATTAATTTAACTGTAGGAATGTACTGAGTACCCTTTATGAACCAGGAGCTGTATTAGGTTCCAGAGGTATAACGTTGTTTTTTTCTTTATAAAACTTCCCAACTAGCCAGAAAGACAGATAATTAAATAATTATCTATAATAAAATATAGTGAGAATTATGATTGGAGAAGAACAAGTTACCATGAGAATACAGAAGAGGACATAATCTAGTCTGGTGGTCAGGAAAGACCTCTCCAAATGGTATCAAACAATTGTGAAGTACTCTACTCATGTCAGGTGGGATATTATTACTAGAGAGGAGACTGTCCTTGAGTTCACAGGAGGCAGACATCACACTGTGCGAAGTAAGCCTTCCTAGAAAAGTGGAATGTTGAGCTGGACCCAACTTCCTTTGACACTGCTGACTGATCTTTATCAGGAGGGCATGCACTTTGCATAGTGTTTCCAGGATCAGGGATGGATTTGCCTTCATCAGTCCATGCTCCAACTTGCCTCGTGGCTCTAAGGAACTGAGGCCTCCAGTTAAAGAAGAATATAAACCACAGAGATAGGGAATGTTTTTTTTTAATAATGCCGAAGAGAAATCTGAGAAACCAATCATGCAGATAAGGCAGCAATGTAACATTCTTAACTTCCGCTTTCAAATGCACCCACAATCTGACTGCTTCTCCCCTGTAACTCTCTGGTCTAGGCCACCATTATTGGTCACCGTGATGACTGTAAAAGCTTCCAAACTGATCAGTACCCTTGCCCTCTACAATCTGTCTCCAAACATATTCAACTCTAAAATTTTTATTGCTACCTTGGGCACCTTAACTTGAAGAAGACCAGCTGTTTGCAAGGAGAGGGGGATTGGATGAAAGAGTTTGAAAGAAAGGTCCTGCTCACTTACAGGATGAGGAAATACAGGTAAGTGCTGTCTACCTGCCTCACAGTAGGAATTTGTGGTAGGTAAATAAGACCAAACAAGACTTCCTCTGTTATTTTTGTATTAAAGTGTTTTTAGATAAGCCACTGCTCTTTCACCCTTTCCCAGACTCCCCTCCTCCACATTTCCTACACATTCCCTGAGTTGTTTTCTGGCTGCAAACATCCCATCTCTCTGCCCCCTCATCTCCTTCCCAGTCTTTTCCTGACTCACCCTTCCCAGTCTCTCCCAGCAATGCACTAATATCCTCTTGCCTATCAAAGCCAGCTCCAAACAATTACCCTAATGTCCCAGGCTGGGGGAAGAGACAGGGGAGGAGCCCTGTTTGGTCAGCTCCTGAGTGTACTGAACTTAAAGGCTGGACACTCAGTGTGGGTTTGCAGTGAGGACAGTTAACCTGACCCAGGCTTCATACAGGACTGCATCTTCCAAGGATGATCTATTTTCAAATCTTGGTTTTTCTCAAATGCCAGCAGGGTAAGAAACTGAGGCACTATTTATTCCAACACCTTTATTTTTCTTCCCTCAATTTTTATTCTGAAATATTTCAAACTTACAATAAAGTTGTAAGTAAAAGCAATGAAATCCATGGATTCTTCAACTAGATTAACAGTTGTTAACATTTGCTTTCTGTCTGCATCTCTCTATTTTTCTCTTACACTTTCGAGATTAGTTTTTCTATCTATCCATCTGTCCGTTTGTCTGTCTGTCTGTATATACACACATACACACACACAATGAGCCTTTTGAAAGTAAATTGCAAACAACTTGACACTTCACTCTAAATACTTCATTATGCATTTCCTAAGAATAAGGATATTCTCCTACACATCATCTCATTATCACACCCATAAAATTTAACATTAACAAAATAACCTAAAATATGGTCCAAATTTTTCCAGTTTTCCAAAAATGTCTTTTAAATATCCGCCCCCACCCCACCCCTAATGAAATCAAAGATCAAGTGTTGCATTTTTATATTTGGTTGCCATGTTCCTTTGGTTTCCTTTAATTTAGGACAATTCCCTCACCTGTGTTTTTTTTTTTTTTTTTTTAAATCTTGTTTTGTCTCTCACAACATTGACATTTTGAAAGAGTCCAGGCCTGTTTTCCTGTAGAATGGCTTCAATCTAGACTTGTCAGATTGTTTCCTTGTGATCAGACTCTGAATAAACATTTTTTGGGCAAGAATATTACATTTTGTGTATTTCCCATTGCAAGTCATCAGAAGGTATATAATGTTAATTTGTCCCATTATTGGTGAAGCTCAGTTTGACTGCTTGGTTCAGGTGGTGTCCATCAGATTTCTCTCTTGTAAAGATACTTTTTATCCTTTGTAATTAATAAGAAATAAAAGGGGTAATACTTTGAGACTGGGAAATATGTGTTACCCAGCAATCTTATACTAAATGATTTTATAATTTTTGATGATTTTTATTATATCAATGCTTGCAACATGGTGATTTTCTGATTATATCACTCCTTCTACATCTATTAACTGTCATTTATTCATTAAAAAAGTGCCCTATCCCACCTTTTCAAAAGTTTAACTCTAAATCTTAGAATCCTTTTCATTGTTTTGTTCAATGTTGTAATCTTTTATTATCATTATTATTTTTAATGCTCAAATCGTTCCAAATTTGGCCAGGAGAGCCAATGTCTTTATCTTTTGATTATTTATTTTACTTCTAAGATTACTATTCCAGGGCAAACAGTTGCTTTCTGCTGCCCTTTGTTTTGAATAGGGTTTGAAATTAGATTTCGAACGAGAAACTGGAAGAGCTAACTGATATGTTCTGAGAAGTATAGCCATTTTAAGAATTTCTAGTGGGCTTAAAACACATGTTTTCACAGGATGTGAATTAGAAAAAAAGAAGAAACTAATTTATTTAGTAGGAAAAGATGAAAAGATGAAGCCTCAGTTATCCCCCCAAAACGCCATTTTTTTAAAATTAAGTTTATTGGGGTAACATCGGTTACTACAATTGTATAATTTTCGGGTGCCAAAATACCATTTTTATTGCACCATGAAGTCAGCTGACATTAGAGAATATTTTGTGTTAAGCAGTGCCAAGCTTATGAAAGGCAATATGGTTCATCAAAACTGGGCTTTGTAATTGTACACCTGGGTTCAAAGGCCAGGTCTGTCACAGCTGTGTGACTATGGACAAATTCACCTTTCTCACCTGTTTCCTCATATGTACAATGGGAATACTGTTAACCACTCTAAAGATTTTGTAATGATTTTTTAAAAATGTAGTTTTAGTGCTTGTCGTATATAGACACTCAGGGCAAGTCACCCCTTTCATAAGGGAAGTAGAGAAGGGAACTAAGTTGGGTTACATGAATGGTTAACAGCCTGTTTGTAGGAGCTAGGCAAACGTAAGCGAGTGAACTGCGTCAAGGTTAAGACATTCTAAAACTATTTCCCCTGCTCTTGTAAGCCTGTAGCAAATGCCTGTCACATACTGGCATGTAACTTCCATAGATCAGGGATTTCCATATGTTTTATTTACTATTTTGTCTCTGGTGTCTAAAACATAGTAGGTGCACATTAGATATCTCTTGAATGAATGAATAAAAAAATGAGTGAATAAATACAACTTACCAGATGAAATAGAGATACCTTCTGCTTAACTCAAAAGTGTCAGCCTCTACTCTTCTCCCCCTATTCTAGAGTTGGCTTCTTCTGACATAAAGTGATGTATCAGTCAGCTACTGCTACAGTTATGTTATCTAACAAATTATTCAGTTGCTTGAAACAGCAATCCTTTATTTTCATGCTCATAGACCTACAGATTGGCTTGTCTGATCTGGGCCAGCCCTGGGTTCTGGGCTCCAAACTGCAGGTTGGATTCAATTGTGTTTCATGTGCCTCTCATCCTCCTTGGACCAGTGGTTACTTGGGGCAGGTGATCTATTCCCTGTGTCTCATTCTAGGCCCAAGGTGTAGGATATGAATGTTGGTATAGGCATGGGCTCTCTAAGCTGAGTTGGCTTTTAGGTTTTCTCAACACCGGGGCAGGTGATCTATTCCCTGTGTCTCATTCTAGGGCCCAAGGTGTAGGGTATGAGTGTTGGTATAGGCATGGGTTCTCTAAGCTGAGTTGGCTTTTAGGTTTTCTCAAAACTATAGCTATAGTATAGTCACTCTCCTGACAATTTCAATGGGTGATTTTTGGATCTGCTAGATACAAACATCTCACATTCACATCTCACATATACACACATCTCACATTCCTTTCTTAAATACAAATGTAAATTTTCAGAAGCAACACAAGCTACAAGGAATAAGAAAGGAGTTATGCACCTCTTAATGAACATTCTCTTACCTCTTGAACTTTCTCTGGAAGGGACTTGTTCTCAGTTTTCATGGGGGTAAGAGCAGGGAGTGGTATATTCCTTAAATTGCATAGTATAACATCATGGTAGGATGAAGAAAAACTCTTGTGATTACAGCAAACCTTTACAGTTCTCTTTCAGCCCTCCATCCAAACCCCTAACTCCCTCATGCCGTCCAACACCCTCATGTCTTAAAACAGATGACTTTATGCGTGAAGCCATCCAAGAGATCTTGTAACCTATCTCTGCATCCCTTACCAGCCACATTTTTCACATCACCACCCACCTTTGCTTTCTTCTCTTTTTCTGTACAAGGCTAATCCTGCCATCTCTGCTAAAATCCCATTTAAGATTTCCAATGGACCAAATCATTCCCTTTCTCTCTTCTATCTTCAATTTCTTTCTCACCAAGTGCTTTTTTCCCTGTGGCTATTTAAGTCTCTTCCATCTTAAAATAAAATCCTATTTTTGACCTTCTATTTCCCTCTAGATTCTGCCATACAGATTTGTCCACAAGAATCTAACTAGAGAAGGTGAGAGGACTCCTACATGAAATGGTGGCCCTTGGGAAATAAAGCTGCTTGAGAAAGAGGATGTTACATAATGAGGTAAATGAATACATAATGAGGTAAATGTATAATTGATGGTGAAGGAAACAATCAACAAAGAATTATATTTAATAAGTGGACTCAGGAAGTTTCCTAGTTAATGTATAAAAATATAGCATTTGTCTATACTAGCAATAATTATCTAAAATGTAATTAGAATATAAGAGAGCATTCAATGTAGTCATCAAAACCATAAAGTATCTAGGAATTAGCTTAATCGAATGTTTCAGGATGAATTGCATTCCCTCGAAAAATTCATATGTCGCAGTCCTAAACCCCAATACCTCAGAATGTGACTATAGATGGAGATAGAGTCTTTAAAGAGGTTATTAAGTTAAAATGAGGTTGTTAGGGAGGGCCCTAATCCAATATGACTGGTGTCCTTATAAGAAGAGGAAATTAGGACACAAGGCATGCACATGTGAAGACACAGGGAGAAGGCAGCCATTTACAAGCCAAGGAGAGAGGCTCCAGAATGAAACTGATCCTACAGACACCTTGATCTCAGACTTCTAGACTCTACAATTGTAAGAAAATGAATCCCTGTTGTTTAAGCCACCCAGCCTGTGGTACTTTATTATGGCAACCCTAGCAAACTAATACAGCAAGAATACACAAAATTTCTGCTGATAAAAATTTTTTAAACTCTAAGCAAGGTTTTCCTTTTTTCCTTCTCTTCCCTCCCTTCCTGCACAATTTGGTGCTTAGCCATTAGGTGGGACAGAGCAAGGTGAGCTGTGGTTGGTGCATGGGAGGCAGTGACAGTGTTAGGTGTCAGAGCTGATATAGGTTAAGGGGTGTGTGTGTGTGTGTAGGGGAAGAAGGGTGGTGAGCTAACATGGCAGTCAGATTTCAGCTGAGATGGGAAGAGGAAAATATCTGCCCAGAGAGGTGTGCTGGTATATTTCATCATGCCAGAAATTAAGGAAGTGCTCACAGAATGCTGGGGACATGTCAAGAGGACTCTCACCAAATGGATCCCCACTGGACGCTGTGGGGACAGTTTAAACATCATCATCATAATGATGATGATGGATTATAACCCTTTGACTAAAACAGAAAATATTTCAATACAGATATCAGTGAATAAGTTAATAAATTGAACATTTGATGAGGAATAGGATATTTATATAGTTTAAAAATACCCCCCAAATTCTCATTGATTCCAAAACGGGAAGCAGTAACTTCCCAGAAGACTAGCTTACTGTACCTTAGACAGCCTGATTCATAACCTGAATCTAATCCCAAGAAAATATCAAAGGCAGTTGAGGGACACTCCACAAAATAAGGTCATAAAAACTAAGGTCAGAAAAAATAAAGGAAAGACAGAAGAACTGTTCTAGACTGAAGAAGATGAATGAGACATGACAACTAAATGTAATGTTCGATTCTGCATGGGATTCTTTTGCTATATAAAATGGTATTAGGATGGCTGATGAAACTTGGAGTCCCAGGATTAGAAGATAAAGATATATCAGTATAAATTTCCTGATTTTGATGGTGTGTAGGGTTATATGGAAGAATGTCCTTGTTTGTAAGAAATACACACTAACGTATCAAGGCATGATGATAGGGAATCAGGTCAGAAATTTACTCTCAAATGACTCAGAAAAAAAAACCTTTTTTATTCTTATATTCACATTTTCTTGTAAGTTTGTGGTTATTTCAAAATTTATAAGAGGAAAAGAAAAGCTTTAATACAGGACAGAAGATGATCTATATACATATCCATGCTCTGTTAGATTGGATGGCTCAATATTATAGAAATACCAATTCTCCCCAAATTAATCTTTAATCTTATGCCATCTCATTCAAAATTTCATTTAGATCTTTTGAAAAACTAAAAAACTAAAACAAACAAACAAACTCTAAAATTTACATGGAGAAATAAAATTCTGTGAATATCTACATCAACTTTATATTGAAATCAATATATTTTATATTGTATATTGTACAATATGAAACCTTTAAAAAATAAAGGATAGGGTTTGCCCTACTAGATATTAAACCATACTAAAAAGACACAGTATAAGTAGAATGGTGGTCACCAGGGGCTGGTGGGAAGATGGGGAGATGTTGGTCAAAAGACAAACATTCAGTTATATGAGTAAGTTCGAAGGATCTAATGTACAGCATGGTAACAATAGTTAATAAATAATACTGTATTTTATACTTGAAATTTACTGAGAGTAGATCATAAGCCTTTTCACCACAAGAAAAAAGTTAACTATATGAAGTGATGCATGTGTTGATTAGCTTGATTATGGTAATCATTTCACAATGTTGTGTACAACAAATCACGTTGTACACTTCGATAAATAGAACTTTGTGGCCAATTTTTCCTCAATAAAGCTGGAAGTAAAACTGTAGTAACAAAAACATGTGGTTTTGGTGCAAGAACAGGCAAATAGGTCAATGAAACAGTTTAGAGATAATCCCATGTACGTATGAGAATTTAGTTGTATAATATGATTCATAAATCAATGGACAAAGGACGAATTATTTACTAGATGGGTTGGCTCACCTATGGAAGAAAATTAAGCTAAATGTCTATCTAATCCCATATACAAACTGGATTCTAGAGAGATTAAAATCCGTAGTCTGAATGATAATATTTGAAAGTTAATAGAAAAAAGCATAGTAGAATATTTTGTGAACTACAGTTAAGGAAAGACTTATTAAACAAATCATAAAAAGTACAAATCTAAGACAAAAACATCCAATAAATGATACCACCTTAACATAGAGAATTTCTGTTCAATGAAGGGCACCGTGGATAAAATTGACAGACAGCTAACAGAAGGGAAGGAGATACTTTTTGCAATGTCTAAAAAAACCCAGAGATTAATATCTAGAATATACAATGAACTCCTGCAAAATCAGTGAGGGAAAGACAGCTACTCCAACAAGAAAACAAGGTCATAATTATGTTTATTCTATATGTGAGGGAAACGGGGCTCCAAGAGTTTGAAGCATCAATGTTCCTGCTTCCCCTCGATTTAGCAGACAGGAGTAGAATGATGGTGGCAGTGGTGGAGGTGGCGAGAAGTGTTCAGATTCCAGAAGTATTTTGAAGGCAGTCACAGGATTTGCTGATGCATAGTATGTAACGTATGAGAGAAATAAAGGCATTAGGGATGACTCCAGGGTTTTTAAGCTGAGTGACCAGAAAGATAGATTTGCAAGAGATTGAAACATGGAAATCTGAGGCTGGAGCAGGTTTGGGTTGGGGGACAATAAGGTACTCAGTCTTGGACAGGCTGAGTTTGTGATGGCTCTGTCATTTAACACTATACAAGCCACTCAATTGCTCTATGCCTTAATTTCCCTTTCTGAAAATTTCTCACGTCTTTGAGTATTTTTCATTGTTATCGTTCTTAGAAGGGATCTTGGGGAGTATTTAGTCCATCTTCCACACTTTACAGGTGAGGGGAATGAAACCCAGAGAAGGCTAATATAATAGGGCTAGAACCCCAGCCTCTAATTTCCTTTTAGAGATCTTTCCTTTATGTGATACTGCTTCTCCTCTGCTCTAACTTAACAAACAGGTAAAGAATATAGAAGACCTCTGCTCTGTATAAAGTGGGATACAAATGCTACGTATCAGTGTTGCTTGATCTGCAGGAAATGACTTCCTCGTTACCTTTCAAATTTGCCTTGACTGAAAGATAAGGGCATCTGTAAGTCATGTAATCCCCCTCCATTCCTTTTTTTCTGGTGGCAATAATACAAGTGAAAATGTTTTTCTTTTGGTATATACTTTCTCCTTGTTAAAAGGGAAGGGGGCCTTCTAATTCAATTTGGAACCAGGCTCCTGTCACTACAAACAAGGCAGCTTGTTCTCCCTCTCTGTAAGCATGAGGCCACCTGGTGAGTAGGCACTTGGCTTAGACTTGGGAAAGCAAGTAACCCCCCAGGAATCCCACCTTATCTATACCTGTGCTTGAAATGCCATCGTCGATGAAATAACTAATGTTTACTGAGTGCTTACTCTGTGCCAGGCACTGTTCTAAGTATTATTAGAACACATGTATTAATTCATAGACTGCTAATCACTCTACGAGATATGGTTTTATTAAAATCGAACCCCTTTTTAGAGATAGGAAAACTAGGTACAGAAAGGTGAGGTAAATTGTCTAAGGTCTCGCACAGATACTAAGGGGCAGAAGCAGGATCTGAACCCAGACAGGCCAGCCTCAGGGCCCAGGGCCAGGGTTGACGACACTACAGTGTTCGTGGTAATTAAACACTTCTACAGAGGTTTAATTCTCCAAACATCTTCTACTACTACTACCACTACTTCTTCTTCCTCTTTTCCTTCTCCTCTTTTTCCTTCTCTTTCTCCTTAAATGCAGCCACCTCCACTGAGAAGCTGGAAATCCATTTTCAATCATTCACACTGCCATGTAACTCAGATTCTTAGATGATTTCCTGTCCACTTGAGAGCAGATCCTTGAGACACAAATCAGTTTGACATTGAGAAGGAAGCATTTTGCACGTGGATTTAACATTTACTGAGCTCGGCCGGCATTTGACACATGTTATTTATAGAAACCTCCGAATGTCCCTGCAGGATAAGAATTATCCTCCTTTTATGTATGAAGGGAAATGGGGATCTCAGAGGTTGGAGTTGAGTCTGGTCGCTGGGCATTGCCAGTGGCTGCACAAGGCCCTGGGACACCTGTGGCTGGCTAAGACAGAAGGGCTTTCTGGAAGGGAGAAGCAGGGTACTAAAGTCAAACATCCTAGTTCTGTGTAGCTCTGGGCCTAGAAAACACAGCTGGATTTATTCAGCAACAACAATTGGGACAAGCCAGTACCTCCCCACCTATAAGGGCTTTTGTGCCACAGTATAGAAGACAAGGATAAGGCAATGTGCTTTGTAATCTCAAGTTAGTGGCACAGGCTACCTGAATCCTCTACCCACCCAGCAAGGACATTCTAGTGATGGAGGACAGAGAAAAGAGGACTGGAGCTAATTTATAACTTTAAAATTTGTCATTGCTTTTGTTATTTGCCTCCAGTCTTTCAAATACTCATGTCCCGAATGCATTAGTTTATATGCATCTGGAATCTGAAATCTAAGGCCCACCACACCCTATATAGACTATTCTTTGCTTTGTGAATTAATTTTATCTACCGTGCATTTCAATTTAGTCTGGAAATGTCTTTGCTTGAGATTACCAGCTTCGATTTTTTTTCAGAGGCGTAAAGAAGAGGTGACTCTGGCAGACTCAAGCTCTCTGATGTTTCAAGCTACAAATATGTGAACTGAAGTCACGGTCGATTTGCACTTCTGGATTTAAAAACAGATATTATTTACAAACTAACTGCCTGACTGACAGAAGGACCCCAGTGGAAGCAGGATGAGAGTAAACCAGGCTTTTCAGTGCAGTTACCCCTTGGCCTAACTCTTCTTTCAGAAAATCTCTCTCTGGAAGGGAGGCTTCAATAGTGGGTCCCCATCCAGGCACTGAAAAGGCAACATAAAACCCTCCTTTTGTAGGCATCTCCCAAAATAACTCTCAACAGGATATGGCTCATTATATTAGTTCTGTAATTTTATTTTCTAAATGATGCTTGTCTTCAAAGCTTGGCTGGGGGAGCTATAACTAAGATAAACTGGGGTTCAATGTTTTGTGACAAGACTGCCTTAGATTTACTCATGACTTTTTAAAAATATACAGTTTTTGAAAACCCATGACACAAAATACTGGATCTTCTTCCATCTTGTCATTCATTTCCCACATTTGATATAAGTATCGAGTGCCTCTTTTTTGTCAGGCTCTTTTCTGGAGCTGGGAACACCCATCAGTGAGCAGATACCAACTGGCCTCTGATCTCAAGGAACTCAGGGCCCAGAGGAGAGATGGATGATAATCCAAGGATCTCACAAATTCATGCAGCTGTGAGATGTGCTAAAGAGGCCAGGGTCTGGTGCTAGGAGAGTGGGCATTGAAGCAATTTGAAATAGCCTGGGGGAGGGGGGTCAGGGAAGGAATGCATAAGCCAAGAGTGGGCACAGTATGCGCAAATGCCCTGGACTGTTTTCAGTACCAAGGACTTGGCCAGTGAAGCTTAGCAAAGCCAGGCAGGGGATGGCAGTGACAAGACTGGAGAGGCCAGTGCCAGACCACGTGGCTTTTACAAAATTATAACCCAGGTCCACCCACAAAGATTCTGATTCAGTTGGAGGAAGAAGGACTAGACATATGTATTTTTTAAAAGAGCCCCAGGTAAAGCAGCACCAAGGTTGGGAATCTTTAGCCTAGGTTGTTTGATCCTTAATCTAAGGGCTATAGGAAACTACTCAATTGTTGATAGCAGGGAAGTCACATTCGGATACACATCTTGTGTTCCTAGGATGCCTGCACATACACACATCCAGTGAAGCAAAAAGGAAGCCTTAAAAAAAAAGTATTTAAATAGCTTTCGACTTTACAAAAATGACTTTTTTTTAAAAAAGATGACAAGATAGAGGCAACAATGGATGTGCATTTTTTCCCCTAATGCTACTTAAGTATTCGTGAGAATCTCTGGCATTAGAAATTCTAATTCAAATAGCATGGTGCCAATTTAAATTTCAAGTCTTCAAAGAATTTTCCATTTGTCCTCAGAAATCTCTCGCCCTAAATTATGGAAGCTCCTTTCTTTAACATGAAAATCTTGTACTCACATAGGCTCTTTATTTTTAAAAAAATGTCATGAAAGGAGCACGGGTCACAGAAATTGTTCTGATTTGAACACTTTGGTTGCAGTAGGGGATTTGTGATGTTAGAATCGTATGATATCTCCCCAGATAAATTGCCTTCCAAATAAATTGGTTTGCTGGTCCTGAAAGTGTTTCCATAATAATATCTCATTAGACCCTCACAGTGATATTGTGAGGAAACTGAGGAACAAAGACATACATTAATGACTCCTTCGAGATCAAACAGAAGTTAGTAGCCAAACCAGAACTAAGCCTCAGTTCCTCCTGACTTCTACAGCTTCATGGCCTTTTTCCCCCTCATGTAAAAACTGGGAAATGTGATCTCATAAATCAAGACTTTTCAGAAGATTTTGGTCATGGGATTATAATAATTGTAACATACTGTTCCCTTTTGTAGACTCTCCAGACATTAACTCAATTAATTATCTCACAACTCTACTTCAGGGTGAGAATTATTCCCATTTCACCTTTGTTCACCCAAGTTCAATATATTCCCCAATAACAGTGAGCTTGTGAGGGCAGTTTCCATGTCCATCTTATTCACAGACATACCCCCATCCCAATGCCTAGTGTAAGTAGGCAGTCACTAAAAATGTGCTGAGTCAATAAATGAATAAATGACTAACTCAGATTGAAAATTCTTTAAGGATAAGAACTAGAACTCTTTAATTTGTCTCTATTTGTCTAATATTCCTTTATGTGGCCTCTGGAATTTAGTAAATTCTTAACTAGGTAGCTTGTTGAATTAGTCCAAATTTTATAAAGACCACGGATGTCATCATTTCTTCTACTCTTAGAGTGATCAACCATCATGGCTGGCTCAGGACTGTCCTGGGTTTAGCACTGAAAATTCTTGCCTCCAAGGAACCCCGTTAATCTGGAGAAGATCAAGACAACTGGTTATCCTAATTAGATACAGAACATACAATTTTCACCTGTAACAATGTTCCTTTCAACCTAGCAGTTCTCAAAGTGTGATCCCCAGACCACTAGCATCAGCATCTCCTGGGAAACATCTGTAGGAAACAGGCAGATTTTCAGGCTGCTCCTTGGTCCTACTGAATCTAAAATTATGGAGGTGAGGGTGAGCCCAGCAATCCATGTTTTAACAAGCTCTCCAGGTGACTCTGATGGCTGACAAAGTCAGAATCACTGTCAACCTGACCATCATTTGATCAAAACGGGAAGTAAAAAGATACAGCCAAAAAGCAGACCACTGAAATAATCTCATTTGTGTCCTTCTTTGGCTTTAACTTTCTTTGATTACTTTATATTCCCTAAGTCTGGCTAAGCTCCTCCAACTGAAGTGGTAAAGAAGGCAAGGGCGGGTGCCTCTTAACACATTTTGTGACTTCAAAACTTGGAAGACTTGGTTTACAATAAGCCAGTTTCTACTTTCAGTGGCAGTATCACTTATTCCTTACTGTGCATAATGGGTAGAGCAGATGAAAGAAATTATTTCAATATATGAGTGAGCAAGGATACGCCATACATAGATCCATGAACAAGAAGACAGTAGTAATACTTGAAAAGAATGTCTTTTAGAAAGGGTATTTCACTATTATCTTTCTTGTTTAAACCACCAGATTCCCAGAGACACAAAAGACAGGGCCAGGCCTAATGCCCACCTTCACATCATCTGGTTATTCAAATTCCTGAAACATCAGCGAATCCTAAGAGAACAAATCAGGCATTTTGCTAGTCTCTGTAACATTGGACAATTTAAATAGGATTCTTAGTTACACAGATACCATAAAGTCTTTAGGGAGATAAGTAGAAAAAAAGGCACTGAAAGGTTTCTCTTTTTCATAGATAAGGAAACTGAGTAGCTAAGTGACTTCCTTGGATTTGAATTACTTTTGAGAAGAGGCATCTGAACCAAGAAGGAAAGTCAGGAATGAGGGGCTTCTGCACAAAGCTGGGGCCATTAGGGCTGGTAGGCATTCACCTTTAAAGACCTGAAAATGGTAAACCTTTTTGAATGACTTGCCAGACAGGCGGAGTGATGGCTCCCAGCCATGGAACTCACTGGATGGCTGTCAAGGTTCAAAGTTCCATTTGCAGGTCTCCTCCTTCAAGGTTTTTTTTTCTTTTTCTTTTTCTTTTCTTTCTTTTTAAAAAATTTTTCCTAACATGGCTCCTAACTGGTTTGGTTGGCCTGAATAATTACATTCATCCACTGCTCTCTTGGGTGTTGCATCATGGAGGGGTAAAGACGTGGGCACCCTGCCAGAACATACACTTGTGAATATTGCCAGCCAAGATCAGTTTCTGACTCAGCAAGAAATGGTGCCCCAGGATCCCTTAAGAAGCCATTGTGTTTTTCTAGGGCAATGAATTACCCAAATAACCTTGCAAATCTATCTCTTTCCCATCTCCTTTTTCTCACCACGTTGTGGTCCCATTAACTAGGGATGAATGAAATATCCTCTCAAGTTGATCTCCAAATTTCAATAAACTAAAAATAGTAATAGGAAACATAAGTAGTGCTTACTATGTGCCATGATCTCGTCAAAGTGCTTTACACATATTACTAACTCATTTAATCCTTACAATTGCCCACTCAGGTGGGTACTATTACTATGCCCATTTTACAGATGAGGAAACTGAGGCTCAGAGAGGTTAGGTTACTTTCCCAGGACCATACAGCTAGCAAGCAATACAACTGAAATTTGGACCCAGGTAATTTGATTCCAGACCTTGTGCTTTCAATCACATCTCCCTGTTATTCCCTCTATAAAGGGTAAATTAAACTGATCTTCCAATCTTCTCCACTACAAATATACCTACAACATGTTATCATACTGACCACAGCAAACATTTCATTCCATAGGACAGATAAGGGTGATGTTACCTACTAATAACTAGAATGTGAGCTGCTTGAGGGCCTTCCTCTATCTTCCTTGGAGACCTAACACCTCACACATAGCAAACATTCCTTGAATGTTATATAAAAGTATTTGGAAAACTATGAAGGACTCTGAAATCCTTCTACAAATGGTCATATATACCCATATCTTTATGTTCAACAAGAATCCCAACTGTGTGGCTTCATAGTGTAGTGGTTAGCACATCTACTTTATATGCAGAAGGTCCTGGGTTCACGCCCCAGGTGGAGCCACAGACCATACCCTGGGTGCCCTGGGCCCCGGGTGTGCCGGCCCCCCGGGTGTGCACCGTGAGCGCATGGGAGGAGACACCCCGCCTTCAGAGATCCAATTCTTAAGGAGAGCTGGCAACATCCATAGGTCAGGGGTGGAAGTGGGGGGTGGGGATTAAAGAGGGGGAGAAAAAAAAAAAGAACTCATCTCAGTGGCATCTGACGCTGCCTCTAATTTCCCCATGCTCATCAACCACACATGGCCAGTGCTGCCTTCTGCCTTCCTGGTCTCTGCCTGCTTGCTTGGTGACAGCTCCTGTTATTGGTCAGCCCTGAGGCTTCCACTGAGGTCTCTAGTCCTCTGCGTGTGCCTTTTACTCCAAGGCACATGTATGTGATATGTATATCATCATAATCTTATATTTACATATGCTAATTTATGGCAACCGTTAGCACTTGTATAGTGTTTATTCAGTGTCAGGCACTTTTGTAAGCACAAAGTTGTGTTTCCTTTGAGTGATGTATCAGTCTCGGACAGCTTTTAAAACAGATTGCAGGGCCCCAACTCCAGAGTTTCTGATCCAATAGGTCTGAGGTGGGGCCTGAGAATTTGCATGTCTAACAAGTGCAGATGTTGCTGGTGCCACACTTTGAGAACCTCTCTTGTAGAGCATCAGATAACCCTCAGGTGGACACATTAGAAAAGTTCTTGTCCAATGTTGGAAGGGCATTGGATAATATTTTATAACAGAAGAAGGGCAGAAAGGAACTCTTCATCATAGCTCTAAGGGCAGAAAGGAACTCTTCATCATAGCTCTCTATCCAGGGTGAATTTGATAGATTATATCACTCTAGAGTTGGAAAATCAGTTGGCTCTTATGAGCCTCAGCAGTTGGACTTCAGAATGGAGGTGGAGGAAAGGAAAAAGCATCTGCTATGTGCCAGGCATCGTACTGGGCACTTTGTCATCATAATCATCTCCTGGAGTCAACTGTCCAGTACAAATGGTATTATTTTCTCGTTTTGCAGATGAGGACACCATGGCTTAGAGGGCAGAGGATATACAGCAGAGCTCCCTAGTTGGTGTACTGGAATGTGTTATATGCACTGAGTTATCTGTCCCATCAGCACTAGCGGTGCCAGGGTGGGGCCTGAGGTACCTGGAGCACCTTTCAGTCTCTTCCTGAAGAATCCCCTCACCCCCACCCCTAACCCCATCAGTTTCCCCCCACGGTGCCCTGGCCACCGGACAGACCTTCAGTGATCTCAGATCCAGGGGCAGACACTGCTCTTCCAGCTTCTGATACTCAGCTCTGGAGGGCAGGGATAGGACTCTGGGGGTGACCTCAGAGAGCGCCTGGAGATGGAAAGTTCTCAGGATTAAGGCCGAGGCTGAAGCACTAAACTGGTAAAAACCTCTCAGTCACTGTTGGAGAAAACAGACTCTCTGGTAAACAAAACAAAAAATCCCAGACCATACTTATGCACCACAATCAAGGATACAACTAAGAGAAAGAGGAGGAGCAAACGGGCCCCTCAGCCATCCCAACTCTATGGAGTTGCCGCTCGGCAAGCCTGGAAGGTTGCCGAACTATGGTGAACTATGACAAAACCAGAGATTTATGACTCATATTTTAATAGTTTCTTGATTGGATGTTTGGACTTCCCTATAATTTTTCTTTTCTGGCTACGTAGTTTGGTATCTGCACAAGGCCCAAACGCTATAGCCAGACTCCCGAAAAGGCAATGGCTATACATGTTGGGGGAAAGCTTAAGTAACTCAATTGACTTTCAGTTATTGAAAGCATTGATTTTTTTTTTTAATTGCACTTATGGTTTATGAGACCCAAAAAAGCCTTAGACAATAGAGCACAGATCACATTATTAGTTCTTTAGGCAACCCCGACATATTCTGACCTCTAAAAGGGCCAATAATTACGTCAGTTAATATATTAGGAACTTCTAGTTCAAGCCAAAGGTTTCCATTGATATGACCACAAGACAATTGATGCTTATATTTATTCCCACAGGAAGGTAACTTTCAGAGATTCTTATGTCTCTACAAAGATTCTGGGGAATATTCTGCTTAAATCAGATATGTCTGAGGAGTTCTGCTGCCTCTCTTTTGTTCTGAATGTGACCTGTGATCTGCTGGAACCTTTTCACTTTCCCTAGGGACCAGCTCATGTTGGGGGAAAGGGAGGCATTTTTCCAGGGAAAGTAATCATTCCTCATGTTTGTACAGTGCCGTGTAGTCTTCAGTGTTACAGAGAATATTACAAAGTCCTAGGTCGCTCCTGTTTTTATAAATGAAGAATTGAGGTCAAGAGAGGTTAAGTGGTTATCCAAAATATCACAGTCAGAAAGAGACAGGGCTAAAGATTACCAATCCAGGGTCCTCGGCAGAATACCAGGAGAATATATTTATGGATAGGAGATCTAGGCTCCATGAGGTCTATGGAGAGAAGGTTTTATAAAGTTTATCCAAGTATGTTACTTCTCTATCGTAATGTAGGGGCTAAAAAAAATTAATACTTTTCCTCCTACCTTCTAAGTTCTACTAATTGGGCTAATGATCAAATTAACAGACAGATTAACAGGAGAAAATCAAGTTTTTAATACATGTGCATGGGGAATTCATATAAGTATGAAAATTCCAGAAAAGTGAGGCACCATTGGATATAAATGACATTTTTGGACAAAAGAGGACAGGGAAGGGGTATTAGATTTCAGAATTGAGAATGGATGATGTATAGGTAGTTGAGGAAGAACAAAATACACACGCAGGCAAAGTCTCGCTGGGCAACTCAGAAACAATGGCATGGGCGGGCGAGGGAAGCGGGGGGAATCTAGCTAACAGGCTTGGAGTCTCCCTGACTAATGCCAGGTGAAGGTTCTTAAGGTGATTAAGCCCCGGCTCCCTTCCTAAAGCAAGGTTTTCTGAGTCTCTTGGGCAGGAAAGAGGGGGAGGGTCAAATGTTCTTTCTGAGTCTTGTTTCTCAATAAACAGTTTAAAATCAATATCCCCAAAAGCAGCTTCAAGGTGGCAAAACTTTGATTCTCTTCAGTCATCTACAGGATTGGAGTGAGTAGACAAAGACACACTCAAATGAGAGTGTGCAAGAGGAGTCACAGCCCCAGGTTCTGTCCTTAGGCAGGGTCTAGGAGGCTATGGAAAGATGCCTCCTTCACCATCTTTCTTCCCATTTAGAAACTAGGTCAAGACATTAAACCTAATGGAATCAACATAAAATAAATTAGCTCTTTCATACTTATATGAATTCCCCATGCACATGTATTAAAAACTTAAGTAGTCCAGCTTAAGAAATATTTGTAAAGATGATGCCAGAAAGACCAAGGTACATATGCAATTAAGTTTAAAGAGCATAAAGATTGTGCCTGAAATGAATGACCTGGCTCTTTGAGGTGACACTTAGCTAAAGGGCAGCCATATGCACCAGGTCTGGGAAAAGAGGGTTGCAAGGGCTGGAAGGCACTTGTTTTGACCCATATATGCAGGCCACAGGCCTGGCACTGGATACATAGATACACTCTAGAAAGAGAGGACAGAATTTTACAGCCTCCCCTGAATTCATTCTGGAAAGGTTTACAGGACATGTACTGTATTCCAGCGGTGAGTGTACAGATAGGAAGCTTGCATGGCTCCACCTCTGTAAGTTCTCAGTCCAGCAGAGAGATGAGCATGTGGGGACTGGAAGGGAGGGGGAGCCCAGGGTTAGCTCAGTAGAGGTTGGAGATGATTAGGGCTGCCTCCTGGAGCTGGGCAGCTGTGATCTCATTATATCCGCAGCCAGCAAGGCTCAGTGCTGACATGGTCTCAGAGGGATCACCTCTAGTAGTGAACTGGTCCCTTTATGAATTCATTCTTCCCTGCAAATGGCTGTCAATTTCCTACATTCAGCTGTATTGCAGGAATCAATAGACTTTATCTCATACCCATCCCATGCTCAGAATCCAAGACACCACTTCAGGGTTCACATATTCACAGCCAAATATCAATATACCTGGTCTGATATCTGAAGATGAATTTGAAATCAATGGCAATATTTTTTCCAACCGTGGAAGTGTGGTTTTAGGCATTGTTGCCTAAACGGTCTTGTTTAAAACAATCTCCAACCAAAATCTCTTTAAGAAGAAAAACAGTTGACATTTATTGATCACTTTCGACAGGTGCTGTATATGCATTAGCTCATTTACTGCTCCCAACAACTCAATGCGTAGGTCTTCTTACAGGCATACCAAGGAAATACTGTGGGTTCGGTTCCAGACCACCGCAATAAAGCAAGCTGTAATCTTATTGCTGGTAGAGGGTCTTGCCTTCAATTTGTAAAAAATGCGACATCTGTGAAGTGCAATAAAGCAAAGCACAATAAAACGAGGTATGCCTGTATTATCCCCAATTTACGGGTGAGTAACTGAGGCTGAGAGAGCAAATGATCAGCCCGGGATCACACAAGGGGGAAGTGGCTTATGGAGATATGTAACTGCGGAGCCCAGGCTTTGAGTCCAAGCTGCTTAATCACCACTTAAAATGGGTCTTTACCTGAAATAATGCAACATCCAAAGCAAATAAACTCCTGGTTCAGGCATTCTCGGAATGGTGGGAGGGGCTTCTCAGTCTTAGAAAAGCATGTAATATGAGGAAATTATGTTTACCATAATATTTGTTATGTCTTTTATATCTTAAAGGACAACAGTAAAGACTTGTTATACAACCTTAATTAAGGGAGGACACTCACCCATAGTGTCCAAAGGGGGAGAAGCCACCCTAAATATCTCCATGTTGTCTGCAGCAGTGGAATGGAGAATAGCTTCCCTATCTATAAGGAGGAGGATAGCACCTACCCTATAGGGATATTGTGAAGAGTAAGCAATATAAGGCCTGCAAAGCTTTTAGCACTGTGCTCAACGCGTAACCATAATTGATTACTCAAAGATTTAGGGGGAAAGATAAGTAATTTGCCTAAGTAATCAAAAGTATTCTGTTATTAAAATAGATGGGCATGGATATGACTAGATTGAAAACTTTGCATATATTTTAAAAGGTATACATCAAACTTCAAAGAAATTTGATGCCTGTTTTGTGGCCTCTTCAAGGCATACTGAAGAGACATCTATCTTTCTCCTATTTGGGGAGAAGATTTTGATGCAAATGGCTAAATTACCAGGCTCTAAAGTCTTTTCCTGTCTGTTAAAAGCCTCTAGCACTCGGAAAAGGGGCCAGTGTGACTTCTCTTGAAATGTAAATGAAGCCTTTGAGAATTAGGCACCCAAAGTGGCCCCATTTCAAGTTTGTTCCCCCCTCCTCCGCCACTCCCTTGTATCTACTGAAACTGGAGAAAGCTGTGGGGGAGGGTCTGTCTTTTAGATACCATCGGTGTGAGGGATACTTTATAAGAGTGACCAGACTGAGGAATGTTAGTAACTTCCTCTTCTGTGTTTGCTTATCTACTTTCTGTCTCTGTATAGAGATTTGCAGTAAAGCCCATCTGACCCCTCTTGTGAAGGAGATGGACCTAATACCATTATTTCCTTTTGCAATTCTGAGGCCCAGAGTCTCTGCCATCCCTCACAATCATACAGAAAGTTAGGGTGTGACCTGGAGGTTCAAACACACATCTTTCAATATCTCTTCTTGTATACTCGCCATATTAGACCACTTGCATCTCAACAAGGGCCCTTCTGGAAATCATAACTGGGAACTCTGGATGTAGAGCTAAACAGATCAGAGTTCAAATCCCAGCTCTACCTCTTACTGATTGTGTGACTGGAACATTTCATGACCTCGTTAAAGCTTCAAAGACCGAGCACAAGGCCTGGTAGAGAGTAAGACCTCAGAAGATGTTAGCTATTCATATTCTTTCTTAAAAGTAATTCTAAGAAGTGCGTTTGAGGATTTAAGGGGGTGGAAACTGACCATTTTTCAGGTCCACATCCAGGCAGTGATGGCCTTCTTGCCTCGATGGGAAGCTGCACAGAACCATCCTTATTCAGAACTATCCCTGTGTAAAATAAAGTGGAAGCGTTTCTGCAGCATAAGAGGTCCTGGTGAATGCTTAGCAATAATACCTGGGCTGAGGAAACTGGAGTCCTTGATATCCCTTTAAAACCAGTGGAGGTGGCATATTCAGCAAGAAAAGGGAACTTGGCTGTGTGGCAATTTGGCAATTGGCTTTGTGCCCTGCTGAGTGAGATTTCCACCTTAAAGGGTGAATTACTGGAGCCAATGCTGGTGTAAGATTCCACACGCAGGTCACGCACCGAAGAATTAGTTTATAGGAAAAAGGTTTTACTTGGTGGATTTAAAGGAGCAGAACCTCGATCCTTGCTTACCGCTCTTGGAAAGGATGCCCAGCCCAGGGACCTGGGAGGAGGTTGTTAAAGAGAAAAAAAGGAGGGTTGTTAAAGATGGTAAGGCAGCCGTTATTCAGGACCAGTGTGATAGGTATAGGGGCCACTACAGTGGGATGTCACAGTGGTGGAGAGAGACCGGGCTGAATTCCAAACACAGTGGGCAAGAAACAGGGTGGGGGTCAGTGGATGGAATATTACTAAGAAGAAACATCAGCAGTGAGCCAGAGGCGGGTCTGGCCAAACCAACCTAACAGAGTTCTTGCTGAAGGCAGGCCAGAGTGAGCAGAGACATCACCTGGAGAAACAACAGTGGAGGATGAGGAACCCAATCAGATATCCAGGGCGAGCAGATATCAAGGGTCAGGGTTCTGGTTAAAAGTGGATTTTACAAGGAAGTACACAGACTGGCCTAGGAAAAGGTTCAGAAAACTGACTAAACTGACTAAAGTTTGCTCAAGCAAAGAATCTTTGTCAAGGCCGTAGCTCTGACATTCCCCAGTGCTGGCCAGCTGATGGGCTTCCTGGATGCCTCTAGTCTTTGTCTGCAAAGGAAGTCATTGGTCTGGAAAAAACTTAGGACAGGTTTACGAACACCCGGATTTGGGTAGGGGAAGAGGAGCATCCTGTGCAATAAGGAGTCCTTGTCTTACTGAGAATTGGCAGGCCAGGAGTAAAGAAAACCCAGTGAAGAAAAAAATCCATCTCTGAAGTAGGGGTCAGCTTGCATCTGACCACGAGGCGTCTGGAACATAACTTGGGTTTCCTCAAAGAGGCTAAAAGCACTTCCTTTTCATTTTCTCCTTTGTTATAAAACCATCTAGGGGAAGAGGGAGGTTTTTCTGTCAGCAGTCAGCCGGGGAAGACTTTACAGAGATGGGCCTCTACCCGGAGAGGCCAAGCGCTCACACTCGGGTGCGCTGAGGATACCGGCTCAGGGAGGCCGCCTTGCATCCCAGACAACCACCGCTTTCCTCTAAACAGTGGGACAGAGCGGGCAGAACCCCACCTGGTTCCAATCACAGTTATTATCAAAGAGATGAGTGATGAATTCTAGTTATAAGAAGTTGACTCGAGAGAAAGCCTGGGATGGTGGCTCCCAGTTTAACTCTTTTCTGACCAGCACAAACCTTACAGTCAGGACCAATGCAAGGATCACTCCCTCTCCTCCCCCTCCCCTTTTCCGGCCGGACTAGTTGGAGGAAGAAGTCTACAAAGCAGGATTATTTTTAGCCTTGAGGCGAGGCTGATGCGCCCCTCCCCTCACCCCTTCCTTTGAAATGCGGAGTCCTTTTCCCAGCCGGGCTAGGGAGCCGAGTTCTCTCCTACGTCCTGGAGCAAAGCGAGCTCAGAGGTGCTCCATCCTTAAGACATCGGGGCCACGGTCCCGCAGTTGCCGCTGACCTGCCAGTAGGAAGGGTTTAGAGGAACTGAAGTGCCGGTGCTTCTGGCTCTCATGATTTAACTCCGAGGTCCATTTGTTCAAGCAGCATGGGCAGGATTCCGTAGAACATTGAGAGAGGAGAGGGGAGAAAGAGGGAGGACTGGCAGCAAAGCGTTAGTCCAAGGAAATACGGATTACTCAGGTAAACACAGAAGTAATTTTCCTATGTTGAAAAATGCTCCCACCACAGTTTTTGTTGCTTAAAAAAGAAATGTGTCTTTAAAGAAATCGTCAAGAAGTATTTCTAACGCAAAAAAGTGCCGCATACATTATTTGAACTCACTGACGAGGGTGTGAACTCCTAACATCCAGATTTAACATTTAGCCCTATTGAAATCCTTTTTTTGTTGAATTTAAGGAATAAAGCATCATAAATAGTATTAAGATCTCTCTCATGCTCTCTCCCCACTTCCCTACCCATCAGAGGGGCTGTGTATCTTTCCAGTCTATCATAAGTAGCTTCGAAGCAGCAAGAGCCAGGGAGATTTGTAAATTTGCTACTACCATAAAAACATTCCTTTAACTTCTTCGGATGTCGTCATCTTCGCTAGCACCATCATCACCATTTCTGATTAAAAAAAGGTCCCCTATTCACCACAGATTGCAGTATGGTTCTGGAATGGGTCTGGAATGGTCTTAACGATTCCAGTTGAGAAAACCAAGACTCCAAGAAGCTAGGTGTCTGTATGTTGACAGTGTGCACATAGAGGTGCAGAAACTGGGAAGGGGCAGTGTGACTGTCCCTAGAACCCCAGCATCCCTGGCACAGACCCTAGCACTAAGAAGGTTCTCTGTAAACGCTCATTGCATGAGTGCCTCTGTTGATGAACAAATGAGCAGTAAAATCCTGCCCACAGTGCACATATGGTTTGTGCCCTGAACTTCATCTTAATCAATAAAAATCTGTTAGGAGGGGGTTCATCTTGTTACTTAATATAATGAATGGAATGTTTCACAATACTTCTTAACTATAGAAAAGTCCGCTTGGGACCTTTAAGACAGTTTAGTTGCGCAGTAGGTTTTCATTCGTGTGCAAGAGAAAGAGCTAGGAGAAACACGCAACTAAAGAAAGAAAAGTATTAAAACCTGCATTCAAACAATGTTTAGCAATAGAAATGCCTAGAAGCTTGTTGCCGTGGGATGGTATATCCTATTCATTTATCTCACATCTAATATATGCCAGGAAATAATGAATAAATCAGCCCTACAGGAGCAGGAGAGAGTGAGCAATCATGTTCTTTCACCTGTCATGACATTTATGAGCTTCCTGGCTCCACGGAGGGACACAGCTGGTGGCTGCGGGAGAGATTAAAAAACCCCCAGATGGTTACTAGATTTATCATGATCACATTGCAAGGTATATAAAATGTTGAATACCTGAATCTAATATAATGTCGTATGCCAATTTTACTTTAATAATTAAAAAAAAAACAACAACCCAGAAACAATAGCTTATTTGTTGGGATCCAAAGCCAGGTTTCAGGGACACCGAGTCTAATCCAGCCCAGACTGCTTCCTAGAGTTCTCAGGGGATGGCATAAATTTTTCCAGAGAAATCCAGGCTGGGTAGAGGGCAGGTGGCAGGAGGCCTGGGGTGTGAGAGTGCAAGGCAGACAGATATCGAGACCACTTGGGGAGGGACTTCATGCTGTGATTCCTGGCTAGGTGGTCGTAATGAGATCTGATGCTGAGTGTGCATCACTCAGCATTACTCACTGAATTCTCATAACCATCCTGTGAAGTGGAAACTATTACACCCTCGTGTACAGATGAGGAAACCAAAGCCCTGAAATCTTTGTGTGTGTGTGTGTGTGTGTTCTTTTTTATTTATTTTTATTTTTTACTTTTCATTTTTAAAAAAATTTTAAGTTAAGTTTATTGAGGTAACTGGTTAATACAGTTATATAATTTTCAGGTGTACATTATAATTTGACATCTCTATATTCTATTGTGTGATTACCACCCAAAGTCCAGTTTCCTTCAGCTACCATATATTTGATCCCCTTTACCCACTTCACTCTCCCTCTACCCCCCAATATCTGACTCCCTTTACCCCGTCTACCTCTCCCTTCCTCCCCACCCCCTACCCTCTGGTAACCATTAGTCCATTGTCCATGTCCCTGAGTCTCTGTTTGTTCTGTTCATTTGTTGCTTTTAGGTTTATATTCCACATA
>NW_006434709.1:5646517-5664016 GCF_000325575.1 Pteropus alecto | reverse complement strand
GGGATTCAGTCTCGGAGGGTTTGAGGGGAGGAGTCCTCTGGGTTGGGAGTTGGAAGCTGTGGTTCAGCCTCAGTTTTGCAACCAGGGCCAGTAAAAATCAACTATTGTTTCTCTGTGGTCCCGTCCTGCCTCTCTGCTTTCTTCCCTGATGACTGGGCCCTGCTGCCGGCTGCATAGAAGTCCCAGCACTTCCAGGCAGGGTTGCTCTGGGAAGTCGCCACTCCTCCTCCTGCAAGGAGCTCCGGCGACTGTGAGAGGCAGCTTCTTTATTTCTCCTAGTCCACCACCCGACACCTGAGGTTCTGACCTGTGGTAGTTCTTATGTGCAGATTCCACGCTCAGATGTGCTGGTGTGCAGTTTGGGTGTTCTTTTGTTCAGATTTAGATGTTCAGCTTATCGTTGTTTCGAGGGGAGA
Source organism: Pteropus alecto (assembly GCF_000325575.1). Classification (NCBI taxonomy): domain Eukaryota; kingdom Metazoa; phylum Chordata; class Mammalia; order Chiroptera; family Pteropodidae; genus Pteropus; species Pteropus alecto. The sequence goes on along the minus strand of NW_006434709.1, from coordinate 5,663,600 downwards.
GATCTGAGGTCATCTCTCACTCCGCCGTGATTCCATGTGTCTGAAATCTTAAGTAACATGTCCAAGGTCACACACGTGAAAAGCTCGTGTCTTTTTTTTTCTTTACATTAAGTTATAATTTACATACAGTAAAGTTTACCCTTTTTAATGGTGTACCACTCTATGAGCATTGACAAATGCGTTCAGTTGTACAATCGCCACCACAATCAACATGTAAAACAGTTCCATCACTCTCAAAAATCCCCTGATGCCCCTTTGTAGTCAGTCTTCTTCTTCCATGCACCTGCAGCCCTGGACATCCAGTGATCCCTTTTCTGTCTGTTTTGCCTTTTCCAGAATGTCCTATAAATAGAATCATACAGCCTTTCGAGACTGCTTCTTTCACTTAGCAAAATGCATTTGCGATTCATTTTTCTTCTGTTGCTCCATATTTCTGGTGAGTACTATTACACTGTACGAATGTACCATGGTTTGTTTCTATTCAAGTAGTTGAAGGACATATGGGTGGTGCTCAATTTGGGGGGATAATGTATAAAGGTGCATAAACATTTGTGTACAGGTTTTCATATGAATGTAAATTTTCTTTTCTCTTGGGTAAATACTTAGGAGTGAGATTGCATAGCTCTTGTTTCTGACCAGGCTCTAAGATACTATGGAATTGGATAATCAGAACAGGCCTGGGCATTGAGAAAATATATATATATATTTTTGATTCACATCTTTCCAAAAACTCGGAAATAATTTTTTTGTTCTAATTTTTACATTTGTTTAATATAGGAAAAAAAATGCTATACTCATAACAGTCTTAAGCTTAAAATGTAGTTTTTGATCTGTGACAAGTGCCAAAAACTAAGTACTACTTTTTTTTTTTTTTTTTTTTTACTATTTGCAATCTTAGTTCTCATACCATAAACAAAACTCACCCTTTCCCCCCAACCACAACATGTACATTTCTGGGTGTTTCCTATGACACTTTGAAAACCATAATGGTCAGACCCAGGCACTCAAACAGAAGAAGGTATAGATGAGGTTTCCCTTCCCTCTCTTTAGAATTCTGTTCTTTCCTCTCAGGTTTATTTTAACTCTGACCCCTTCTTCCCCATGTCCCCAGCCTCCCCCTGCTCCCCCATCACCTGCTTTGGAAGAGGATGCTGGATTCTCAAATGGAAGCCTCCTTACTAGATTTAGCTAAAATATCTATTGACTGGAGTGTACTCAGACATCGGTCAAACCACATTACCCACTTTGTGTCCTGATGTGTATATGTAAGAATTGAGTGAAACATCCCACTTCTAATGAAACTATTCTTCCTATTTTACATGGTGAGTCGCTGGTTCTTTCACAAGATGGGTTCTAGTGAATGGACACAATGAAATAGGATTCAGTGAAAAGAATTCACCAGTCATGACTCACCAGAGAGATAATTTTCTCCTCTTTCTTCTAGCTGGATGTATTGAGAACCTCTCTCAGAGTTAATGCCTGACTGGTTAAAATAGGGAGGTTTATATTCAACACAAACATAAGCAAAGGCCCAGGAAATCCTCATTTCTGTGCCTCCAGGGTCATTTTCAGAAGCCACATGATAGCTTTTGAGGTTCCTGGGTACCTTAGTCTGGGTTCTTCCAAAAACGGGGCCTGATAGTAATGCTTATTTGTGAACAGTCTATTTGAGAGTGAAACAGAGAAAGAGGAGAGCCAATAAAAGTATGAATTATTGAATTGGCTACCACTAGGCAGGACCTTTTGAGAAGCTGTGTGAAATGCATCTATCTCAGGAACATCAGGGCTGGGGGAGAGGAAATGGGGAAGCATTTATCCTTCTGCTCTCAAGGGGCATCAACACCCCTGCACTTGCCTTGTTTATGGCAGAGCATGGGGGAGGCCAGGGGCTTGATTCCCACAGAAGCCTGTTGGCTACACCATGGTGCTCCAAAAAACGCTGGTTTAGTGGGGCTTAAACTCTCTTGCTGAGTAAACAGCAAAGCTATTTGGAGTCTCCTGGGACTTGGATCCAGCCTTTGTCTTCCTATAGCCCTAGCTGTAAAACTCTAGTTGCTTGGAGTGAGCTGGAAAGAATGTCGGCTGTGGAATTTCTATTTGGGAGAGGCCTGGGGGCAGCCATCTGGTTGGGACTGGGAGGTGGTCTTAAAGTTGTGCTTACGTAACAGACATTGTTTTTACTTAGACTGTAGGTTTATTTGGGAGTGATTGGGAAAATGGAGGACTCTTAGCTCTGGGCACAGCCACCAAGAGCAAGGCCCTTTTGAACAAGTACTGCCCAGAGTCTTGAAAGCCCAGAGTCTTCAAGGCTTTCCATGCCTGGTCTCTTTACAAAACTGTGCAGAGCGCATGGCTGTGCTCTTTTCCTTTCTCGTCCAGTGTGCCAGTGTGGCCTGCCCACTCTGTCACCGGGGAGAAGGGGAAGATGAGCAAAGAAGAAATCCTTTCCCAGCACAGGAACTGTGAGTGAGGTCTCAATTGCCAAGCCTCCAGGGAAATATCTTCAATCCCCAAAGTTTGCGACTCCCAGGTTCCCGGTGGTGTGATCCAAGCACAACAGTGAGAGCTGGCGGTCACGCAGTGTCCTCTGGTGCCAAATTTTCACATGCGTCATCTTATTCAATCAGCCCTTAGACCTGAAGGAGAGGTGACCTCTTTAGTATGTGACTTGTAACTTCTATACGGGTCTTGACTTGAAAAGCAGTTGTGAATTACCATGTATATATCTATAATCCTCAGGGATTGTCTCTTAAACCTGGGGTTTGCTCCTGATAAACATCTCTTTTTCCTCCTCAATTAGTTTTGACTTGAGGAAGGGGGCAGGGAAGGATGGTGAAGAGAATACTCTGGAACTCCCTTGCTTTGTAGGGCTACTCGCATCTTTCTCTTTTCATTTCTAGTTCCCAAATTGTCCTCACCCTTTAAGCCCCGCTTCCTCCAGGTTGTTTGTCCACTCCAGTTCCCAGGGGTCACGTTCTCCTCTGAAAACACAGTACTTTCCTACTCAATTCACTTGGCTGTGCATCATTTCTACCTGATGACAGTTCTGGTTTTCCAGTTTATCTTTTCAGGTACTTCTGCCTTATCTTTCTCCTTTTCCTATAGCCCCCTTCCACAACTTCCCCCAGTAGATCATAAGGTCCTTGAGTTCGCTTTAAATTTTTTTGTGACTTCCACAGGGTCTAGTTGGGTGTCTTAGACACAGCAGAGATCAATAAATACTTCTTTAGAAAAAAGGACTCATGAAAATTTGGGGAAGGATACTCTGATGGCCTTTATCTCCATTGGGTCTTGAACATGTTTGAGAAATTGGCTGATCTTGAACCCTATCTCCAGCATTCAAAGAATGAGCACTTTGTACCAATGCTTGTTGAGTTTGCTTGCTAGCATCTACCTTCCTTCCACAAATATTTATTGAATACCATTCTGAGGGCTATCATCAATAGTGTAGGCTTCAGAGAGAGACCACCTTTGTTCAAATCCCAGTTCTTCTTTGTTCAAATCCTGGCTGCGTGATCTTGGACAAGTGACTTAAGCTCTCTGAGTTTCATTTTCCTCATTTGTGAAATGAGAATAATAATAGTGGTGGCCTCTAAGTGTTGTTGTGCGTATGTAATGTATATAGAACATTTGACAGAGACCAAATAGTAAGTGCTCAAAGGAATACAATTTGGTGTCTGTCCTTGAGCTTGCTATCCAACAGAGAAATACATACTAACATAATTGTGTGTCTTAAGTTGGGTGCCCGGAAGCTGACCAGGAGACATGATTTGAGTGTAAGTAGCTTATTTGAATAGTGATTCTAAGAAGCATGGGGGAAGGGAGGGGGGAAGTGAGATAATACAGGGTGCTTTAATGAGCAGGTTACCACTGCGGGCAACTGGGGCTCAATCCTGCTGGAACCTCTGGGAGATGGCAGAAAATGAATCTCAGAGTTGTCTCCCCTTCCCCTAGGGGCAAGGAAGTTGGGGTGTCACTCATTGCTTGAGGGCTGTTCCCGAAGACTCACACTTTCAGCCTGCTCTTCTTAGGCAGTCAAAGAAAGCTCTCAGGCCAAGAGTGAAAGGTGCCTGCAGAAGACAGTCTGGGGTAGGGTCATGGTCCTCCCTGGACAATGTGCTGGGGGACCAAAGTTGGGGCATCAACCAAAAAAAACTTCTTATAAGTTACTCCTGTCATCTGTAATAGCTGGTGGAGAGAGATAATAAACCTCCTTAAATGGTCCAAGGGAAGGTTTAGGTATAAAGCAAATGCCTCCAAAGCTTCTGCGAAGAATTATTATGAGGTGGTGACTCTCAGATCTCAGCCTCCACCATGCCCTTCCAGCACTGAAGGTGAGCTCCTGAAAGGCAGAGACTGCTTCCTGAGCTCCAGAGACAGGCTCAGCCCCATAACTGTGTCTCTAGGAGTTGCAGCCCTGCTATGTTAGCAGTGCATGATTGGGACAGGAAAGAGCAACCTCCTGGATTCAAGGATACTGATGCTTCCGGCACTTTCACCTGCTTTTTAAACCTGAGATAGCAGAGCAAAGGGAAAAATATGCGAAAAGCATAGTAAATTAGGGAAAGGGTGTTACAGTTTTGCCTTTATATGTTCTTCATTAGGTCTTTCTTTTCCTTGCAGTGATTTTCTCCAGAATTTATAGTCGAAAGGAAATAGGGTTGTGAGTAGAGCTGGAGAGAATTCAAAAATAGTCCTTATTCCACAGGGAGTTTGAGATGACTGGGGGCTTATAGCAAGTCTAACTCGAAGGTATAGCCAAGGAGTGCGAGACAGGGTGACTTAAGGGGACTTGTAGGACACCCATAGGTTTACAATTCCTGGCACTCCATATTCACTCCTACATCTTATCCTTCCTGGTCCATTTCAAGCTGTAATGGTAATTTCATACCTGTGGTTTTGATTTTTTTAAATCTTTATCATTGCCTCCATCAGAGCATATACTGTGTTGAGTAGTGTCCATCCAAAATTCATGTCCACCCAAAGCCTCGGAATGTGACCTGATTTGGAAATGGGGTCTTTGAAGATGTAATTAGTCAAAACGAGGTCATACGGGATTAGAGTGGGTCCTAAATCCAGTGTGACTGGTGTCCAGTAAGAAGAAGGAAGTTTGGACACAGATACAGACATGCAGGGAAGAAGGCCATGGGAAGGTAGAAGCAGAGACTGGAGTGTTGAAACTGCAAGGCAGGAAAAGCCAGAGGTTGCTGGCTGCCGCTAGACGCCAGGAAGAGGCAAGGAAGGGATCTCCCTGGAGCTATCAGAAGGAGCACGGCCCTGCCTACACCTTGATTTCTGACTTGTAGCCTCCAGAACTGTGAGACAATGCATGTCTGTTGTTTTAAACCATCCAGTTTGTGGCACTGTGTTATGGCAGCCTTAGGAAACTAATACAGGTATAAGCCACCTGAGGGCAGGGATAATGTCTTACTCACCTGTGCCTCTTGCAGTGTTTAGTTCAAAGCATATTTGGGCAGGGATAATGTCTTACTCACCTGTGCCTCTTGTTTAGTTCAAAGCATATTGGTTGACTCAAGACGTTAAAGGTAACTTTTTGAAAAGTATGTATTACTGGAAGGTGTGGCCCTTTAGTGCCTGGCCGCTGTCATAGCTATAGAAAATAGGGGTTCAGGGCATGGGCAGTTGCCTCTTGGGAGGACTGGACAATACTAGGGAAGGGAGACACTTACGAGGGGGTTGAGAATGGGTCAAAACTTCATCTATTTCCCAATATGGCTAGAGCTGGCCTGGTTTCAGGGTCCTCACATCTAATTATGTGTGTTCAAGAAGGCTCAGACACTTCTTCTGGGAGTGGGGCAAATCCTCAAGAATCCAAGGTCCTGACCATGGATTCCTCCAGCTGGACTCTGGAGGATTGGGTGTCACCAGGGCTAGGGAAAAGAGGATGGTGGTTTGGAGCTGAAGTTGACTTTAGCGAATAGCCCATTGTTCTCTCTCACCCTTCGGTGAAAGAGGATCAGAAGTTCACTGCATGGCTCTAAGGAAGTTCTTGGCAGCTCTGTTTACAATAACGAGATTTTTGGAAATGACCCAATGTCTGACAGTAGATGATTAGTTAGATAAAGTATGGTTTAGCCAAACATTGGAATTCTATTCAGCCATTAAAAATGATGTCATCGATGATTGTTTATTGACATGATAAAAGACTATCCTATATGGAAAACATACACATAGATATGTAGTACTTTACATATGTGGTATGTGTATGACACATGTATGCAGACATCGAAAAAGATCTACACAGGAATAAGACCAAGGTTTTAATAAGAATTTCTCTGGCTAGTGAGGTTATGGACAGTTTTCCCCTCTACGATGGGCATATATTTGTTTGTAATATAAAACTAAAGTTGTTTTTAGTTTTAAAAAATGCTTCTGTAGCATTATAGTTTGGACCATGAACGTCCTCCCTTCTTCTTCCCTGTGGAAACTTATTTCTCTGCATTTTTTTTGCATAGGTTTGGGCTCTCTCTCTCTCAATGAATCTGCAGAGAGCCATGACAGCAGCACAGAGAAAACCGTGTTGTCTGGGCGGATGGGAGGTCTTGCCGGCAGCAATAGCAGCCCCTTGAGAATCACCTCCTTGGTGTTGCAGGCAGCTGAGGTCACCTGCAACAGTCTTTCCACATTGTGCAGACCAGTAGAGGCTTCCCCGACCATCCAACGTTGTGCCAGCCTCTCATTCTCTTTATTAAGTCTCATCTTCTTGAAATCTGAAACTCTACTACACCATGTCTCTGAATATTGAGTTAAGAAAGTTACAATACTCTACTCCAGTTCAACTCAGCCCACATTTATTTTACTGTTTACTTAGTGCCAGGCACTAAGTTAAGCTGTTGGTGAGAAGGATCTGTGGCTGACAGAGCACCACCTATTAGGTGCCAGGCACTTTGCTGAGAACTTTCTATACATTCTCACCTTGAATTTAATCGGCACAGCAACTCTTTGGGTAAATGTTAACATTTTTATGGTACAGATGAAAATTTAAAGTTTGGAGAGTGCTCACTAGTTTAAGTAGCAAGATAGGAATTTAAATCCAGTTCTCTCTGACTCTATCGCTACTGCTACTACTGCTCTAACTTCTCCTCGACTCTACTAATACTAGTACTACTCTACTCTAACCACTACTACTACTGCTGTACTTTAACTAGCACTAACACGATGACTCTCCTCCTCCTCCCCTAACTCCTCCTCCTCCTCTACTCTATTAGCACGACTACTACTACTTTACTCTAACCACTACTACCCTACTTTTACTACTACTACTACTATTGTATTCTTACTACTCTCTTCCTCCTCCTCCGCTCTACTCTAGTTACTACTACTACTACTCTAACTATGGCTCCTTCTCCTCTACTCCCCTCCTCCTCCTCCTCTTTCTCCTCCTCTTCCTCCTCCTCCTCTACACTGACTACCTTGGAGTCCAAAATTGTTTCCATTATACAGTTCTCAGTTAACAATATATCATAGTTTACTTAACTATTTTTTGTATTTTCAAACTGTCTATTTTAAGTATTAACTGTCTATTTTAAGTATTTCTGCTATTATAAGGAGACACTGTATATAATAGCTTTTGCTGACCTTTAAAAAAATCTTACATATACATATGCGTTATGTATGTGTGTGTGTGTGAGAAAGAAGGCTGGAAGAAAATACACTAAACATTTAATAATAACTACACATGGGGACTGGAATTGAGCGTAGGAGACATAGGGAAAATAACTTTAAAAAATTTAAGAAAATAGAATAGATTTTTTAGAGTAGTTCTAGGGTAGTGGGAAAACTGAGGGGAAGGTGCAGAGACTCCCGTTATCCCCTCCCCCACACCTCCAGCCTCCCCACTAGCAACACGTTCTGCAAGAGTGGTACATTTGTTATTTGATGAACCTAAATTGAGACATCATTGTCACTCGGAATCCATAGTTCACATTCGGGTTCATTTTTGGTGTACATTCCATAAGTTTTGACAAATGTGTATCCACCATTATAGTATCATACAGAATAGATGCACTGTCCTGAAAATCTTCTGTGCTCTTGCTATTCACCCCTCACTTCTCACCACCACCCCTGGCAAACACTGATTTTTTTACTCTCTCCATAGTTTTGCCTTTTCCAGAATGTCATACAGTTGAAATCATAAAGTATATAGACTTTCCCAGTTGGCTTCTTTCACTTAGTAATATGCATTTAATATTCCTCTATGTGTTTTCCTGGCTTGACAGTTCATTTATTTTTAGCACCGAATAATATTCCACTGTCTGGATGTACCGCAGTTGATTTATCCATTCACCTAATGAAGGACATCTTGGTTTGCTTCCAAGTTTTGAATAAAGCTGCTATAGACATCCATGTGTAGGTTTTGTGTGGACATAAGTTTTCAACTCATTTGGGTAAATGCCAAGGGACTCAATTGCTGGATCATATGGTAAGAGTATAGTTTTGTAAGAACTGCCAAACTATTTTCCAAAGCACTGTACCATTTTGTGTTCCCACCAGCAATGGAAGAGTTTGCCTTGCTTCAGATCCCTGACAGCATTTGATGCTGTTAGCATTTTGGATTTGGCCATTCTAATAAGTGTGTAGTGGTATCGTATTATTTTAATTTACAATTTCCTAGTGACATACGATGTTTTCATATGCTTATTTTCCACCTTCTTTGATTAGGTGTCTGTTCAGGTCTTTTGCCCATTTTTTAAAAATCAGATTGTTATTTCCCTATTGTTGAGTTATGAGTTCTTTGTATATTTTGAATAATAGTCCTTTATTAGATATATCTTTTGTACATATTTTCTCCCAGTCCATAGCTTGTTTTCTCATCCTCTTGAAAATTTTTACTTTTTACTTTACATATTTTAGTTTTTTTTGTTCTCCGCCCCTCAAAGGCTATTTGTGATACTTTTTTTTTTTTTTTTTCAAATTACCATTCAGTGCATTCGGAAGCATATAAATAAACTAGGATTTATCAATACTGCAACTGCTGTTAGAAAGATTTCTAGGCAAAATGAAAGATTTTCTCTAACCAGAAACCCAGGTTCTGCCCTGCAAAGAGGAGAGAACAGTAATTATGCTGAATATCTCCCATTGGAGGTAACATTTTTTTTAATAGCTTGTGTTTGGCTATGACCGTGTCATGTATTCCAGAGTTTAATGCCTATATTATACATTCATATGTCTGATAGGGGCTTAGATAAACAGGAAAGTCTCTGCCTCCCTGATAAAAAGTCCTAATGAATTGGATTTCCTTTGGCTCAAAGAAAAAACTGGAGCCAGCTAGAGAGGGCAAAGAAAAAGGTCAAAAATGATAGCATACTAGAGGCCAGAAAAAGCCATTTGGCAGAGGACAGACTTCTTTGGCTGATGGACTTCTGTGGCTCTTATAGGAGGAAGCTCCATATTTATGGTCAAAGACCCTGGGTTCCAGACCAGCCCCACCGTAAACTGACTGTGTGACTTGAACAAGGTGCCAAGCTTTTCTGAGCCACGGTTTCCCTATTTTGGAAAATGCAGATGATAATAATAGTAACTATCTCGAAGGGTTGCTATGAGAATTAAATGATGCTTCACTTTCGAAGTGCTTTGCAAAGAACGAATTGCTTCTCTGAACATGCTATCCAAGTATTCTTTGGGTATTTAGACACATCGTGTTTGCATGCCTGCTGGTGCCGAGCACTGGGTGTATAAGGAACGCTAATACTTGGTACTTACCCTCAAGAAACCGTCAGGCAATATGAAAAGCCACATATGTGGAAGGATCATCCTCTAACTGTTGTACTGGAACTTATACCAGATACTTGCCACTTAAAAATATAGAGCCACCTGTGTTGTTCGTTATTACAAGAATGTTCTCATCTTCCAAAGTAGATTGCAGGCTCCTTGATGGTAGGTGTGGCTTTTAAAAATTTTTTTTTACCTCCCACCGCAATTTATATAGTATTGAGTGAATCATATCTATTACCATATATAGAGGGCTCTCCCCGGACTAGGCTCTGTGTTTAGATCTTTTAGATATATATTTAGATATATCTTATGTGATCTTTAAAACAACCCTGTGAGGAATGGTCTACGGCCATGCCACGCTGAACAAACCCGATGTCTGATCTTGAAAGCTAAGCCGGGTAGGGCCTGGTTAGTACTTGGATGGGAGACCACCTAGGGAGACCAGGTGGTGTAGGCATGAATAATAATAAATAATAAAAATAAATAAATAAAATAACCCTATGAGGGAAGTAATATTATAATTTCAGTTTTACAACAAGGGAACTGAGGCACAGAGCAGTTAAATAACTTTCATGTGGTCTCTCAGCTGTTGAGTGGTGGTGTCAGAATTTGAACCTTGATTTATCTGACTTCACAGCCCATATCTTTAAGTGCTATGTTGAGAGCTCTGGAAATTTGTTGACTGGTTGCTAAACTCACTTCGTGGTCTAAAGTAGAGAACAACTTAGTGTTGAGTTAAAGGGGAGGCATGAGGTGAAGTGTGAGGGACCCCAGAGAAGTGAGAGGGAGCCTATGGGCTCCTGTTGTGTCCCTGGGGGATGTTCCCACACTTGGGGACCACAAACATTTTCCTCATCCTGCTCCATGAGGACTAAGAACATTTTCTGGCTCTCATTTAATAGCAGCCAACTAAAGATCCCTGTGGGTTCCACACACGAGGACAGGTCAGTCAGGACAAGGACCCAGTGTGGTCATAGGGTAGCATATCAAGTAGAGGTCTAGGGGCCAGGTGGGTCTGGGGCTGGGGGTCATCTGGGGTGCTGCTTACACAAGGGCTGAGTGAAAGGAAGTGAAAACAGAACGTGGGAAGGGGAGATGCTGGGAGAAACAGGCAAATTGGGGTGAGGGTGTCGGATGGAGCCTTGCATTGAAAGTTTCAAATTTTCATTGTTCTTGCTCTTTTAAGTGAACGTAATTAGCTCTATCAGTCAGAACTGAGCAGGAAACGGTGCCTGGAGAGGGATGGCCAAAGAGGGCTTAATAAAGGGGCTATTTCTGACTAAAAATCAAGAAGACCGACATGGGATGGTGAAGCACCCTTGGGCTGGCAGTAGGGAGAAGTGCTACCGTGCCTGGGCCAGAAGCAGCAAGGGGACAACAGCAGACACTGGAATGCCCTGGGACCTTTAGCTGTCGGACAGGCCCTTTGACGAGAGCTGTGGTAGAGCAACACAGCCACTGCCCACCTGCAGCTTGGCAGGAAGTGAATTGGGAATAAACACCCCCAACTTCTCTATCTTGCACCCCCTTATTTCCTGCCACTCATATAGGTTTCACCCAACCAGATGCCAGAGGGCAAGACAGCAAACTCATGCTATTTATAGCAGTTAGCAAGCTGAACACAGAGCAGAAGAAGATGGGTCTGGGGGGGGGGCAAACGGAGAATACCCGGTGCCTTTGTCCACGGAAGTGCTTGGAAGCTGCTTCTAAAACAACCCAGAGGCTACCAATAGGAAGTATCTAAATAAACTGTGATATGTTCACACTAGGGAACACTATGCAGCAATTGCAAAGATTGACTAGATCAATAGGTAATGATGTAGGTGGATCACTGAGTCATATTGTTAGTGGTGAAGTAAATTACAGAAAGATGCCTAGAGTAGGATGGTAGGTTTCTCTCTCTCTCTCTCTTTCATACACATCCACACACCCATAAGTCTATTAAATGTCCCAAGTCTATTACCTCTTATAGTGTTGTGTATATGTATAAGTATAGTGTATACATGTAAAATCTGCAATGGTAACAGGGTTTGCATTGAGGAGGCGGGAGGAGGCTCCAGACTGGGTGGTAGTAAAAGGGGGCTTTAGGTGTGGTTAACACTGTTGCTTCCCTAATGGCAGCCATTCCCTCCGATTCTTCCATGCTAGCAATTCCAGTTTTGTTCAGATATCAGTGGGTAGCACTGTGCTCAAGAAAAGTAGGTCCAGGTGTCAAATCGTGATTGATCTAAGCCAAGTATACTTACACTACTCCCTTTGCCTGTGATTTATCCAGCGGTAGGCATGTGACCTAGTCCACTGGTGACTTGTAAGAAGTGTTTTTTTCCTTTAATAACAAAGAGAGAGTATAGTGAACAAAGAGTTCTGCCTCTCCTCTTCGTTTCTGTCTTGTGGTGATGTTTGAAAATGTGATCCTTGGAGCGATGGCAACCATCTTATGATCATGAGGGAAAGGACCCAAAACTGTAGAGACAGCAGCAGTCCAGCACCCTGACGTCATTTCGCTGTTCCAAAGCAGAAATCATCCTTCCAACTTCTTATTACCTGAGATATTTAGATGCCTCTATTGCATAAACAATTGTTAGCTGAGGCGTTTTGTTACAATGAAATACATCCTAACCAATACAGTAGCTTAATCTGAAATAGTTTAAGAATTTTCTCAGGAGACTTTATTCCTGTGCTATTTGTATAATTAAACATTTCGTAAAGCCACCTCAGGCACTCATACTTATTCTGTAGAACTGACCTGGTCCACCTTCTGCTGACTCCCTGGGGCTCTCTCTACCCTTCAGGTCCTCGCTTGCCTTGTCTCAGGGTTACTGGCTGAGCTACTTGATTGATGACTCAGATGGACAAGACTTTTAGAATATACCTCTATCCCTCCTTGGGCTTCTCCATCCCCTCCACCTCCTCGAGCTGAGGGACAGGACTCTCTGCAGGGAAGAGCCTGCCATTTGGTGACAAAAGAGGTTTGGGGAGACACGAGAGGTGCGCCAGAGTGGGAGAGGCCTGGAAGTCTGGGCCTAAAGCCGAGAGCAGGATTTCATCTCTGTGAGATTCCTTTGTTCTGCCCCTAGGCCTGGTGTGTGAAGATTATCAAGAAGCTCCTTCTAGGTTTATCCAAGGAAGTTGCACAGCTTCTGATTTCTGAGGATGTCTTTAAATCACTAGTACTCACTGCCTCCGCTGAAGGTCCTGTAGAGGGGATTTGATCCCCATAGTGACAGAGGCTTGTGAAAATATCTTCAAGGAGAGAATAAGTGTCTTGGGCGGGTTTGCATTTGTGAAAGGTCACCCTGGAGGCCGGAAGACTTGGGAGGTCCTGTTGATAGGCTGAGGGAGAGAAGCTGAGGTTTTAGTTGCAGCCCAAGATGGGGCGCAGGGGAGGGAACGGGTGTTTGTTCCCTCCTTTCTTTCACTGTGGGCGATGCTCTACTTATGGTGGCAAGTTTTCTGCATTCTTCAAAGCAAAGGCAGAGATCTTTGGGATGCTGTTTTTCAGGGTGCTTCAGGGAGCTTCTCTCACGGTTTCCTTTGTGGTATTTAGCAGTTCAGTTCCTGGTTAATCATTTCTTTGCAGCAGCTCAGTTGGGGGTTGAGAGAACAGGACTCTATTGTTCCTTTGCTACTCCGAGCTCTGCACCCCCACTGTGAGTGTTAGGTACCCGCTTCCTCCATCCTTCTCCACCTGCCCTCCTCCCGTTTGCTCTTCCTCTCCAAATCTACAGAGGGTTGCATTCAGGTTCGCAGGAAAGGGATACCTGTCTTTAAAGACTAAGGTGGAGGGTGAGAGGGAGAGGATAAGGAGAAGCAAAACTTCTGCCTCCAATGCCTGGCTGTTTCATTATGCATGCTTCTCTCTTTCTCACTGTTTTTTGGAAAAGCTGAAAATAAGTTCTTTTGTAATACTGCCTTGTAATTCACACTTTCCTGTTGAGTCCCTCAAACTGCAGCCACAGCCACTTAAAGAGGAGTTTGACGCAAGCTTCCTTCGGCAGGCGCTAATTCAGGATGTTCCAAGGCTGTTGATCTTGCTCCTTCTAAACTAGTCAAGGGGCCAAGGAGGGAATCTAGGAACCCCGAGCCAGAAGTCGCCACCAGCGTCTCTACCACCAATTCAGGCTTTTGAACTTGCTGGTCCTCAGGACTGCTGTTCGACTCACTTTTTCAGGCAATGTTTGGAATCATTAAAAACTTCCCTTGGAAGACATCGTGGAAATCCGTTAATGCCAAGACCCTCATTCTCTAGGCCAGAGAAGTGACTTTCCTGCTTAAAATGACTAGATTGGCCAGTGGGGGAACAGGGAATAGAATCCCAAAGTCTGGACTCTCAATCCTTTCCCATTAAGTTAGCCTTTATTAATTTCTTGGGTTTTATTTCTTTCATTTAAGTTTTTATTATGGAAAAATTCAAACATATACAAAAGTAGGGACGAGTATAATGAATACGCATGCACTCACCACTCTATTGCATCGTCCTTGTTCTGACGTTCTTGTTTTATCTGTTCCTTTACCTCGCTCCTTTGCAACCAAATTTCATACCATTTTATCTGTTAATACAGCAGCATGTATCTCTAACAGAAAGCTTTAAAAATAAGGTTAACCATAGTACCATTATCACACTCAAAAAATTAACAACTTAGTATTGTAATACCTAGCCTGCGATTGTTTCAAAAATGTCTTTTTGCAGCTTGTTTAAATCAAGATCCACACATTGCATTTGTTGATTTTTAAAAAAGGGCTTTTAAACTGTAATAGTCCCTCCTCTCAGACATCCCCCATGCCATATGTTTGTTGGAAAAACTGGGTTATCTGTCCTTTAGAATTTAGCATATTCTGAATTTGGCTGATTGAGTACTGCTGGTGTCCTTTAACACATATATCCATCCCATTTCTTGTAAATTGGTACTTAGACGTAAAGCAGAGGTTCATAACTGGAGATTCACCCACTCCACAACCCATGACAATGTGTGGAGATATTTTTGATGGTCACAACTGGGTGGTGCTATTAGCATTGAGGAGAGGCCAGGGATGCTGCTACACATCCTATATACACAAGAAAGAATTGTGTCCCAAGACATGAATTTTTAGAAACCTGATGTTAAGGCTAATCAGGGATTCAGGAAGTGTCAACCTGACATCCATTATAAAGTTAGCCAAACAGATATTTGGAGAGTAAAAGAGAAGGCTATTAATAGACATTAAACCGGGAATGTCTCTGGCAAACAGGGCCATGTGGTCATCCTGTTCATTGACTTTTCAAGAGCTTTATTTAAATCCAATTGATTTTCTTTTATGTTTCCCCCAGTTTTTATAAAAGTTACATGGGTACACAATTTAGAGTCACATGATTCTATACTCATTGCTACAGCAGTTCTCTGGTTCCTCCCATTTTCTCTTCCCAAGAGGCAGCTAGTTCCTTTAACATTTATTTTTGCATATCCTAATAATGGGCTTCAATTGCTACTTCTTGGGCAGTTAAATTTTGGGCATTTTCTAATGACTTCTCTCTAAAGAATATGGTCATCTCTCTATTTTCCAATAAAGCTCCCCAACCCACTGTTCAGCTCTTTTTCTATCTCTTTATGGTCTCAGAATAAATGTTGATTTTTGTTGTCTGCTCATGTTTAAGACTAGGATATTAAAAAACCAGTTAATTCTGATCTCACGAGTAGGGCTTGTTGACTGCAGCTTCACTGCAAGGTTATCTGGCTATGCTGTTCCTTTAGGGAACTCCCAGTTTCAGAAAGTTTAAGTCTTTCTTCTTGGGCCAATCAGATTGCTCAGAGAGGGGTTTTGTCTGGAGGAGATAGGCCTGGTTGTCAGGGTTCCAGGAGCCATGTAGGCTAGAGGGCTGCGAGTCTCATCGCTTAGCCTGTGGACTTTCCTGTTTTTGTTCTAATTTTCTTGCCATCGGCGGTGCCTGCTGTCATCCAGTCCACAGATCCTCTGTTAATTTCCTCCAGAGAATAAGCCTAAGTCTAACGGAAGGACAATGGAAAAGCAGTTGACCAGTTGTGCAGAGTTGGGGAAGGAACCTAAGGATCAAACTGCTATATATTTTTAAAATGGCTTTATTGAGGTACAATTGACATAAAATAAATAGCACTTATTTTGCAATGTACAGTTAGATAAGTTTTGACATATGTATACATCTATGAAATCATCACCACAGTCAAGATAATGAACATATTAACTGTTCCCCAAAGTTTCCTCCTTAACCCCAGGCAACTACCAATTTGCTGTCTGTCACTATAGATGAGTTTGCATTTTCTTAAATTTTATATAAATGGAATCGGTACATTATATGCACTTTTTTGGGGAGCGGTTCTGGCTTTTTTCAATCCATATGATTATTTTGAGATTCATCCTTGTTGTCGAGTGTATCAATGGCTCATACCTTCTTATTGCTAAGCGGTATCCATTGTAGTGATACATCACAATTTGTTTATCCGTTCACTTGTTGATGGACATTTGGATTACTTCCAGTTTTTGGTTACTACATTATGAACATTTATGTGGAAGTTGTGTGTAGACATAGTTTTTCATTTTTCTTGGAGTTAACACCTAGGAGTGGAATGGTTGGATTATGTGGTTAGGTGCGTTTTTAACTTTTAATGACACTGCCACACTGTCTTCCAAAGTGATTGTACCATTTGACATTCCCACCAGCAATGGATGAGAAAATTCTGGCTGCTCAACATCCTAACACATGATTTGGTCAGTCATTTAAATTTAGACGTTCTAGCGTGTAGTGGTATCTCATTGTGGTTTTAATTTGTATTTCCTCATGGCTAATGATGCGCATCTTCATGTGCTATTTGCCATCTGTATATTGTCTTCAGTCAATCGTCTGTTTAAATCTTTTGCCTATTTAAATAATTTTATTATTTCGTTTGCATAATATAGAATTTCAAGATTTCTTTACATATTTTGCATATGAATCCTTTATCAAATATATGATTTTTATATATTTTATATATTTACTCCCAGGCTTGTCTTTTTATTCTGTTAACAATGTCTTTCAAAGATCAAATGTTCATAATTTTGATAGAGTCCAATTTATGCTTTTGTTGTTATACCTAAGAAATCTTTGCTTCACCCAAAGCTGCAAAGATTTTCTACTATTTTCTTCTTTTGGGTTTTAGTTTGCAGTCTGTGATTCATTTTGAGTTAATTTTTTTCTGTGTGGTATGGTCTGTGTCTAGATTCATTTTTTCTTTTTGCATGTGGGTGTTCAGTTTTTCTAGCACTATTTGCAGAAAAGACTATCTTTGCTCTATTGTATTGCCTTTACTCCTTTATCAAAGATCAGTTGACTATATTTATGTAGGTCACAGCCTTTTTA
>NW_006434709.1:5632947-5646129 GCF_000325575.1 Pteropus alecto | reverse complement strand
TAAATATATATATTTACATATCTTATGCTAACTTTAGGTTTCATTTGCTTTTCTTTTTCTAGTTTCTTAAATTGGAAAGAAGCTGAGGTTGTTGATTTGAAACTTCTTTTTTATATTTCCTAAGTTAGGCATTTAGGGCTATAGATTTTCCTCTAAGTTCTGCTTTAGTTGGAAATACAAATTTCGATATACTGTGTTTTCATTTTCCTTCAGTTCAAAATACTTCTTCATTTCTCTTTCGATTTCTTCTTTGACTCATGGGTTAGTTTTAAACATTTGGGATTTTTGAGATATATTTTTCTTATTGATTTCTATTTTAATTTCCTTTTGGTCTCTGCATGACTTGAGTTTTTTAAAATTTATTGAGACTTATTATGTGGCCCAGAATATGGACTCTTTTGGTAAGTGATCTGTGTGTACTAAAGAAGAATGTATGTTCTGGCAATCTTGGGTGGTGATAGAAGCTGAGGCAGTCTTTGAGCTCATCTTAATTTCCTGTCTCTCAGGAAATGAATAGTAAGGAAATGATTCCTTTCTATGGCTGTACTTTGTTGCCTGATAGCCAATGTCTTGAGGACAATTGTTTCAAATATTTTGTCTGTTTTATAAATTGTGTCTGATGGGAAGATAAGCCTAATCCCTGCTGCTCCATCTTGGCCAAAGCGGAAATCTCTTCGAGCTGCTTTTAATCAGGTTTTCAACCAATATTCCAGTTGGTCCTACTTTAACCTTCTACTTCAGAAGTACCTGGTTCTGACAATTCCTGAGGCTTTGCAGGGCTCTAAGATGTCAGTTGTATTGTTTCTTGATTTTCCTACTCCTGGCTCTAGAATCTAACAGATATTCTAGAGTTATTAAAGCAGAACTGGGACTACACAGGGGGCACTGAAATTGGACAGTCACGGCTGAGCTTGCCATTTCCTCATGAGGATACATTGCCTGTAACTGCGCCTCCAACTCAAATATCATCAAGCGTCCTACAGAAAGGAAAAATGAATGCAGAACACTGGTGCAAGACAACAGGAAGGGGTAGCCGACATAATTCACCCTGTTTAGACTACTCTGCCTCAGTCTCTTGCGGCCGTGCAAGAAAGAAGGCCTAGTGTTCTCAGATCTTCCCCTAACTCAGAGAAGCTGGAGAATTCAGAATTTCATGCAAAATTTCTATTTTTAAAAATCTTGACAACTAATCCAAATTTTAAAACATGTCGTGGGTCCAAAGAGAATCCAACTAAGACCTTGTTGGGCTGCCACTTTGGTACCTTTGGATTCTCATGTCTGCTCTACCTTTGCTTGTTACTGCTCTATTATGCAGGCAACTTTGCTGCTTCCTTGTGTGTCTCTGCTCCCCAACTATTGGCTCACATGTGACCCTAGTTTGCCATGGTACCCACTCTCACCCCCATTCCACATGACCTTTCAGTTCAAGTTCTTAGTTCCAGGTCACTGACTCAGTGTTTCAATATTACAATTTCAAGTTCCCAGAAGAGAGACTCTGATTGTCTTGCTTTGGTCTTACCAACTGTGGTTGCAGGAGGTCAAGTAGGGTCCTATCTGCTGGCCTCTTGAGACCTGAGAGTGAGACAGTTCTCTATGGATAGTAAGGAAATGATTCCTTTCTATGGAAACCAACTGAATCATACAAGGGGAGACCTGGAAATGACCTTAGAAAGATTGAGTCAAACTTCATCATATTACATATGAAGAAACTGGGGCTTAGAGAAGTGAAAGGACTTCTTCAAGTTCAAAGACTTTATTAGTTAGAAGTAGGGCTGAGTCTGGGATTTAGTTGCATAGCCAAGTTTTCTTTCTTCTGTATTTCATGAGAGCAGGAAATCCATCAATGTCCTTAATGCAATGCTTGATGCATGGTAGATATTCAGTGAATATTTGTTGAATAAAAAGATGTGCTGAGTTATGTAATGTTAGCATATATTTTTTTTTATAAGTTAGGATAAGATTTAACTACTTATAACAGAAAATCCTCAAAACAATGACTTTCATGTGAAAGAAGTCTGGAGCTAGGATGGACCTTTAGGATGTCAGCAACATCTCCGTCTCCTTATTTCTGTTTTGTCATCCTCAGTGCATAACTTCCATCTTTAAATTTGCCTTAGGGTACTGGAACTTCAGTCATATACTTGATTCTAGGATGGAAGAATATAGAATGGGTCTATGGCAAAAAGATTTCCTGGAAGTTCCGCCCCACTTTGCTTATATAGCTCTCATAGTTTGAAACTTGGACATGTGGCCACACTTGGTGCCAAGGGAGGCGAGGAAAAGGAAGTTGGATACATTGGCTCCTTGACTAAATCTGGGTTTCGTTAAAGAAATAGGATGGAATGAATATTTGGTAGACGGCTAACAATGTCTGCTAGGACTGAAGAGTTAATTGATTGAAATATGTTCCCTGAAGTTTCGATATGCACAATATCCAGAACAAAATTCTGAAGGCCTTTAAAGATACTTATCAGAAGAGATGCAAACAGATAAAATACTGGTTTGGTTTTGATAACATTCTATTGTTCTGGTTCAATTGCTTTAGAAAACCTTGGTTCAGTTATAGTTCGTAGTAGTTCAATAGGATTTTATTGGTTTTCATTGAAATCTTTTTGGGTGAGTCCACGATTTAAAGATAATATTTGGTTTCAGTTTAGTACTAAGTTTCATAAATTAGTGTGATCCCTTCCAATTTTTGGTTCATAGCTTGGGTCAACTCCAGTTCCTGGCTATGATGTATCCACACTAGGAATTTTGCGTTTATCATTTAGAAGAGCCGAGATAGGCCAAATAACTGATTTACGTTTAGACAGGAGTTTATTAATCCCGCTTTTCACATGCAGGAACTAGTAATTCTAATGACTTTGAACAATTCTAAATTTATCCCTGTGATTTGGCGTGGCTAAAGATCTCACTTATGATAGATACGCCAAAATTAACAAATTAACACATTCGTCTGTTACTTTCTTGTTCTACTATATAAATGCACCTAATTTAAAACTTCTCTGTTCTAACTCATAAGTTTTACATTTCTAGGGTCTGAGATTTTTTTTTTAACCACATTAGCTCTAGAACACTACACTAGATTTTGTCTCCATGGTATCTCAGAAAGTACACTTAAAATTAGAGATTGTAAATTCAAATTTTTTTTTTCCGTGGGGACTAAGGAGGTATTGTAAATTTCAGAAGCAGAACATGTGTTGGGAGTGATGATGCTTCTGTTAAAGGAAACCTAGCTAATCAAAGCTTTGGAGGAACTGTGGCTCAACATTGCTACATAGTATAACATTTTAATGAGAAACTGGAGATCTGAGTTCATATGAAGAATCCTGATCGTTTACATATCATTCACTAATTTAAAAAATTAAAATCAATGAGTGGGTCACTACTGTGCAGGCCAAACAATACATGTCTGATTCTTGGGCTGCTGGTGTAAGTATCTGCTTTAAATGCTCTATATTTCTTTATGTCCTTCTCATTCTCTATGCTTATTCTGCACTTATTCTTTTGAATGCAAATGTTGTTAAAACATTTGAAAGTGGCTTTCTACTTTCACTGGTATCATAACATTGCCTGTGATTCAAAATATATTGCCTTAGAGTCAACCTGTATATTTCTTCTTATTGTCTAGGAAAGAATAATTCAATCAGAAGATGATGATAATGAGGCAAGAAATTCATTTCTCTGGGTATGATCATATACTTCTTATAGTCATTGGCCATCTCTATGAAATCCATCTGGTCACTTTGCACATATGACTATTGGTCATAAAGTAAAAAAGACAAGAGGATATAAACAATGCATTACAATCCATCCCACATAATCAATCAAGGAACAGGTCTGCATGTTTATATGCTACTTATTTATTTTCCAAAATGCATTCAGTGAGTGCCAACTATGTGTTAGGCCTATGATAGGATGGCAAGTGGAATGTGGAGTGGGGACATGCTTTTTCTGGGCTTTTTTGTCAAGGGAATTAAGGAGAATTCAGGGAAAGGAGGCTTTTATCCTCTGGTCATGCTCTGTGAGGATGTAAGCTTTGAAACATCCAGCGGACATCATTTCTTCATCAGGAGGAAGCTGGTCTGAGAGCATAAGGTAAGATGTGTTCTCTCCCCCCGGACACTGAACAGCTTTCTGACTTGTCTCCTTGACTTCACCCTTGTTCATCAATGAGGTCTGCTCTGAACATAGGAATTGAAGTGATCTTTAAAAACGAAAGTCATATGTCACTCCTTGGCTCAAAACCCTGCTTTGGGTCCCTGTCTCACACAGAGTAAAAACTGAAGTCTTCACTATGGCTTACGGCTCACAAGTGACTTGCCCCGTTTGTCTCTCTGTCTTCATCTCCTATAATAATCCACCTTACTCACTCTAATCCAGCTGCTCCTCCAAAATGCCTGGCAGGACTTTTGCACGGAAGTGTCCCCAAAAAATTTCCTGTAGATTTTTCAAGTCTAATACTCTCTACTCCAAGTGTTCAAATTTCATGTTCTCATTGAGGCTTGGTTTAATTGATTTGCACTCTGTAGCCACACCATCACTTCTCTTTCTTGCCTTTGATCTTGGCCCTGAGCGACTCCAACTCCATGACCACTAGGACTGGTCTTATAGAAGAAAGGACTTAGAGGGTGACTGGGATGAGTGGGGGAGTGAAGCTTCCTTGAAATGGCAAACTTAGCGATTTATCGGAGCTTTGCTTTTGTGTGCTAATCTGACTCATTTTAGGTTGTTATTTTTCACTGGCAATTATTTTTCACTCCAGAAATCCCCCAGATTTACTTACACAGAGTGACTTAGCCTTTTCACGGAACACATCATCTCTTTATTTTTGGATCTGTTTTTTAAAAAACTACCAGCCCCTCCAAACCTCCCAAAAAGCTGTGCTGGAAGCTGAGACACACATAGCCCAGGACTGAGCACCTACTATACCTCCAAAGACAAGGAAGGTCTAGAGGCCAGAAGCCTTCCTCCATTTTTCTTTCCTTCTTCCCTTCCTCCCTTCCTTCCTTGCTTAAAAACCCTTCATTCTTAATTTGGTTGGCTATAGTCATTAACAGTTACTAAGCATCTGTTAGAAGTAAGAAATTTTATAAAGATTTAAATGAAGAGAGGATATGTGCTTAGAAAGATGTCTATAATTTACTTTCAAAATGTTTGACATAGACAGATAATCTTAAATTTGTGCTATTTGGTTTAAGCTCCAACTCCAAGAGCAGCAGCTCTTGCCAAGATCACAGAGTCCAAGGCCTGGCCAGCCTCATTCTAATCAGGAAGTTCGGGCAGTTACTACAAGCACTAATGAAACCCTATCTTTCTCAATACTTTATGCTTCACTAATTAGCATAGTGAATGTCAAAAAGGGGTTTATTGATGAAGGTGGTAGCTACTAGCCTGCATAATGAAAGTGGGCTCTCAATTTGATGAAATTGAACATATTTGAGATGTACTAAATGGGCTAAAATTTCAGAGCCTCTTGCAGGAAAAGGGTGGAAGAATCTAGCAAGGCTTGTAGGTAGCCTGCACCCTTAGATCAAGCAATAGACACTTGATCCCTAAATGATCCCACATCCAGCCGTTGGTTTAGGAGGATGTCTGGTGACTTAATGCTACCTGTGCAGGTAACAGAATCTCGTTTCTATAATGTTGTCATGTCTGCCTCAGAGAAACCTTTTGTATGAGGTGGTGGTCAAAGCATTACAAGATAGAAAGCTTCGACTTCACAGGACTTATGGAACAAGCTTTATAAACAGATCTGTGTTCGCTTGTTTATATGTCATCTTTTAGTAAATGTTTGTATATGGGGCAGAATTTGGTTTGAGGTTTCCCATCAGTGTAAAGGAGAGCAGCTAATCCCCTCCCACCTCCAACTTCTTCAGTGGCTACTGTTTCCACCCAAAGTAACCAATGTTGTATATAACTAAGTTTTCAATAACTCCCTCCCCACAGAGAATTTGCATTTTCACTAGAACAATTAATGATTGGAATAACAATAAGAAAAAACTGCAACGCAAAAAAGAACCATACTTCATATAAAGCACAAGCGGGAGTGTCAAGGGTGTCCTCCCACCTACTTTTTAATTGCTCCCTGGCAAAGATGTTAAAGCAGCTGTTTTTTTTATTGATAATAAAAGATTATAAAACTGAAAAAGCAAATGAAAAACAAAAAACAATGCACAAGCAGGAACAGGAAGGCTTCAGAAGGAGCAGGAAAGAATGAACGGGGTATTCTAGTTTTTGTTTTCTTTTTTTCTTTTTGTCAGCTTTATTGTATTGAGGTATAATTTACATAACATAAAATTCACCAATCTCAAGTGCATGATTTGATGAATTTTGACGAATGTATGTATACGTGTGTAACTGCCATTATAATCAAGATACAGAACATGTTTATCAGCTCCAGAAGTTCCTTTCTTTCCCTTTGTAGCCAATTCCCTTCCTCAACTCTTGGCCCCTGACAACCACTGATCTGGTTCCATCACCATAGTTTTGACTTAATAAAAAAATTTATAAAAAGGAAATACAATCTGTAGCCTTTTGAGCCTGGCTTCTTTCATGTGGCATAATGTACCTGAGCTTCACCCATGTTGCAGTGTACATCACAGTCCATTCCTTTTTATTGCTGAGTAGTATTCTATTGTATGGTTGTACCACAATTTGTTTATTTCTTCGCCAGATGATGGGCATTTAGGTTCTTTCAAGTTATGATTATTATGAATAAAGTTGCTATCAGCATTCATGTATATATTTTTGTATGGACACATAGGCTTTCATTTCTCAGATAAATATCTGGAATTGCTAGCTCATATGATGTCTATTTAAGTTTATAAGAAACAACTATACCGTTTTTTTTAAAGTATGCACCTTTATTCATGCTCACTCCCCACTTTATTACTCCAAGTTAGTAAAGATTTTCTCAGACTACTTCTCTTGGCGTTTTATTTTCAGGTTCATGGAATAAATCTAATAAATTATTGTTGTTAGTATTACTAGCATGATCTTTTTTTTGTAGTCTTTAAATGTATGTATATTTAATTTAAAAAATTAATAATAATTTTTTATTTTTCAGTTACAGTTGGCATACAAAACTATATTAGTTTCAGGTGTACAAGATAGTGATTAAACATCTGTATAATTCACAAAGTGCTCACCTGATAAATCTAGTGCCCCTCTGACACCATACATAGTTATTACATTATTGGCTATATTCCTTGTGCTATACTTTCTATGTACATGACTATTTTGTAACTACCAATCTGTACTTCTTAATCCCTTCCCCTTTTTCATTGATCCCCCTAATCTCCCTCCCATCTGGTAACCCTCAAAATGTTCTCTGTATCTTGAGTTGTTTTCTGCTTTTTTGTTTATTTATTTTGTTCTTTAGATTCCACATATATTTGCAATCGTATGGCATCTGACTTACTCCACTCAACATACTACCCTCTAGGTATCTCTAAAAAAGATATTGTGAAATATCTTTTTTCATCCCATTCCTTGTAGTCTGTGTGTGTCTTTTAATCTGAAGTGAGTCTCTTGCAGGCAGTATATGTAGGGGTCTTGTTTCCTTATCTATTCAGCCACTCTATCTTTTGAATGGAGCATTTAATTCTTTTTCATTTGAAATACTCGTTGAAAGATATATAGTTATTGCCATTCTTTATTTAGTCTTTTGATACATATTTTTTCTTCTTCTTAAAGAAGTCCCTCCAACATTTCCTGTAATACTGGCTTGGTGGTGATGAACTCCTTTAACTTTTTCTTGTCTGAGAAGCTCTTTATCTGTCCTTCGATTCGATAACTTTGCTAGGTAAAGAAATCTTGGTTGTAGGTCTTGGGTTTTCATCACTTTGAATATTTTGTGCCAAGCCCTTCTGGTCTGTGAAGTTTCTGTTGAGAAATCAGCTGACAGTCTTATGGGCGTTCTCGTATATGTAACTAATTGCTTTTCTCTTGCTGCTTTAAGATTCTCTCTTTGAATTTAACCTTCGGCATTTTAATTATGATGTGTCTTGGTGTGGGACTCTTTGGGTTCATCTTGTTTGAGATTCTCTGAACTTCCTGGGGTTATATGTCTATTTCCCTCACCAGGTTAGGGAAGTTTTCCATCATTATTTCTTCAAATAGGTTTTAATTCCTTGCTCTCTTTCTTTTTTTTCTGAAACCCCTATTATGTGAATGTCGTTATGCTTGATGTTGTCCCAGAGGCTTCTTAAACTATCTTCAGTTTTTTGGATTTTTTTCTTGTTGCTGTTCTGATTGGGTGTCCTTTGCTACCCCATCCTCTATGTTGCTGATTCAATCTTTCATTTCATCTGCTCTTTCAATTCCCTCTTTATCTCAGATATTATATTCTTCATTTCTGACTGGCTCCCTATCATGTTTTCCATCTCCATTTTATGTTGTTTTTTTTTTTAATCTCTTCGTTAAAGTTCCCACTGAGTTCATCTACTCTTCCCCTGAGTTCCTTGAACATCCTTATAACCAGTGTTTTAAACTCTGCATCTGGTGTCTGGCTTGTCTCCATTTTGGTGAGTTCTTTTTCTGGAGCTTTGCTCTGTTCCTTCATGTGGAACATGCTTCTTTGCCTCCCCATTTTTCTGCCTTCCTGTGTCTGTTTCTATGAATTAGGTAGAGTTCCTAATTCTAGTAGAGTGGCTTTATGTAGTAGATGTGCTGTGGGATCCCTTGGAATAGACCTGAGAAGGGTCTAGCTGCAGGACAAGTTCAGCTGCAGCCTGGGCACCTCCCGCACCACCTGGTAAGAGTTACCAAGCAAGCCACATATGGCTGCCACCAGTGCTGGGCTTATAGGTGCCTTGAAGGGCCAAGTCAGCAACCAAGGCTGGCTGTCACTGGTGTAGGGCTAGGGGCTGCTCAGCAAGAGGTACTGGGCACACCAAGGCCAGATGCTACTTCTTTGGATTTTGTGAGCCTTTGAGGGATTTTATAAAATTGCTCAGCAGGAGCCAAGACAGTCCATTTGTATGGAATAAATCACTGGAAGCGGCTTGGGTGGGCTCATAAGCTGGGAGAGGCAGAGTCTCAGGGAATCCCCTGGGCAGAGCAACCAGAGTTATACAGGTTTATGGTGTCTGCATCTGCAGGCTGGGAGGGAGGAGAGTTCAACAAAGGAGCAATGGCTTCTGCTTTCACCTCTGACCTGGAGCCAGTCGCCCCTCCAGTCCTTACTCTGAACCCCCACAGCTCAGCGCCTCCCTGTATGACCCTAGTGCCCCTCAAGCCACTGCCCCAGCGCTGGAGCTCATAGCGAGCAAGTCCATTAGTGAGCAAGGTTGGGCATGGGCCCTTTTAGAGGAAGGTCTCTGCTTTCTGCAGCCTTCATCTCATTCAGCTGCAACCTCTGCTGGTTCTCACAGCCAGAGGTTGTGGGGACTTCTTTTTCTGGCACTGGAACCCTGGGCTGGGGAGTCCAGTGTGCGGCTGGGACCCCTCACTCCTCAGGTGGGGGAGGTGGCTCTGCAGCCAAGATAACCCTCCCAATTCTTGATGGCCACATGTGGTTGGGGGACTAGGCCATTTCATATCTTTGCCCCTCCTACTGTTTTGAGGTGACCTATTATTTGAAGTGACCTAGTTGTAGGGCTTCTGTTCAGCCAGACCTCCGGTGACACTGTGTACTGGTTACTCTGTAGTTTTGTTATAATTTTGATGTGGTTGCTAGAGGAGGTGTGCACTGTCTCTACCTCATTGAATCCCCATAATGGTTTTTAAAGTACCTGTACTCCCACCAGCAAAGTATGAGAATTCAGTTACTCCATATCCTCACCAACGTTTGGTATTGCCCATCTTTTTAATTTTAGCCATTCTAATGGGTGTGTAGTGGTATCTCATTGTGGCTTAAATTTGCATTTCCTGATGACTAATGATTACCATCTCTGCTTATCCTTTTTTTTCATTTGTATATCTTTGTGAAATATTTGTTCAATTTTTTTGCCCTTTATTTTCTTCTTACTGAATTTAGGAGTTCTTAATGTATCCTAGATACAAGCCTTTTGTTAGATATTTGTTTTGCAAATATTTTTTTCCTAGTTTGTGGTTTTCCTTCTTGATTCCTTAACTATGTTTATTTGTTTAGTTTCTGAACTGTCTTTTAAAGAGTGAAATTTTAAATTTTGATGAAGTTCAATTTATGCATTTTTCCTTTAGTGTTCTATTTAAGAAATCTTTGCCTAACCCAAGGCCACCGATATTTTCTTCTAAGTATTACCCTAGTAATTTTATAGTTTTATCCTTTGTATATGTCTGTGATCTAAAATATTTTACTTTTTTTTTTATATGGTATGAGGTAAGGGTTGGGATTTCTTTTTTTGCTTATGCATATTTTATTCTTCCTGCTCCTTCCATTGAATGACTATCTTTAACCCTATTGGAGTACCTTGACACCTTTAAAAAATCAATTGG
The DNA here is from genome assembly GCF_000325575.1 of Pteropus alecto. Lineage (NCBI taxonomy): Eukaryota > Metazoa > Chordata > Mammalia > Chiroptera > Pteropodidae > Pteropus > Pteropus alecto. The sequence continues at coordinate 5,635,707 of NW_006434709.1, read as the reverse complement.
CTTGTTCTAGCAGCGAGATTGAAGCTCCCCCGCCAGTTTTACCGTAATTTATACCCTCCCTACCTATCCAAGGAAAGAAGAAGGGAGGGAAGTAACAGTGTTGCATATCCGTTGTGGGCCAGATATTGTGCTAAGTGTTTTACATGTCTTTTCTCATTTAGCTCCACAACAACACTGTGGGTAGGAATTATTATTTTGAAAGGTTAGAAGTCTTGTCCATGGTGACATAGTTGGGAAATGGAGAAGTTAAGATATTAAGCCTGTCTGATTCTAAAAACACTATGCTACTGTACCAATCTTATCCCAGGTACTCCCCAGTGTTCACATTTATTTGGGAGATTATTTGTTAATACCCAGTTTACTGAAATATTTTGTAACGTGAATCCTCCAACAATTACGTAAATAGTATTCAACTGATCTTGTGATTACTTATTATTTGTATGCCCTCAAACTCCCATTTCTCTAGTTGCTGTCTCTTGTCCATCTGCCCCTTCTCCATCCTCCTACTCTTTTATATACATGGTTCCCTAGGAAGCAGCCATATTCTTCCATGGCTCGGCCACCCTGGTCTCAGATGGACACCTGATGGTTTGGACCAATGATCTGTTCCCTGAAATTTTTAGCTAGAATGCAGATAGTCAAGCTGTCACTTGTTGGTTGAGGGCTGCTGCTGATGGTAGTGGTGGGTGTAAATTATCTGCAAGAGCAAGCTCCAGCAGGCAGAGAAAGCCCTTAGGCAAAGAGATGCAGGTTGGCAGCTGGAAGTTGGGCAGCTGCCTGAAATGAAAGGGAGAAAGAAATGGGTGTGGCATCAACAGCTTCTGCTAGAGAACACTTATCACACTTTCCCTGTCTGCGTGCCTGTGTGAGGCACCACTTCCTTAATAAAAGTATCACATGGCAGTGATATATTTATATTAAGGTAGACTCAAATTAATTTGGGGTTTAAGATCAATGGAAGAAAAAACAAATTCTTTGTCTGATTATCGCTAAAAGCCCATCTCTTCTGTTTGACTATAAGGTTTATAAGGACAGAAGCTGTGTCTTTATTTGATCCCTGTTTTATCCTCAGATTCTAGCACAGCGCCTGGCACATAGCAGAAACTCAACGCGTTTTTATTGAATGAACAATGTATAACTAGAAACAATATGAGGTATTGCGAGATGTCTAAATTTTGGGAAAATCTGAATGTGTGCAACATTAAAATATGTATCTTTACAGCTCCAGAATGTCATTGTTAGATTAAGAATATATCACTGTGTGACAAACAAGTTGATTTGCTTATAAAATTATTAATTCTATGTTTAGAGGTGTAACAACTTTGAAAAACATTGGAGGATTTTTTCTTTTTTAACTCAAAAAAGTCTAAGAAGTGGGGTGGGAGGGAGCTGATTTTTCAGCTGTTTGTTTTCTTTCCCCTCCCAACTCTGAGGTTTCTATATGCTATTAAAACTGAGCCAACAATCCCTGGCTTGGATTTTGTCTTTCGTTGGAAGCAGAAGTTCCTCCCTTAGGCACATTTCATGGAGGGGTATTTTTTGAAAGAAAGGCTGCTCAGTTTTCATTCACAAGAGAAGAGTATATTTTCAGAAGCTACTATGGGAGAGAGGGTATCTTTGTATTCACATGCAGAGCCTTCAGTCTGGTTTTTTTTTTTCACTTTTTAAAAAAAATTTTTCAATTACAGTTGACATTCAGCATTGTTATATATTAGTTTCAAGTGTACAGCATAGAGGTTAGACAGTTATATAATTTACAAAGTGATCCTCCTGATTCGTCTAGTAGCCACCTGGCACTATACATAGTTATGGCAATAGTATTAACTATATTCCATAAGCTGTACTTTACATCCCTGTGACTATTTCATAACTACCAAATTATACTTTTTAATCCCTTCACCTTTTCACCCAGCCCTCCAACCCTTCTCCCATCTGGTACCCATCAATTTGTCTTCTGTATCTATGAGTCTGTTTCTGTTTTGTTTGTTTATTTTATTCTTTAGATTCCATATATAAGTGAGATCATATGGTATTTGTCTTTATATGTCTGACTTATTTCACTTACATAATACCCTCTAGGTCCCTCCAAGTTCTCGCAAATGGCAAGATTTCTTTTTTATGGCCAAGTAATATTCCTTTGTATATGTACCACAACTTCTTTACTCAATCATCTATTTAAGGACACCTAGGTTGCTTCCATATCTTGGCTATTGGAAATAATACTGCCGTGAACATAGGAGTACACTTATCTTTTCGTATTAGTGTTTTTGATTTCTTCACATAAATACCCAGAAGTGGAATTGCTGGGTCATAAGGTAATTCAATTTTTAATTTTTTGAAGAACTTTCATACTGTTTTCCATAGTGCTTCACGAATTTGCAATCCCATCAACAGTACACAAGGGTTCCCTTTTCTCCACAACCTCACGAACACTTATTGTCTCTTCTTTTACTGATAATAGTGATTCTAACAGGTATAAGATGATATTTCATTGTGGTTTTGATGTGCATTTTCCTAACGATTAGTAATGTTGAGCATCTTTTCATGTATCTGATGGCATTTGTATATCTTCTTGGAAAAATGTCTATTCAGATCCTTAGTCCATTTCTTAATTGGATTGTCTTTTTGCAGTTGAGTTCTATGAGCTTTTTATAGATTTTGGATTTTAAGCCTATATCAGATATATGATTTGTAAATATTGTCTCCCCTTCAGTAGGCTGACTTTTCATTTTGTTGAGAGTTTCCTTTGCTGTGCAGAAC
>NW_006434709.1:5629166-5632657 GCF_000325575.1 Pteropus alecto | reverse complement strand
TTCCCTATCTTTTGGCTGGAGCACTTAATTCTTTTCCATTTGAGGTACTTGTTGATAAATATGTAGTTATTACCATTCTTTAATCATGTTTTTGATGATACATGTTTTTCTTCTTAAAGAAGTCCTTCCAACAATTCCTGTAATGCTGGCTTGGCGTTGATGAATTTCTTTAGCTTATTTTTATCTGGGAAGCTCTTTATTTGTCCTTAGACTCTAAATGATAGCTTTCCTGGATAAAGTATTCTTGATTGTAGATCCTGGGTTGTAGATCCTGAATATTTCGTGCCAAGCCCTTCTGTCCTGCAAAATTTCTTTTGGGAAATAGGCTGCCAGTTTTATGGGAGCTCCCTCAGTCTGGGTTTTTATGAGGAACCTCATTTATTTATTTCATCTTTCCCTCCTTCCCTCCCTCTTTTCTTTTCATCCTTTCTTCCTTCCTCCCCCTTCCAGGCTAGTTTTCTCTGTTCTTTGGGTAAACATTTTATTGAATGGATTTTATAATGGGAAAATTTTTGTTGTTGTTGTTATTGAAAGGACATCTCGGGCAACTGGAATCCAATTGGGCTTGGAGAATAAAGTTTGGGAATTTAATTTCCTCAAACTGCACAGACACTTTACAACTCCTGTTTCGTGTTCTTTGAAATGTGGTGCGTTCATATATGAAGCCACAGAAAGAGTTAAACTAATTATTAAGTGAGGTGTTCTAGGCAAGAAATGGGTTGGAACTAATATTAAAGCAGTCCACTGTAAATGGCCCCTCTTCCCCAATAAAAGGTAACAATGTTAATTAACACCCTCCCTTCTATCTGGATGCTACAAAAAAAAGAAAAAAGAAAAAAAAACCTTCTTTGTCCATTGGGAACAATGGTTGGAATGATGATGTAGTCAGTGGAGGTAGGGAGATGTGCTCGAAATTAAAAAAAGAGATATTTCATTTGGTGGATCAGAAGCTGACCAATAAAATATTGCAACATTTATATATGGTTATAGGTACAACCACACATAATTATGTCTCATTTTTATTTATTTTTCAAGAGCACAGAGATTTCCTTTTCAGCTAAAAAACAGGACAGGACATTTTATTAATATTGGTGGGAAAGAGGGAGAAGTATGATAACGGAGTTGCCTTGTAGTAGGCAATCAGGATATAAAGTTTGGTCCATGACAATGGAGCATGGAACTGACCTCATTCAGGAATGAATACTGTCTGAAGATTTTGTCTAAGAAAACTCAATGCTATGTACCCCTTAATAATTGAATGGATTATAAACAAACACAATTAAGTCTTTAAACCTGAACATGTACACAAAAATTAAAATCTAGTATCAAGAGAGAAAGAGCATCATCTTCTTAATCTGTCCATTTAGGGCCCTCCCTAGTGGAACCTTAGCCTTCTTTTCCAGACTTACTTACCGATCTTCTTCTACATGAAACCATCTCAGCAAACTTGCTCTCCACACCCATGTCCTGAACTTTAGAATGATATTGTACAGATGTTGTATTTTTAATTTACTTATTACTTAATTTACTTATTACCATGTCCTGAACTTTAGAATGATATTGTACAGATGTCGTATTTTGATATGTTTGAATCCATGTGATATCATTGCTCTCACTTAATTTACTTATTAATTATCGTTCACATACAATATTATATTAGTTTTGTATAATATTAAAGTAAGTCAGCATATTTCTATTCTAATTTTAAACACTAGTCTGTAATTGTCATTGAAGGGCTATGGAACAACCTGACTTTAAAAGGAAAGCAATGGATTAGACATTTATATACCTTACAAAGTGATCACCATGATAAGCCTAGTACCTGTCTGACACCATACATAGTTATTACAATATTATTGACTATATTCCCTATGCTGTACTATGTCTCTGTGACTTATTTTATAACTGGCAGTTTGTACTTCTTAATCCCCTTTATCTTTTTTGCGCATCCCCCAATCTCCTCCCATTTAGCAACCTTCAGTTTATTTTCTGTATCTATGAGTTTGTTTCTGTTTTGTTTTGTTTGTTCACTTATTTTTTAGATTCTACACATAAGTGAAATCATATAGATTTGTCTTTCTGTGTCTGACTTATTTCACTTAGCATAGTACCTTCTAGGTCCATCCATGGTGTTGCAAATGGAAAGATTTCATTCTTTTTTATGACTGAGTGACATTCCATTGTATATAGATACCACATCTTCTTTAACCGTTCATTTATCGATGGACACCTAGGTTGCTTTCATATCTTGCTTATTGTAAATAATGCTGCAATGAACATAGGGTGCATATACCTTTTCAAATTAGTATTTTCAATTTCTTTAGCTAAATACCCAGAAGTAGGATTGCTGGGTCATATAGTAGTTCTATTTTTAAATTTTCGAGGAATCTCCATACTGTTTTCCATAGTGGCTGCACCAGTTGTTGTACACCCAAAGCTAATATAATATTGTATGTGAACTATAATTAATAAGTAAATTAAAAATAAATAAATAGGACCTCAAAGGGGGAAAAAAGAAAAATATGCAGATAGAAATAAAAAGAAATAAGAATTTTTTTAAAGAGGTAAACAATGAAGACGAAGAAATGAGAAAAAATAGTAGACAATATCCATTCTCCCATTTTTGCATAGAAATAGAATTTCAGCTGAGCATAAGGCTGCCTAGCTGAAGACTGCTGCAAGATCAGTCTGCCCTGCAGCTAGGATGCAGAATAAGTCCTGGCCTTGGAGCGAGCAGAAATGACGTGCGCAACTTCTAGGTCATGTCTCTAAAGGGAGCGAGCTTACCTTGTACTTCCCCCATCTTCTGTTTCACCTCTAGTGACAGAAGCATGGACATTGCCATGAGACATCCGAGATCATGCAGATAAAGACTATGCCTATGGGTGGCAGAGTAACAAAATAGAAAGTGCCTGGGTCCCAAACCTGGGCGCCGCAACGTCAGCCCTAGATCATTCATATTCAAGCTGTTACGTAAAAGAGAAATTACATTCTGTCTTGTTTAAACCATGATTACTTTGGGTCTATATGAAAGGAGTCAATGCTGTATATTATTTAATACAGCACTGAAGAATTTCATTAAAACTTCGTAGCCAAGGTAGTAAACTATAGATATTTTGCTTTGACTATTTGAACAGACCAAGTCCAAAATGCATTTTTCAAACATTGTTTCAGATTCTTATTCTATGTGAGAATACTCTTATCAGTACTTGCGGGCGCTAAACTGAACCCTGAACTTAAGAAGTTAAATGGTCTCTATAAGAGCAATAAATATTGGATGAAAGTAGTTTAAGCAAGCTACTAGATTCCCAGGCCAATAGGACTTGACCGTAGCCTGATCGAATGAGCTGATGTATCTGAAGAGTGGTCCTCAAAGCAGGACTGGCCAGCCATGGAATAGAAATGCCAGTGATGTCATCCTTGCTTTGTAAGAGAGAGAAATTTCAATAAGCTTTTAGAGTATTTCTGGCCTCAGTAACACTGCAGAAATG
>NW_006434709.1:5600236-5629132 GCF_000325575.1 Pteropus alecto | reverse complement strand
GATGGCTGATCTGCCTGGAAATACAGCTCTGGGTGAACAACCTGCACCAGGCTCTTCAGCTGAGATTATTCCACTTCTAATTCATTGAATCCCTTTGTCCTGATGCCCTGTTCACCAAACCATCTTTTGCTGCAATTGAATTTCACACCTGGACCTCTTATCATAAATGTGCTGATTATAGTGATTGTGAGTATTTCTGATCTTTGTGACATGGATGGCTCCTGGCAAATATAGTAGTTGCAGATCAAGATTTGGCTTCCCAAGTAGCTGGCGTAGAAAGTGAATAATGCGCAACATGCTGCCATGGGTGATTTGGGCCCATGTGGAGTTGTGTTTCTCTCGTAACTAAATATACTTGTATTCTCGTGTCTGCCTCAGGCTTAGGTACATCTAAGTAGAATGAGACCATCTTTCAGCCCTGATAACCCCTCAGTGAATCTCTTTAATAGACGAAAAATCCACTGTGTGTTACTGTCCTTATCTACTAGGAATCGCTTGGATCAATGGCCGGTAACTGTTTTTAATGAGTGGGACGTTTGGTGGACGAGTCTACCCCATGCATGTTCCCTGAGTAGTATTTAACCTTAGCGCACTGGCTCTTACTCCATGCCTTTTTCTCCTTCTACTTAGAACAGCATACTGAGTGTAAAAACGCTTTCCAGACAGAGGAAAATCTCGAATATTCTCTAGTTTGCATTGAGAAAGGTCAGTCTTTGCAAAGCGTGTATTCCTTCTGCTGTGCTTTGTCCCAATGGAGTCACAGCCCAGAATGGGGAGGCTATGGTTATAACCCTGGGAGGACCTAATTCTATACTGGTCTGCTCTCTCTGCTGACAGCCAGGGACAGTATCAGAGTGGGTAAAGAATCATATTCTGGCTCTTCTTGAGAGTACTCTGTCTTTTGTCTATGTGGGTCCATTTTGCATTGAGATAAAAATCTTAGCATTTGTCTTTGATTTCTCACCCTAAATTTCAATTTTAATATTATTTGTGGTTAATTTTGTCTAAAACTTTTCATTTCCTAAAGTAAATATAGTCAGTTTTATTTTGGAGCTAGAAAGCTATGTATTTTCAGCTTGAAATAAATTACAAAGGTGAGTTGAGATTTTGGTTTAATGAAAAGAGCAGATTTTTAGCTGCGTTCTCAATAAAGTACTTTGTTTTTCTGAGACTTAATTTTCTTACTGGTTAAAAGGAGATTTTTGCGAGGTCGTTGGGAAGATTAATACCATTTGTAAAGCACCATCCAGGGCCCAAGACAGATGACATCAACAAAGAAGGCCCTTCTTCATCTCCCTATCTGGTGGGGGTGCCCCAGAACAGCACACGGCTCAGCGCAGATAGACGGACACCTCAATTGTAAATTATCAAAGGCCCCCATTTGCAGGTGACTGTCTAGGCTGGGCTGTGGGAATTGCTGGTGGCTGTGGCAGGAATGAGGCCTGAGAGCAGTGTGTGTGTGTGTGTGTGTGTGTGTGTGTGTGTGTGTGCGCGCACGCGCTCACGCACGCACACATGTGCTTGTGCCAAATTTTAGAGATTTTGAGGGAAGCCACAAAATTTAGTTCTGTTCTTAGCTTGTTCTTGTACAGCATCCTTGTGATATCAGAGAATTGGATTCTGTGATGATAACTCAGCACAGTCCTCAGTGCTTTTAAAAGAGATGAAATGGGATCAATTGACAAGTCATAGCTGGGTGGAGGTACGCAGGGGAATGATTACTTGTGCCAATAGTGGGAGAGGTTCTGAGAAGATCCCCATGTCCCTAAATGTCCCTAAATGCTCCTGTGCTAATCTGAAATGCTTGAAACACCACAGTTTTCCCTGTCTCTGGGGTCCTTCCTTCCTGCCTGCCTTTTTGTTTTAACTACACATCCCATTCACTCACCCTGGCTAACTTTCTTATGACATTGTTTGAGTCACTTTATCCTCTGGGCCTCTTAAAATTAGGTAGTTATCTAATTAATCTCCTCCAGTGCTAACCAGCTCCACTATTCTGAGTGTAGAAGATTGTTACCAACCCAGGTGCTGGCTCTGGTCGGGCATCTTCAGCAATCACAGGGTGCTAAGCACCTGTCTCTGTGGGTGGGGAAAAGGTTACATGGGATGCTGAAGACAAAATCGAGTCATTCTCAGGCAGGCCCTGGGCTCACTGTGGGGTCCCTTTAAGAGAAAGCTGCAAAGATAGTTCCCCATAGTTTGAGAAAGTGTCCTATTGACTTTAGAATCAAGCTGATGAAAGCAAAGCCATCATCTCTGTGATTATTCTACGAGTCCTGCCAAACCGTAAGACCAAGGGGGTGAGAGAAGTAAGTGATAAAGCTCCTCTTTATGTCTCTGTTGGTCTTAGGCAGTATGGGAATTGGAGTCAGGTGCTCTGGTTTTGAGGCCCAGGCTTACCACTGAACTTTACATCTCTGCTTTTTACTTTATTTTTCTCTTAAGTGGGGCAAACCACACTTGCTATAGTTGAGTTCACACACTCACTCATTGTTCAAATATCTTTTGAGTACTGCTTATTATGTTCCGAGTGTTGTTCTCAGAAGTGAGGATATGATGGTGAGCGAAACAGATAGGCTCTTGTGATCCTATAATCAGTGGGGAAGAGGGAAAAGTAAACAAATGAGATACTTTTGGATTGCGATAACTACCTCGGAGACACTATGGGTGTAACCATAGGTGAAGGCAGTTTGCAGTCAGTGAGCATTTGGGGCGCTGGGGCCCAGAGCTGCTCCTGATTGCTGTTCTTGCTCTGTCTGGAAATGTTTTCTTCACCTTTGGACTAATTCACTGGAGCAGTGTAGGAGAAGCCACAGAGATGGCATCTCTCCATTTCTGGGATAATTCATTTCTTTTTGCGGCCCTATTACCGAACTTCCCCGTCTGTGTCTCGCTCCCTGTCCAGGTAGCCTGTCTCTCCAAGACTTTTGGTTTGGGGATGTGGAGCTTGTATTCTGGGGTCTTCTTAGGGGTGATGGGTTGTTGCCATAGCAACTACCCCATAGACTTCAGAGTTGGTTCCACTGGAGGTTTCTCTTTGGCTTTTCAGACTGTAGTCGATTCTTTTTTCTCCTCAAATTCCAGAGCTGATCTTATTCCTCTACTTCTCGTCTTCAAGTTGGAGAAAGGCTTGACTTTCAAGGAAGTCAAGCCTACCCCGGTTTCGAGTGTTTGTAAGAAACAAAAGCAAGAGTCAACACAAAAGGAATCTCCTTGCCAGGATAATGGAAGGTGTTTCGCAGGGCCTGTGAGAGAAGCTCTTCTTTACTCTTGCCCTTCACTGATTTTTCCAGACCTCCTGGGGGATTCACAGGGGGCTCTGGTGGCAAGTTCTCCCTCAGTGTTTGGTAGTATTAGTTTTCAGGTTTCACTGCTGTTTTGGATGCTGATGCTAGATTCAAAGGCCAGATTTATAAGGTCAGGAGAATCAAAGACGGCCAGTGACTCACACACTTTCATGTGTCTCAGCCTTTGCCTGTTGGCAGTTTCTGGATCAACTTGTAACCACTTTCCTGGAGCCATTGCAGGTTAGGGAAAGGAGCTTAGCAAACAGGGAAGGGGTGGGCGGCCTGCCTGAGCCTGAACTCAAGCCCGGGCCTGTGATGTGGTCAGGCCGCTGTGCACCCAGCTCCGCAGGCCCTGCCAACCCTGGGCAGACAGGCCGGGGCACACACCGCAGGCGCCTGGGAGAGCTCCTGGGTCCCCTGCAGGGTGGGGCTGGCTGGGTCATCTGCTTCCAATGCTGCCATGGGGGTGTGCTCTGTGAGGAGGAAGCAGCCAGGGAGAGAAAACAGTAGAGTGTTGGTAAAACTCCTGTAAATTTGCGTTTGGCTCTGTGACTTCATGCCCACCTTTCCTGCTGGCAAAGATGGGCTTGTGTTCTGGCTTTTAACGATCTTTAGCAGATAGTTATGTTCACTTCTGTTATCCTCCTTCTCTAATCTTCAAACTGTAGGTTATGACCTATAAGTGGAGTATGAAATCAATTTCATGGATTACAAACAACATAGAAGGTGAAAAGGTATTATTGAATCAATGTTCAATAATTATATGTAAGGGCAATATGTAATTGTGGTTGTGTATGAGAATATTTATTCTTAGGAGATGCATGCTGAACTGCTTAGGGGCGAAGTGTCATGATGTCTGTAATTTACTTGCAAATAGTTCAACCAAAAATTTTATCTCTCTGTGTGTGTGTGTATGTGTGTGTGCATGTGTGTGTGTTGCGGGGAGGATGAGCATGTATTGAGAGAAAGATAAATAGAGCAAAATGTTAACTATTGGTAGGTCTAGGTCACAGTTCTCAGGGGGAGTGATTTTGTCCACCAGAGGACATTTGACAATGTCTGGAGATATTTTAGATTGTCACGACTGGGTGTGTGTGTGGGGTGCTAATGGCATCTAGTGGATGGAGGCCTGAGATGCTGCTAAATATCATACTATGCACTAGACAGCCCCTCACAACAAAGAATTATCTGGCCCCAAATGTCAATATTGCTGAGGCCGAGAAACCCTGCTCTCACCAAAGAGTGTTTTTATATCATTCTTTCAACTTTTCCGTAGGTTTGAAAGATTTCAAAAGTAAATAAATAAATGAAATGAAATAGACTAACGAAGAATCACAAGTCTCACAGTGTATCCCAAGTTGCATGCAGTTAAGGCAGTTACTGTTTGGTAAAACTTGTTTTGTTTCAGTCATATATTTGCATATGTGTTCTGTTCCTATGGAGAGCATGTTCAAACATTTGAAAAACACTGCTTAATCCATATCATTCTGGTTGCACTTGCTGTTGGGGAGATAGAGAAGCTTGTTAAACTACCCAAATTCAACTCTTCCACAATGTTATAAACTTAAATTGTGTTTATCATTTGTCAGGCACTGTATTAGACAGTTTATGTGCATTATTTCATCTTCACAAGAGCCCTTGTGAAGTGGGCATTATTCCTATCCTCAATTTAAGATAAACTGAGGTCAGAGAGGTGGCTCGATGGCACATAGTTAGATGGCAGAACAGAGACTTAGCTCTCTTGGACTCCAAAACCCAAACTCCATTAGCACACCATTCTGTCTCTAATCACGTCAGCGCCTCCAGATGCAACACTGCTTGGTTGGGACGTGAGAGGAGCTGTAGTGTCCTGGCGGTGGAATGGGCATGTCAGCAAGCAGCCCGGCCCTTTACTCTCTTCTAATTCACCTTCTGGAGTTGGCACATGTCTGAGCACTGTTTTCAGCCACAGAGATTGGTGGCGCTTATCTTGAAGTGATGAAAATTTGACCAGGGAAGAAAGAATCTTCAGGGCTGAATGGCAGAAAGGCAACAAGTGGTTGCGGAAATATTTGACCCAAATTCTAACCTGAGTTAACCCCAAAAACAGATTTCCAAAAAGCCCAGAGTGCTGTGTCTGAAGGACAAAAATGAAGAGGTCATACCCCTCTTTCCACCTGAACAATTTTTAGAATGTAAATGCAGCTTCAAAGAGTTGATTGAGGCCTTTCATGGTAGCTCAACCCTTGTGATCAGATGCCAGCAGGCCCCGAAGTAAGTGTGAGTTCTCAGATCTTAAGGTAAGAGATGACCAAGTCCAGTTTCAAGAGAGAGAGCACAGACCTCCAGTCAGGATGGCCATTTGGCTAAAGGCCACACCCAGTTTCTTACTAGCTAGAAACCTTCAGTCATCTTTAACTCTCCTATTCTCATTTCCCACTTTTACTTGGTTAATTCTGATAATTTCTGTAAGTTGCCCTTCCTGTGTTGTAGTTGTCACATCTCGACTTTGATCCTCATTGCATTTCATCTGGAGGCCAAGTCCTAGACTACTGCAATCATCTGTATTCAGTCTGAGCCTCCTTCATTCATTGCCCATAAAGAAGCCTGAGTGGTCTTTTAAAAACATCTTTCTTAACTCTTCACTCTCCTACTCAAAAATCTCCCATTCCCTTTCATTATTGAATAAAGTCCTCATTTCATGGAATGGGATTCATTGCCTTTTAAAATCTGGTTTTCTCCTGTGTTTCCATGCTCACCTACCCCTTCCCGCCATGTTTACTAAACTTCTACCTTGCAATTCCCTGGATACATCCTGCTGTCTTTTAGGTCTATACCTTTGCACATTCATCTCTCTCTACTTAGAGTGCTCCTCCCTACTTGTTATGTTTGGCAAATTCCTACTGCATTTCATTGAATCTAAGACATGATTGGTTGTGAGACACACCATTATTTTCTACCAATAAAAAGAAAAAAATGGTGCAAATTAAATAATCTCATGTTTTTTTTTTTTACCACTTAGGATTTGTTATACTTATTAAAAGAACTCTTTTAGACATACATTTAAAAATCATATATAACTTATGCATGCATAAAAAGAATCATGTAAGTGGAATAAAGTATTCTTAAAGTTTGTTTACATTGTCTGCCTTTCCTTTATAACATTTATTTTTCTTTTTAACCACTACAGTCAACATTTTTATTAGTGATTTGGATGAAGAGATATATTGATCAGCTATTTGGATGACACGAAGCTGAGAGGGATGGCTAATATATTAGATATAAAAAAAATCAAGGTGTAAATCATCTTAAGAAGTAAGCATGATAGCCCTAAATTGAGGTAAAAATTTAATAAGACAAAATATAAAATTTCAAATAGTGACTATGTAGGGTCTCTGTGTCAAAATCCCACATTTCTGGGAGTGATTATAATAGTGATTCTCTTAGAAGGGGGCCAAGGTAGGACAGGCAAATCGACTGACCTGTCTATCTCAGTCAGGCATCAACAAACAATCAGCAAACAAAGGATAGCCAGATTTGCGGACAACATGACAGATAAAGATTGTAAATGGCCACCTAGTAACATGTGAAACGTAGGACAATATAAACATTTTACTGCTTCAATAGAAGTCAGGAGCTCCTTTATTCTTAATGTTACCTGCCCTAGTAAAATTAGGATTCAGGAAAAAAAAAAGAATTTAGGAGTCTCTGAGCTCGGTCATCGCTCTGTTGATAGTTTCTGGGGCAGTTTCCCTGGTAGGATTTTCCTTAGAGAGATGTCGGCCATTTGGTCGTAGTTGATGCCTAGATGGCCAACTTTTCATAGCTTACAGAGCAGATGGAGGCTAACCACTGCTTGCGGACCCGATCAGACACTGGGGGCTGGCAATGTGCCTTCCTATTTTTAGCACGTTTTAAAAATCGGGCTAAATAAAGGCCCCAGAGATTTATCTCCTACAGATCACTTTGAATAAAGTTCTGACCTTACTAAACTTACTTATTAGAAAAGCTTTCATCTTAAGATATTTGGAAAACAAAGCAATTTGGTGTCCTCAGCTAGTGCTGTGCGTTTTCACCTTAGCTCTTAGTTTTGTAGGGAGCTCACGGCAGGTGGATGCACAAGCTGGACAGAGGGAATGAGATGCCAGGTCTTCACTTGGCTGTAAGCATAGTCCAGAGGTGGGCTGTGTAGATTCCTTTAAGAGAGAACAGAGGACAGTCTGTCCTCTGCTTTGGGGAGGAAGACCTGTGATCAGTCCTTTGCAAGCCTGTTTTTTTGTTGCCGTCACACTTGCTGCCCACTCCTCCAGGATTTTAGGCTCTGGTTTGCAGCCCTGCTTTGGTCATTTGAGATGAGGTAAAAGGGGTTTTTTGAGGGCCAGACACTCTGCCTTCAGCACCAGCTGGGGCCACTCTAGCAGGTGTGGGGGCTTCTATTGGTCCACGCTGTTGTGATCAACCCAGCATTTTAGGGTTTTGTCCTAACAGATAGCTGGCATCATCCTCTACCTCCCCTATTGCTATCTTGGGAGGTTAACAATGGTTAGCTTTTATTTTATTAATTTCACGACTTCCACTTTCACTTTTAAATCACTTGTATTTATAATACAGAAGGATCCTCAAATGTAGACAGTGTTTCCACAAAACTCTTGAAATGGTGATTGAGTTATCACAAGGTTTTATGTGTGGATGGGAAAGAGACTCGTAGTGGGGTTTTTCCCCATCTATTTTTTAATTTATTGTGGTAAAATAGATATCACATAAAACGTACCATTTTAACCATTTATAAGTGTACAGTTCAGTGACATTAAGTACATTTATGTCATACTTACCATTGACACCATCCATCTCCAGCATGTTTTTAATCTTCCCCAATTTTTTCCTGCACTTAAAAAAGATTGAGCTCTAATTTACACATCATAAGATTCACCCCCCTTTCAAGTGTACAATTCAGGGCTTTTTAGTTTACTCACAAGGTTGTGCAACCATCACCACTATCTAGTTGCTGAATATTTTTACCCTTGATTACTTTTTAATTCTTGTTTTCCACACAGCATTGTCCTCTATGCCATCAGGTGCTTTGGTTGTGGATGTTATGTTCCTTAAGAGTGCTCTGTTATTGTCTCTGAAATTTCCTCCCAAGCTACTAATACCTATACTGCAAGTTTCGATGATGAGATGTTCCCGATTGTGCTAGATGATGTCAGGCAATGACAACTATGACACAATTACCCGCCTATCTGGCCACCATAGCTGATGTGACACATACTGATTTAGAGTTGTTAAAATGTGAAAAAGTATGGTTTTAGAATCAGTGAACTCGGGTATCTGTCCAGCTTCAGCCCCAAAGTTGCTGCATCTCCTGTGACTCCCGCCCTCACTCAAGTCTCTGGGTGGCATCATGTGCACCATTCTGAACTTTATGGTGCTTTAGACAAAACCCCATTCTTCCCCCTATAGTATCTGCATTATCTGTACTTGTTTATATATTGTCTCCCTCCCTGGACCAGGAGCCCTTACTTATAAAATGAATATTTTATTAATATTTGGATCTTCTGTGTCTAAGATCATATGAGGAATAAAATAAGTGCAAATATGTAAATATGAAACAGGAAGCAAGTAAGCTGTATTCTTTGGCTAGCAGGCTCAGAAAGTTGGCATTTTGTTTGCTTGTTTATTTATTCACCTAAGTCCAGGGGTCTGAAAACTGTGGCCTATGGCCGACTGGTTGTTTTTGTTCATAAAGTTTTATTGGAAAACATTGATATCCATTTGTTCACATATCATTTTATGGCCACGTTCACACTACAATGGCAGGGTTGAATAGTCTCTAACAGAGACTGACCACAAAGCTGAAATACTCTCGGGAGCTTTACGGGAAAAGTTTGCTGACCCCTAATCTAGTCTCCCACTTTAGCTAAAATTAAAAAAATATATATTTTCAATTATGTTTAAAAATATACATATAGATGGAAAGAAACTATAATGATATAACAAAATTGTTTGTGATTTCCTATGGGGAATTTGATTTGGAGGAATTAGGGCAATGGAACACAATTTTTCTTTAATATGCTTTAATACTTTTTGAATTTTTAATCATAAGATTCTATTACTTTCATACTTAAAAAGACTTTTTTGCTTTATTAAACTATTTTTGTTATATTAAACTATTTTCATTATGTTAAAAGCAAATGACTTTTTAAATTACAAAAGCTATACATGTTTATTTAAAATATTTTAGAAAATACAGAGAAGCAAAAGGTAAATTAAAACCACCTATAATTATACTACCCAGAAGTTTTGGTGTATATTTCCAGTCTTTCATTTGAATGTGTTACTATTTTGGTGTATAATCTTCTAGTATTTTGTTTGAGTATGTCTAAGTGCATGTGTATGTGTGTGTGTATATGTGTGTATACATATATGTATGTATATAATGTACTCATTATCTTCTGTACATTTTTAAAATTTAATAATATATTGTAAATATTTTTCTGGGTTGTTAAATTGTCATGTACCCCAAATTTTAAATCATTGCATAGTATTTGATTCTATGGAGTTATATGATGATGTATTTAACCAATTCCCTATTATTGGACATTTATATTATTTCCAGTTTTTTATTCTTATAAAAAAGTTATGGTGAACATTCTTGTAGAAAAATCTTTGCAATTATCCATTATGACTTTTATAGGATAAGTTAGTGTAAGCTGACTTGCTGGACTAAAGTGTATGTGAGCACTACAATTCTGATTCCAATTTTGATTCTGATGTGTGTGTTTTTTTGTCCACATTAAGCAATTCTCTAACATCATCTGGGTGTCCCACAATTTAATTCAATTCTGACGCTATTTATAGAGTAAGCTCTCACAGGTTAAGGGCTCAGTCCTATAAGACTGCCCCCGACTTCAGATGCCTATCACAGGTCCAGGTTGTTACCTGTGCTTCTGACTGACTGGCTGTAACTCAGGGGTCCCCATGGCCCCTTCCTTGGGTTTAATTTGCTAGAGCGGCTCACAGAACTCAGAGAAATATTTACTTACTAGAAAATCAGTTTCATATAAAAGTATAATTTAGGAATAGCCAGACGGAAGAGATGCTTATGACAAGATCAAAGAGCTTCCATACACTCCTACACTTCTACATGTTCGCCGACCCAGAAACTCTCTGAGCCAGGTCTTTTGGGTACTTATGGAAGCTTCATTACATAGTCATAATTGGTTAAATTATCGGTCATTGGCAATTGAATTTAGTCTCCAACTCCTCTTCCATCCTAGAGGGCAGGACTGAAAGTTCCAAACTTCTAATCACAAGGTTGGTTCCCTGGCAACCAGCTTCAATCCTTAGGTGACCTAGGGGCTTTCTAAAAGTCACCTCATTTATATAACAGAGGACACCTTTACCAGTCTCACCTTGATAGGAAATTCCGAACATTTTAGCAGCTCTGTACCAGGAATGGATGAAGACCAAATATTCATTATTATAAATCACAATATCACATATGCTTTTAAGCGTTTTTTTTTTTTTTAGGGGGGTGGTTACTTGTTGATAAAGTTGTGCTAATTTAAATTCTCACCAGTGGTGTCTGAGAATGCCTGCTTCCCAGAACCTTCAATTAGGTATTACCAAAATTAACAGCAGTACCTTGGCCACTTTCACTTTGGTTTTCTCTTTTCTTAGCAGACAGGTCTCCTCTTCCTATTGGCAGTTAAGCCTCAACATCTCACTATAACGTAGAGTCTTCACCTCACATTTCAGGACTATGTTACATTCTTAACTTCTAATACTTGGCAATGCTAGTCAACGGCATCAACACCAGTCGCTTCTGGGTGAACAGGGTATGGATGTGTATACACCAGTTCTCCCACTTCGCTCAAAGACTGGTGTTAAGTGGTGAGTCTGGTGGGATCACATGACCTGGCGTATACTAGATCACACACAACAGAAAACCAAAATCTTTATCATGAAAGTGGGTGATTTCTCTCTTTCTGTCCTTGGCCAGCATTCTTTAAAGAGCAATATAAACTTTCTGCCTCCTCTCCCAATCCCATGAGGTTTTGCTGCAATCAAAAAGTGGGTCAGGAATTTCTAACTGCCTGACCCAGGGACTACTTTTGGGTCTTTTCCTCCTTCTTTCTCTACGGCTTTTGATATTTGACTCTCCTCGGAAGGTGTCATGTCCACGACTCTCATTTAGTTATTCATATCGTTTCCTTTGCTAGCTCTTCTTCCCTTAAACACCCTTTAAATATTGATATTCCTCAGCTTTTAGCCTTATTTCTTATCTCTTTCAGTTCATGCTTTATGCTCACAACTCTGTAAACCTATCTTCTGCAGACGATTTACCTTGTCTTTTTTGGCCACCTCAAAAGCAGCCTGTCCAAAATGCTCCTCCCTGTCTCTCTGTCTGCTCCCCCCAAACAGCTCTCCCCTGCCAGCCCTGTACTCTCCTTCCCTTTCTCTTTGAACAGAATCACTGTCTACCAACTTCTCAACTTAGAAACCTCAGAGGCATTTTTCTTCCTGCTTTCTGCCTTGCCTGTCAACATCCAACATGTCATCAGACCCTGCTGGTTTTCTGTATGAATATTCATTTGCGAGGGCCATCTAGAACTGAAATACAACCTTCCTCATTCTTGACTTGAATGAATGGGGCAGTTTTCTGTCCCATTTCCTGCTTCCTGATTCTCCCAGGCAGATTCACCTTTCTGCTGCTGCCACAGCAGTCCTCCTACAATGCAAGTTGTGATTGAGTCTTTTCTCCATGAAAAGAATCTTTTAGTGACTTCTCATGGATGACAAAGGCCTTCCTAACCTGGCCACCACCTCCCTTTTATGGCTCACATCCTGCACTTCTTCCTGCCTAGCAGCCAGCCTCCGCTCCCAGCAGCAGGTCTGAGCTCACAACGTGACCTCTGCCCACGATGCCCTGACCTAGCCCCTTATGAACTCCCCCTCCCCCACCAGACCTCTACTTTCCCAGCATTACTCACTTCCTGCTCTCTGGCCCTGGGCACCTTAGTCCTGTCGCTGGTAAAGCAGTTGTCATATTGTTATTCCAGTTAATCACATGCCTTCTCCGCCTCCCCTGCCAGACGATGAGTTCATTGTGGACAGGACCTTGCCTTATTCGCTTCTGTCTCTCCAGGGCTTAGCACAATGCCAGGCACAGAGGGGTCACTTCATGAATGTTTGTTCCTCTAAAGACCTTGCCAAGTGTCCTCGGTAACTGATATTTAAAAAAGCAGTTAGACTCAGTGTTCTTAGTTTTATGCGACTATAACCAAGATAATATATCCATGATCTATTTTCGAATGACCTAAATTTTTGCTGTCATTCAACAGAGACACATCTGTATTAAGAGATGGAGGCGTGCTCCCTGAGGTTAGTGTTTTTTACAGTTCTATTACAAATTCAGAAGAAGTGGGCCTTCTGATAGTTATATGCTTGTTTTCGTCCCCAAACAGGAAGTCTAAAGGCAAATGAAAATAAAGACAACCCTAGTTACCAAACAAAGAGAACCAACATTTGCAGCAACTGTCTGATCAAGTGCTTTGGGATTTTAGTCCCTTTCTACTAATTTAGAGAAAGGCATTTGCTTGCGGACTGTGCCTGGAGCAATCAGGTAGGCCCTGAGAGCGTCAGCAGTCATGCCTGGCAGCTGGCCAGCCTTGTTGTAAAGGGTTCTTTACCTCTCTAAGCCTTAGTGTCCTCATCTATAAAATGGAAACAAAGACCCTGAAATATAGGGTTGTTGTAAAGATTAAGGGATGAGACACACAGAGCACTGCTGGAGCCTGGAACATAGTAACCACTCAACAAAATGCAGCTGCTGAGTTGTGCTCCCATTGCAGGATATAGAAGTGAGCCAGGAAGTTCCTGCTACATGCAGATTTAACCCTTGACCAGGCTTGATAATATTGCTGCTTTACTCCACCCCAAAGATGGTTTAATTGTGGTTACCTGGAGAGGGGCAGGTGTGAAGTGGTTGATCAGGAGCAAGGAATGCCTTCGTGCTTTAAAATTCAGTGACCAGGGAAGAGGTTTTTAGTGTTCCGGGGATGGTGTTTTGGGGGTTCTCTGAAACCTCCTGAAACTCGATGGTCAGTTTTGTGCAATAGTGCATTTTTCTGAGGAAAGACGCCTTGAGATTCTCAGAGGGGTCTGTGACCTTAAAAGTGTTAAGAACCACTGGCCTGGAGACCTACGAATTAGAGACATTTGAATATGTATTGCTTTTAATCTCCTGCAGCACAGTAGAAAGAGCGCCAAGGGCAGAAGTCAGTTCTCTCCAAGACCCACTGTCAGCCCGCAGCGCACCTCTGCACATTTAGGTGAAAAATGAGAGACCTTTAGTCAAGACTTTTAGTTGTGTAGAGTGATTTGGCTTTGTTATGGCAGAGGCCCTTATTTCAGACCCTGTTCTACCAGGGACTGTCAGTTCCCACACTCGGACAGGAGCTGTACTGCCCGTAGGAGGCTCTGGAAAGATGATTCCTCTGTGTGTGTGTGTGTGTGTGTGTGTGTGTGTGTGTGTGTGTGTGTATCTGCCTGGATCCTGGGTAGCAGATGTTTGCACCAGCTGCTAGGGGTGGGAGGTACAGTCTGTAATCTAGGAACCTTATAAAAGGGAGACACTCAGTGATCCTCATGTAAATGAAGACAAACCTTGGTTTTATTAAGCTGGGGCTCTAATCAACTTCTAGTAAAGAGAGCCATTTGCTACAGACGGCTCACTAGCTCTTACAGCAGATGTGGAGGAACCAAAATGACATCCCAGAGGCACATGTTCTGAGCATGACATCAGGCTTGTAGGTGGAGGTGCTACCAGGGCGACTTCTGCTCCCATCTCGTGCCGGGAGAAGCCTGTGCAGTGGGTCTTCCCCTCTGGCTTCTCAGGGGCATGCAGAATGCAGAAACACCCAGCCTCGAGTTCTCCTCACAGACCGAACGACAGCGTTGACTGGAAATTGGTCACGTTCAGTCTGCCTGACTCCTTGCTTCACTTTAATACACCAGGTTTAGTGGGATGGGACATTGTCTGGGGCTCCTCCTTGGCTGAACAAGGGTCCTGATGGAAATGTGTTTACTCAGAAGCAGATAGATGCTTCCTTGGACAGGATCTCACCGCTCCTGTGCTGAGAGACGATTCTACTCTAAATGACTCAGCTTTCCCTGTGAGCGAATGGAAGTCCTTTATGTTCCTTGCTGAAGGAGAAAAAGATGATGCTGTGAGATTTCAGCTCGAGTTTGTCTTCATGCATATTACATTCAGGTTTTTACAATGAGTGTTTGATTTGCTGTGGAGGAATATTTATTTCCAAATCCACCACATGCTTCTCAAGGCAGCCTCCACACAGATTTTAATTGCTAAACCCACTTATTCTGACTCAGTGTCTGTTTGGTAAAATGTCTGGAGATACAAAAAGTGGGGAGAAGCAAGCTGGGCCCAGATGCTTCCCTGTGACTAACAGAATGTCCACCCAAAGTTGGGAGATGAGCAGCCTGCTAGCGTGTCATAGGTGGGTGGGTTTCTCATAACTCTTATTTAAAGCTGTGCCCTATTGTACTAAAATTATAATTTATGAATAAGCATTGAATTAGAGTCGTCGGGCTGAGCTGACTCACTGCTGGTAACTGGGGCAGGGTCTAAGGGATTCTTCAAGTCACAGTCAGCTCAGGAGAGAAGAAAAACTCTCAATGGGGAACCTGCTCATTGCTTTCCTGAGTGTCATTTCTGCAGACAGTCTGGGTCACTGGTTTTCTCTCTTCCCATTTCCTCAATCCCTAGTAGAAGAAGAAGAGGGTCGAAATGCTCCTCATGGGGTCATCCAGTGCATCTCAGTGGAAATGCTTGAAAACCAGAGCTTTGAGCTTTGAGAGCACGCACCCCGAATCTAATTTCTAGAACAGTCATTGAAGCGGGAGGTGGGGCAGGGGACACACAGAAATTTAGAAGGTGGTTTCAGGGCCAGATTTGGATGTAGCCTAAAATTCTCATTACTTTAAGTCATGACTTTGAGGCCTGGGGAGGCATAGACGACCTTCTTAAGGTGGCATGGAAAGCCATTCTATATTTCTGACAGGTGGGAGCAAGCTGGTTGCCTCGAGCTGAAGTTCAAGTGCTTAGTGTCTTACAACAGCTCTTGTAAACTGTTGTGATGTCTGGGGTATTTATGTCATAGGATGCTCCCCCTCGTGCCATTTTGGGTGTTTATGTCATATAATTGAATCCAAGTGGTTCCTATTAAGATGTTCCAGTGACAAATGAAGGAGGTGAGTGTGGGTGAGGGAACCATTGGCATCTACTTTCATGAACAAATAATTTGAATTCACTAATTATAATTCATTGATCAATATTTTTTAAAAAAAAAAACAGAGAATAAGGTTCTGAGGTGACAGATTTCATGAAGCACAATTTCCATAGAAACAAAGTAGAGAAACCCCAGAACACAGGGCCCTGAAAGAAGGATGGGGGTATTGCGATGACATAAAGGCTATAAGCCAGTGATTCCAAATGGGGGTGACATTGCCCCTGGGAACATTTAGCAATGGCTAGAGACAGGTTTGGTTGTCACAGTGGAGAGGGGAATATCACTGGCTTCTAGTGCATAGAGGTCATGGATGCTGTTAAAGATCCTACAATAAACAAGAGAGCCACGATAAAGAATTATCTGGTCCAAAATGTCAACAGTGCCACTCTTGAGAAATGCTGTTTGTAAATGGACCCAAAGCACAGAAATTGCAGGCATACATTTTCTTCTGCCTGTGAGCTGCCTTTTAGATTTTATGTGTAATGATCACCATACATTTTGAGAGGATTGTCTGTGTGCCAGACTCAGTGATTGGCTAAGTGGGAGGCTAAAAGATGACTAAGACCAGCTAGGGAGAAAGGACAGCACCACTTAGGCTCCTGTTTCTCCTCTCCTAGGTAGAAAGCTCTCATGGAGAATGTTGCATCTCTTGGACTCTTACAGCATCAGCAATGGTGGCTAACATTTTTTCTCAACAAACGCCTCTGTCCAGTTGGAAGTGGGGGAGAGCAGGGCACGCTTCCGCTGTGGGCCTGTGTTGATTTGGTCCTGGTGAGTTCAGCTGCCCCATGATGCCCTTCCAAAGGCTTCCTGGTTTTTCACGAGACAGAACCAGATGTGACTGAGCGTCTGGAGCTCATCCTCTTACTTAATAGTGGTTATTTATGCTTGACTGCAGATTTCTGCTAAGGAGCCCCCGCATCTGGCTTTGGGAAGTCCTCCTCAGGGGGTAGTTCTTACGTGAAGGTGTTCTCGCAAGGGAGCTTTGGAGAAGCAGGAAAATCATCTGGGTGGCTCACAATTCTATCTATCCAACCTCCCTTGATTGCATGTTGAGCCACAAGAGCTCAGTGGATGCAAAGGTTTGTTCTGCGGAAGGAATTCGGGCCTGAGGGAGATGGAGAAATCAGAAGACAAGAACTCTACCTGGACCTGCCCCAGCCTCTTTCTAGCCCATATAGGGATATGTCCCCATTTCTGCTCCATTAGAACAAGAATGCTAGGGTAATTCCTTTGCTGACGGACTTACAGCATACTGTCTCTTTATTGTCATATGTTTTATAGTCTTCATATTCTATGGCAAAGAGCCCAGCGGTGGTGGGGTGGTGGAAGGTGCTGCAGAGTTATCGCAAGGGGTCTGTGACCTGTGCAACATGCCTTGCCTGTAGGTCAAATATATAATATTTCACATATGTTATCTTCTATTTTTCAAAATATATGTGAAGAGTGCTGCTGTGATTAAACTATAGGGATTAATGGAGGCACTGAATCCAGAGTGAATTGTCATTCCTCTGCTTCTCCTGCCTCAAAGCACAGTCAGTTTTGAGTCTGTCTCTTAGCTTGCTTCCAATCCCTTTCCAATTCCACCTCTTCAGTCAGGACCCTGATCTTGTCAATTACTCCTTTATAATCTCATGTATGTTTCCTTTCTTCCTCACCTTTGTCACCTAAGTCTGATCCTTGCCACTCCACCATTCAAAGATGACCACTCAAAGCTGCCTACCTGGTCTGCCTCTGAGGTTCTATTCCATATTACCTAGCACACTGCCACCAAGTAAGTCTTCCTATTGGTCTATACATTTCCTTGGCTTAAAAATTGTTGAGATTTCCAGTCTTCTTAACCTGGTATTCAAAATGCTTCACAGTGTGGCATTAAGCAGCATCATCTTGAGCACAAAAATGAGTCATCTTATCATTTCTATGCCCTAATGTTTAAAAAATAACTTAAAAAATAAGGTGTGTCCCATTAAAATACCAATTAATTTATAATTACCATGTAGTTATTTTTAGTTATTATTTTATTATGTCCTTCAGAATAAAAGTGTTCAATAAATATACATACATGCAATGGTATTATGGACTGCCATGAATAGAAAGCTTTTCTCATTTTCCTCAGATTTCCTATTTTTAAAGAAAAGATGTTTATTTTTTATTCGCTTTAAATAAATTGCCAAAAAAACTCTAGTGTTCTATAGAGCGCTGTGCACCAGAAAGTTCAGGAAATGCCAGCTGCTTTCCCAGCATCAGGCCTGTAATGTTTCACCTTCACTCCGCTTGCATGAGGGGTGTGTGAAGCCGGGAGAAGCGAGTCCAAACAGGATCCGCTTGCTCCCTCTTGTGGAGAATGGCGAGAAAACATGCAGAAAGAAAAGTTCTGTGTATTGGCAAACACTATTTTACTGAAACAGCCCCAAGAAACATGATCTGCAAAATATGTATGGTCTGAAACAGAGTTGTGTTTTTCTGTGTTTTTCAAAAAGGATTGGAAACCATTGGGGGTGGAGTGGGAATGGGGAATAAATCAAATTACTGGAATGTGCAGATAATTAAAATATCAAGTTTTAGGCGATGGTTTCATGGTTTGCCCACAGTAAACTTTTCCGCCAGGGCAATTTACAAGGAACAAACTGATTTGGGGACCTATTACCACCCCCTTTCCCTTCTCATGGTGAAAAGAGTTGCAGAATGATCCAAAGCGGGCCATGGGGAAGGTTCCTGCTCCTGGCAGGGAGTCCGGCAGTTGCTTCTGCTCACGTAGCGCTTGGGCCAAGCCTCAAGGGGTCTGAGTCCACCTGGGGGTTGACACAGAACACTGCATCTCTGGTTCCCTTCCTGTCAGCTCTTTCTCCTGATGGTTAACCGGCCCTCCAGGCCTCTCAGCCTGGCTCTGGCTCACTCACTAGTCTACATGTTGGCCTTTCATGCTTTCCCCTTCTTCCAATTAGATATGGAGTGGTGAAAGACAGAGGCCAAGGTAGGGATTACTCCTTCAGAAACGGGTGGGAACAGAATGGGCAAATGCTTATCACGTTTAATACAACCCATCATGCATGAAATGCATCAAACATACGGCAGGTTCAGCCTCTAAGATTGCACCATGAGGTCCTAATTTTGATGGGAGATAAACAGCAATGCTTAAATGTCTGTGCTGGGAGCGCACTGCAGAAGTCCCTGCCAGGGACACTCCTCTTTGGTTGGCTAAATCTGTCCTTTTCTGGTCTTATCTTAGGTGTCATTTACTCCCAGAAGCTCTCCCGGAAGTTCCCCCAAGGTCCCCCCGGAGCCGTGTGACGTGACTCTCCCATGTGTCCCTGGCACCCCGGGCCCGCACCATTATTATTACCCAAATCACTCTGTACTTAGCTAGGATACTTGGTCGTTGCCACCATGAGGCTCTCTGCCTGTGGCAGCAACTAACTGTGCCTTACTCCTCTTTTTTTTCCCCAGGGCCTAGTGCCCTGCCTGGTGCATTGTGAGGGGTGTCAGGGCGGGCCTCCCATATGGTACAACTTCTGAGCTATGTCTTCAGGAATGAGTAAGGATCTTCCAGAGAGACAGAGCATTCCAGAAAGAAGTGACAACATGAGCGTGGAGATGTGGGCAAGAGGGGCGCTGAACTGTGCACTGTACCTCAGACGTCCACTCTGGCTCTCCTTCAGCCCCTCTTCTCCCACAAGGATGAGGACACTATGGGTCAAGGGGATGTGCTCATATGAAGCCTGCACCTCTCAGACCATGCTCTGGGTTCTTTGAGCCCAGAATTCCCTGCTCAAATGGCCCTGATCCTGCTTCCAGGGTCTGGGGTCCTTCTCCCAGGGTCAGGCTGTGCTGCTGATGCATAAATCTCCAGGCCCAAAAAGCAACTGTTTGGGGCTGTATGGATGGAGCT
Source organism: Pteropus alecto (assembly GCF_000325575.1). Classification (NCBI taxonomy): domain Eukaryota; kingdom Metazoa; phylum Chordata; class Mammalia; order Chiroptera; family Pteropodidae; genus Pteropus; species Pteropus alecto. The sequence continues at coordinate 5,609,663 of NW_006434709.1, read as the reverse complement.
TGGATGCATGCGCACGAGAGGCCCTGTGGTGCCAGAAAAATCCACGCGTATATAGTGAAGGGGCAGGCCGCAGGCTTGAAGGCCAAGGGCCAGTTCCCCACATTTTTTTGAGAAGTTTGATGATTCTAACTGCAAACTTGGCCTTCCTTGTCATTATGAAGGCATTTGTCCTAGTAGGAAGAAAAAATATTTTAACCCACTAGAATGGCTATGATAAAAAAGATGGACAATAACAAGTGCTGGTGAGGGTGTGGAGAAATTAGAACCCTTGGATACTGCTGGAGGAATGTAAAAGGGTACAGCGGCTTTGGAAAGTTAAACATAGAGTTACCACGTGACCCAGCAATTCCACTCCTAGGAATATAACTGAGAAAACTGAGAACGTACGTCCACACAAAAGCTTGTACATGACTGTTTATACCAGCATTATTCATAATAGCCAAAAGGAAGAAATAGCAGAAATGTCCATCAATTGAGGAATGGATAACTAAAATGTGCTATATCCATACAAAGGAATATTATGTAGCTATAAAAAGGAAGGAAGCACTTACGCATGCTACAACATGGATGAATCTTGAAAAACATTATGCTAAGTGTAAGAAGCTGGTCACAGAGGCCACGTATTGTGTGATTCCATTAATACGAAATGTCCAGGATGGGCAAGTCCACAGAGGCAGAAAGATTAGTGGTCGCAATGGGCTAGGGGGTGGGGAGAGGACATTAATGGGTGTGGAGTTTCTGTCTGGGGCGATGAAATGTTCTAGAAGTAGATAGTGGTGATGAGAACATGCTAAAACCACTGAAATGTACACTTTAGAATGGGGGATTTTACGATATGTGAATTATACTTCAATTTAGAAAGGAGAAAACATTTATTAGACAGTTTGTTAGTTTGATTAAAAATTTTTAATATTTAGGCACGTGGTACATGGGTACATTTATACGCTTACTCTGAGGCCCTGAAATGTTACTGGGAGCCTGAACGTGGAGGTGTGAAGTAGCTGCAGGTGCTTTGTCAACTTCAAGTTTCGCAGTGAACACGGAGCTTGACATTTGGGGTCGAGAGTGGTAGGAAATGAGGCTGGAGCCTAGAGAGGCCAGATCGTGGAGGGCTTATAAGCCATGAGAAGGAACTCAGATGTTATTGGGAGTTCTTGGTTGTAGGTAGGCCTCATAAATCTTACACCAGATTTTGCATTTTCGCAGAAGCCGCTCTGACAGGTGTGAGTGTGACAGTATTGGGGAGTCAGAGAGATCAGGCAGCTATGGGGTTTTAGGCATTTTCTCCATAAGTGTGTTTGCCATAAACATCTTTGCTACAAGTAATTTTGCTGCACAACTAATTGTCTACGGGGCGATTTTGCCATAAAAGATAAAATTACAAAAAATAAAAGGGACATTTAAAAAGACACACTAAAACATGAAAAATTAATAACTAAATTAAAAAAACCTTTATTGTAAAAAATACAAATATATTATCTTACAAATTTTTCATGCATGGTAATATACATTTTTTTTGCTTGTTTCATCTACTCATTCAACAGGGCATTTTTTCTTTTTTGCTACAATTTTCATTAAAAGAGGCATCAGTTTCCAACTTAAGAATTGATAACTGAAGGCTGTGAACTAGGAGCCACTTCTTTTCTATGTGCCATAGCTAGGTAAACTTTTGGTTTTGATGGGTGGGAGGGATGACTGTGCTCACCGAAAGATTGCAAACTGACATGTGATCATTTTCTGGTGTAGTATGAAGTCTGGCTTTACATGTAGCTTCTCAATCTGGCTTTATGCAGAGTTATCGTTCACTATTTAAGACCACCATGTCTACTTGTCACTGTACAGACCATTAGGAGGGCTAAGATTTACATATAATACAAAAATGAGAGTAATTGCAAGAACTCTGAAGAAATGTAACCAAACTGAAGACTCGCTTAAATATGCATTAAGTTGGCCAATGTAAACCAATCTGTCAACTAGTTATTTTATCTTTTATAGCAAGAGTGCCTTATGGACGATTAGTTGTGTGGTGAAAATGCTTGCAGCAAAGATGTTTATGGGCAAACATGTTTATATAAGGCAGCGAAAATACTGGGCACAGGCTGGTCCAGGAGAGAGGTGGTACAGGCTGGGACTAAGGCGGCAACAATTGAAATATGGCAGAGGGAGAAGGCAGGTAAGAGTATTATTTAGCCGATAAACTCAGTGCGATTTGGAGATTAATTGAGCTTGCAAATAAAGTGGGGGAAGAGTCGAGGGTGATTTATTATGGGGGATGGTGATACCACCAACTGAGCAGATTTGGGACATGCAGAGGAAGATGACCTGTGGAATTGGAAGTGTGACTGTGGAAATGGACAGTACCTGTTAGATAAGGAGAAGTCAAGCCTGGAGGCTGACCTGTGAGGGTCCTCAGCATATTACAGCGCAAGCCCTAGAGTGGCTGAAATCTCGCGGTATTTGCGGGGAAGGATGAGCGTGGATGCCATGGGAGACACAGACATCATCTAGATCAGGAGAAGAGAGAAAGAGCATGCTGCAGAAACCACAGGAGGAGACTGGTCCAAGCAGGGCAGTCGAGGAGGGTCGGGACGTAGCCCGGATTAAGCAGCAATGATGATGCATAACCTTTGTCAGCAATTTCAGTGGGTGGTGGGAGAGGCAGCCACTCCCAGGGGCTGAGGAATGTGTGCGAGGCAGGCGGGAAGTGGAGGCGGGGAGCAAAGGTGACCGCCAGGGAGGTTGACTCTGAAGGTCGACAAGACAGGCTCAATGGAGGGCTTTTCCTAAGGGAGAAGAGGCAGTGGTTAAGTCATTATCTTTTTCTTTATTTGCTATTTTTAATGAAAATAAGTCACATGTAAGTCATAAAAAATCGAATGCTATAGCAATGTATACAATGAAACATAAAATTCTACACCTTTGATCTCAGGGCTCCTGTTCCCTGTCTCTAAAAGTTAACAATTATGATCGATTTGTTATGTGTCTTCCAGAAAAAAAAACTTCATACCTATGGAATTCTCTGTCTTTAAAGATGAGAGACATTTGGCTGAGTTTAAATGCTGATGCTAAAGGACCGTGTAGAGAAAAAAGTGAAGATAGATGGAGCCCTGATGAGAGAGAACTGGTAGCGGGGAGCACTCCCAGCAGGTGGGAATGGGATCCAGAGGCTGAGGGAGTCTTGGCTGGGAGGGCGGGATGGCACTTCCTTTTGCTGAGAGCAGAGAGAGGGGCAGAGAGCAGGGCTGGTGGATGGAGGAAGTGGGAGAGGTGAACAGGCAGGAGCCACCCATGATTTATACCCGCAGAGAAGGAGTCTTTGGAGGGCGGATGGCACAGCGATGTGTGTGGGTACATGCAGTGGAGGTGACTGTCCTGGGGGCAGAGGAACTTTGAGCCTGGGGTGTTGGGTGGGTCCTTCATAGAGATGTCGAGAAACCCTTAAAATGATGGCAGGAGCCAAGGTCCTCAAAGGAGGTAGGTGTGGCCTAGAAAGAGGTGAGGCCAGCAGCGGTAGATGCTGGGGTGTTGGAGGATTTTAGCTGAGGATGGGAGACTAATGTCTCAGCGGCAGCAGCCACTGTGAACAGGGAGCCCATCCCTGCCGTCTGCTTGCCTTGGGTCTGGGGAGTGTGGGAAGCAGGAGGTGGATGGCACAGCCAGCAGGAGGGCTGAGAAGTAGTGGAGGCTGTGGACGTAGGAAGGGGTTCCAGAGTGTTCCACATGTGAGAAAAGACTGAGGGAAATGGGGTGGCTGTCAGTGGCACAAGATACTTCCCAAATTACCTCGACTTGGGATGGCGGTTCTTTCTTCCTAGGGGCACAGCAAATGACCTTATTCCAGTTGGGCTGAGCTGTGTCTTGGCTGAGAAGGAAGGAGGGACTCCTAGGACCTAAAAATGATGTTTTAATATCTCAAATGTATTTCCCTGTACATTTTTTCTTGGATTTGCTTTGCATTCAAGATATTAAAATTGTTCTTGTGAATATAATAAACTCAAGTAATCATACATTTAAAGTCAGGGATTAGTGTAAGTCAACACTTTAGCAGAGAGTACAGATCTTGCGTCAGCCCTGACTTCATCTTTACGTCAACTTGCAGCATCCTGTACAACTTATCCACTGATCAACGTGGGTGAGCCACAAACACTCGATGCTGTTCAGAGCAATGTTTATTTGACACACTTTACCTGCTCGCTCCTGATGAGGCCATCATGTACAGTTGCGCAGCCTGAGCACTGCACAGTTCCAGGGAGCTCTGGTCCTCAGACAATCATGTGAATGGAACCCCTGAAGTCTTGCCCTGCCCCCACACCCTCTGATCCCGTTCTAACCTGACCTTTAACTCCTGGTTCCCCAACTTTTTCCTGATTCTGCCTCTATACACCTGGAATCAGCCCAGACGCCCTGGTACAACTCTTGGCTTTCTTTCACGTCTTGGCTCTGAGTTTCCTGCTGGCACCTGGGCTCCAGCTTTCCTCTGGAATGGTCCTCTGTCCCATTTGGCTATTGGGCACTCACATCTTAGAATGGACCAAAGCCATGGCTGGGCCTCCAAGGTTTCAAGTAAGCTTGTGTAGGAGGTTTTTGATCAGCTTGAGTTTCAGGAAAAGTAACTGTGCTTAAAAGAAATCTGGGCTCAATCTAGTAAAAATTTAAAATCTCCTACAACATTGCTCCATTTCCTTTCCGGGTGACTGGAGCAGCATTGCGTAGTGGGAACGGCTCAGAGTCTGAAGTCAGGACTCCCAGGTTCTGCTTAGCTTCGACCTCCAGGTGTTAACCTTTCCCTCTTGGTTCTCAGTTCTCTCCTTGAGAGAAGAGATGCTCACCAGATGATTGCTGAAGGCTCATCCTGCCTTAAGGCTTTATGTAAATATCCTTGTAACTAGTTTCCATCACCCTCTCCTCCATCAAACCCATGGTTGTTCCATCACTTTGTTTCAGAGACCCTGATTGAGAAAGGGGGGCGGGGGTTGTTTAGGCTGAGAACACACCTTTCCATAAGGGCAACCCCTCTGCTGTCCCCAGGTTCCCAACAGCACTGGACCTGGCCATCAACATTTGTAGTAGACCAGCCCCCAAACCTCATCTTCTTGGGTGGCAGTGACCTAGGCTCCTTCTGTGAAACCTCTTCTTATAGGTCCCCTGAGGTCCCCACAGCCTGTGTTCTTTGGTCAGGGGGGCCCTGGCTACATGGCCTCTTTATGCCCCTGGGGTATAGTCTGTACCCCTACGTATTAGGACAGAGCCACAGACCACTGCCTATGAGGTCTGAGAGGTGACACATAAGTGACGTTGGCTGGAATGTTAAAGTCACAGCCACAGCCAAGATGAATGGCCTGTGACAGTGGCTGTGGGCTGGGGAGACAGCAGGAGTGGAGGACTGTGGAGGGCACATGCCCAGCTGCAAAGGGGCAGCCATGACTCAGCTCTAGCCGTAAAGGGAACCCAGCAGAGCCAGAGAGCTGATTTCTCAAGAGACGTGGTGGTCTGGATCGTTTTGAAAAGAGGTGAAAACTCTTGATCTTTAAATGTTGGCAGCTATTTCAAATTTTAAAAATTGTGTGTCGGTCAATGTTGTATAAGACAAACCAAATGCATTTGTGAGTCACATTTACACTCTGGCCTCTGTATCCAGCCCCTTTGGCAAGGACTGCTTAGACCAAGAGCTGGCTAGCTTTGACAGACAGACAGAAAAACAGACAGACAGACAGACAGACAGATGTAGACAGATCCTTTTGGGTCTTATTTCCCCCTGGTCGCCCGACAGAAGGCTCATGTTCTCAGTGTGGCTTAAAGCCTTGGGAACTAGTGGACTGGGCTATGGGGCCCCGAACTCGATCAGAACTTGGTAGCCTTTGGTCACTGTGTCTGGGGTCAGTCCCAGCAAAATGACATCTCCGGGTGTGCCAGCTTCCTCTTCTTTTTCTCAGGCTTTCCTTTGAGTTTTTTTTTTTTTCTGGTCCCCAGACTTCTGTCCTGTTTTCTATTTCCTCGTGACAACTGATGATGGCAGCTGCCTGAAGATTTTCCCTTTCTTGGCTACTGGCTTTATAGTAGAGAGCCCTCTAAGACCAGAAATCATTAAAGAAGTTAATGGCTTAGGGCTACTTTTGTGTATGGAAAGGGGACAGGGGCACACAGGAAGCCACTTCCTGCAGTCCCTGCGTTTGGTTAATGGTGCACTTTACTGACATACGACATCCAGGCTTTCTCCCACAGGCCTCTCACTCTCTGGGGACCCAGCCTCACCAGCTGCCACCTTAATGAGGAAGACCGAGGAGCCTGCTCTCAGACCTGGTTTAATGGCTCCTTCCCCGCACACACCCACCTCCTTCGTCCCCTGTGATGCTGTGTGGCACGATGAAACTTATTCCCTTTCCTTCTCGGATCAGGTGGCCATGGATTGTGCCCTTAATGAACCTTGAGCGTTTAAAGGTGTCCAGGTCGCCATCTTTGGTGCAGTTCACTTGGTTAGAAGCTGGGGGAGTTGTGGGCAGGGCAGGAAAGGAGGAAAATGGGGAATAAGAGCAGAGAACGGTAAAAACTTGCTTTTGTGATTTGTGACTTCTATGAAACCTATTCGGCTTATGCTGAAACTCAGGAGAAAATTTCTCAGTGGAAGTTTTCCCAAGGTATATGTTATTTTCCATGAGAACCTTCAGTACATGCACGTGTGTGTGAGCTGCCGGGAAGAAGGGTTTGGCTAGTTTTGGGTTTTATGAACAACATTTGGTTTCTCCATGTGCTCGTTACAGGACGAGGCAGCTAGAAGTTCAAGTGAGCTTGCTGCAGTGTTGGTGTTTTTGAACCAACAAGGGGAATCACTGACACAGGATTTTTTGGGCAATGATTTAGACACATTCCTGCCAGGAGGAGTTTGGGGGAAATTTCTCTTTTGCACAGGGTGTCCTGAAGCGATTTTAGTTTGTTTTTGTTGCATGATGCCCTCTCCTCTGAGAAAATGCCTCACCAAAGGGTTCAGGGCGACTTTCCTGGTAAGGCTGGAATTCTTTCCAGGGCTGCTGGGCAGAGAGCTTTGGGCACTGTGGGAGGCTTTCTTTCCTTCTCCCAACAGGCAGGCAAGTTCAGTTCAGGTCTGGACAGGTGATTCCAACTAGGGTTTGAGACAGAGGGGAAGAAGGTCCTGAGCTTGTTGGGGTCTTGGTTCTAGTCCTTTAAAGCGGTGTGGGTGTCAGGATGTAGCGAAGAAGCGGTTTGTGATTTGTCGGTGGGCGCTCTTGCTCCTAAGGGTCCCCTCTTGCTAGCCTCTCTTGGTTGTGCTCACGATGGCCTGGACTCCCAGTGAGGTCTCAAATGGTCTTTCTTCAAGAAAAGTGCAAATTGAGATGTAGCAGATTGGTTTGGAAGACAGGGTCCTGCAGGCTGAGTTGACTGCGGACATGATGCTAAGACCTGCAGCTTTCACAGCTCCTGTCTGGCCGGGCAGATGCAGTGGACCCATCTTCTGTGCATGGGGTCGGTCGTGGCTCCGTAAAAGTGAGGGGGTGCAGGCAAGGGAATTCACGGCTTCGCTGAATTTCTTGCTTTAAGTAATTTAAATGTAAATAGCCACATGGGTATGGTATCAGAGGGTGCAGTTCTAGAATCTCCTCTTGGGTAGCGTTCAAGGGACAGGAAAGATTTCATCAGACAAAAAAGCATGTGCGAGCGTGTTAATTGTCAAATGAAACATGCCTCCGAGGCAGCCGTCCTAATAACCCGAAAGAGAGTCTCCAGAAGGCTCTAAAGGACGACTTCAGTGCTAGGGTTTCAGACACCCTGACAGGCAGCTGTAGGCATTTTTAAAAAACATTCTTTGGCGGATGGGCACTTTCAGCAACCCTTACACCACAGTCTTTAGCACACAGCTCTAACGCAGAGGTGTGTTCATCCAACATGGGGTCCTAATGTTTTATCTTAGAGCAAAGAATTTGGGGGAGGAGATGGGAGTGGAGGGGAGAGAGGACATTTTCCTTTGTGTTTATACCCTCCGCCATGGTTTGGAATTTTGATTGTGTACATGAGTAACTTTAATCTAAACACATACATGCATAAAATTATAGATCTGCTTCTCTCAGGTCATCGCTGCATTAATACTGACATGGAAAAGTGCTTGGAATATTTTAAGTGAAGAAAAGCAGGTCACAGAATAATATGGTTCCTTTTTTTGAGGATACACATATACGCAGTGAGGAAGTGTCTTACTGGATATGTTCTAAGTGTTACTTTGGTAGCAGAGTTTTTGGTGCCTTTAAGCATTTTTTTTGTATTATTCTTTCCAATTTTTTTCAATGAGCATGTATTGCTTGTGTTGTAAAAACAATGAGAATGTAATTTAATATCATAAAGCATTTTTTTTGTATTATTCTTTCCAATTTTTTTTCAATGAACATGTATTGCTTGTATTGTAAAAACAATGAGAATGTAATTTAATATCATGGAATAACATTACTCTGTTCTCTTTCTCTCAGGTTTTTTTTTTTTTTTTAACTCAAGTATCCTGGTTCAGGAAATAGGATTAAATAATTGATGAATATTTTAATTTTAAGTGTGTGTAAACTATTTAGAAAATTTTTAATTAAAACTGAATTACGGGTGTGGACTTTGGAAAGGAGACTTTAAAACAAAACAAAACAAAGCAAAACACAACTATCTGTCCATTGTCACCCTGTGAGGGATCTGTACAAATTGGGAATGGCTGGGAAACCATTCTTTTGCAATTGATCGAATGGATTGATTTTGGTTTGGTTTTAATTTTTGGCATTATTGTGTCTCCTCAGAATTCATAGGTTGAAGCCATAGCCCCCAGTACTCAGAATGTGACTATATTTGGAGATAGGACCTTAAAAGAGATAATTAAGTTGAAATAGGATCTTTAGGGTGGGTCCTAATCCATTGTGACTGGTGTTCTCATAAGAGGAGATTGGGACACAGACAACACAGACAGAGGGACAACCATGTGAGGACATAGTGAAAAGGTGGCTCTCTACAAGTCAAGGAGAGATGCTCAGGAGAAACTAGCCAACACTTTGATTTTGGACTTGTAGATTCCAGAATTATGGGAAAATAAATTTGTAGTTTTAGCCGCCTAGTCTGTGGTATTTTGTTATGACGGCCCTGGTAAACTAATACACTTGGGTTTTGTGACTTGTTTAATTCATGCCAAAGAGAAACACTGAGGAATGTTTTTGTTGGGCTTTCTCTTGGGTCTCAAATTTGGCAAAAGAAAGCCTGTTTATCTATGTGGGAATTTAGTCATTGATGACTTGAGGACAGTTGCTCTTCAAACCTTTGTGGACAGCGACATCTAGTGTTCATTTATTTTATATACTTTTTCTGGTGGTTTTCAGCCTGGTGGCACATTGCAATCACCTGAGATTTTAAAAAGATCTCCATGCCCAGGCAGCACTCAGAAATTATGTCA
>NW_006434709.1:5596262-5600210 GCF_000325575.1 Pteropus alecto | reverse complement strand
GTTGTATAAATATGAGCTCACCATGTGATACAGTTTCTCACAATATGAAGAAGTTTGTTAATTTCTGTACTTATGTATTGTCCCTCTGCCTCCAAAGAAGGTGAAGTTCACGAGGGAGGCGGGAAGAGCCCTGCGCTGGTTCACTGTTGGGTCCCCTAAACCTGGAACAGTGCTGGGCGGAGTCTGGACTGCTAATAGCTCTTGTAAAACGAATAAACGAGAAATATTCCATGTGACGGAAAATAGCAGTCTCACTGAGAATTCAGAGCATGGTACATTGGGCTCAGTTCAAGGGGACTCATGGAATATTATAGGAAGATATTTCTTGGCCTGTCATATAACATGTAGATTGATTTTTTGGATTTTTTTTTTTTTTTACCACCTCTGATTCTAGGAGAGGATTTTCTGAGATTCAATTTAGCAATAAGTTCTCAATGTCTATTAAGTATTTTAGTTAAAAAAATTGTTAAATTTATTATCTTTTTCCCTGTGTTCTTCGCCCTCATTATCTTTAGACTTAGAAGGTTCTCTATTATTTCAGAAAGCAGAAAGGTTAAATATCTACTTAAAGGTTTTCTAGTTTTTAAATTGTTTCTTTTTTTCTATTGGCTTAACATATCTGGAATTAATTTTTTATATATGACAAATAGTAAGTATGTGGTTTAAGATTCTCAAATCCAAGAGCCAGTCTTGCTTACCTGATTTTTGAATACACCATCCTTCTTCCTGATTTGAGATGCTTTCTTTATCCCGAATTAAGTCTTTTTCTATGCCAATATGAAAGATGTTAGATTGAGACTTTTCCTGGCAAAATGAGTGGGAGACAATTCTGCATTGCCTTCAAAGGAAACCTCCAGGAATTGGGTTCTTGACCTTTGGACGTCCTTAAAAAAATAATGAGTGAGGAGAGAGGGATACAGAAGATCGGGGGTGACACAGGAGATCAGCGTCGACTGGAGGTAGAGCGTGGCCTCCTACCTGGAAACCTGGCTGCTTTTGGCAGAGCCAGCAGAGCACTGCTGCATGTGTGCCCCAAGTTTGTGGGGCACAGATGTGTGAGTGTGTCTTAGAGACCAGATGGGGGCTGCTGGGCAAGAAGGAAGACATGGGATTATTATGTTTTAAAACATGTTTGCTAATTTAGTACTTCCTTCAAGAGATGATGCGTAGTTCCCCTCTGCTTGAGTGTGGGCTGGAGTTAGTGACTTGCTTCTAATGAATATAGAATTTGGCGGTAGTAAAATGGCGAGACTTCCAAGACTAGATCATAAGAAGCATGATCCTACTTGCTCTCTCTCTTGGATTGCTATGTTGTGAGGATGCTCAAGCAGCCTTGGGGGTGGGGGTGTCAGATAAAATACAGGATGCTCAGTTAAGCTTGAATTTCAGAGAAACAATGAATACTTTTTTAATTTAAGTATATTCCCAATAGTATCTAGTATAAGTATATCTCAAATGCTGACTGGCATCCTTATTTTGGAGTTGAAACTGTATTTGTGATTTATGATTGTCTCTGGCCTATGAGTTGACGAAACACTAGTGGCATTTCCATCTGAGGGAGGGGGTAATACTTTTCTAAGTAAAATTTAAAGGGATGATGGGAGACAAGAGTGATGCCATTTTGATTTCTGCAATCCAGGCATCTTGCTTGTTGTATTCGGACTGATTTATGCGTTATCCCGATTGCCAAGGCCCTTTCTTAAAATGCTCCATATCTGGTCTCTGTCTTAATTTAGGTCTTTTTGTTGGTTGCCAATAACAGAACCCTCCTCAAACCAGCTTAAACAGAGGAGAATTTACTGTAAGGATGCACCGGTGGCTATAATAGTAGGCGTTCGATATTTTTAAAATGAATGAATGAGTTGATTCAAGGATAGATGTATAAAATTAACTCAAGCCAGTCAGTGCAGAGTTCCCCCTGAACCACAGTGTTTGGGTAAGAAAGAAGACAGGGTTTAAGTTAGCCCAGTTAGAGTGGAGTCAGGCCCTTGTTCAGTGGCTGGGGAAAAAGAAACTGTTTTTCTTGTCAGTGTAAGTGGCTGGAAGGTCCAGAGCTGCCGTAGCCACTTTGCTGCCTTGAACAAAGCCAGACTTGGGATGATGCTGACCTAAGGGAGAGGGCGAGTGATGAAAAAAATGTAGAGAAACAGAGTCAGAGCCCTGGTCAAGCCACTCTTGAAGTCTGCCATACTTCTAAACTTTTCAGGTATACTCGCGTTCCTTAACAGGGGGCGATTTTGCTTCTGAGAGGATATTTGGTAATATCTGGAGACATGTTAGTTGTCACAACTGGGTGGGTGCTGCTAGCAATTAGTGGATGGAGACCAGGGATACTGCTAAACATTCCAAAATACACAGTGCAGTCCCCTCCTGCTGTAGCAAAGAATCATCTGGCCCCAAATATCTATAGTGCCAAGGTTAAGAAACTCTGACCTAGAGATTTGGTTAGGTTCAAGTTTTTTTTTGGCAAGGGTAGTTTTAGGTGGCGCTGTGTGTTTCCTATGATATCATATCAGGTGTATTCTCTAGGTTCTCTGAACTTCTGTACCAGCAGTTGCCCCTACTCCAATGCTTACCCTTCTCTCATCGCTTGGCAAGTCCCCCAAAGCCCCGAGTTGAGGGTGCTGCCTTCCCCTTGTCCTCTTGCTATACCCAGTACCCCCTCACTATGGCATTGGGCTGGGGCATTTTGGGACTTGTTGGTGTGTTTGTCCCCTACTGAGCTGAAGGGATCATGAGTGGAGGACTCAGCCTGTCATCTCTCACAGAGCCAGTACCCCCGGGACACAGTAGTTCTTGGTACATACTTGATACATAAGTAATCAATGAACGAATGAATGACCCAACACAGATATTTGAGCTGGCCAGAGCAGAGGCAATGCCTCTTTCTCCCTGGGCAGGAGCTGAATTAACACAGGTGTATTTTCACAAGTCTCTTCCTTTTCACCATTCATCAGTAAAATGTTATAGAAAATCTTCCATTATATGTACAATGGAATCTTATTCATCCTTAAAAGGAAGGAAATCCTGTCACATGCTACAATATAGATAGGCCTTGAAGACATCATGCTAAAAGAAATAAGTCAGTCACAAAAAGACAAATACTGTATGATTCCACCAATATGAGGTACCTAAAGTAGTCAAACTCTTAGAATTAGAACGATGGTTACCAGAAGTTGGGGGAGGGAGAAAAAGAGCATTCAATGGGTGAAGAGTTTCAGTTTTGCAAGATAAAAAGGTTCTAGAGATCTGTTGCACAACAATGTACATATAGTTTATGCTAATATACTGCACACTTAAAAGTGGTTAAGATGGTAAATTTTGTGTATTTTTTAACACAATAAAGAAAAAAGGTAACTAATGGTAATTAAAAAAAAATTGTCCACACAAGTTATACACCTTGAGAGACCTAGCTGGATTTAGGAGGCAGGACTCAGGTGGCTTCTCCTATTATTTTGTGCTGATTTATAAGAATTTTACCAGCTTGTTTCAGAGACTAACCTTGTTATCAAATTGTGGGGCACCCCATTGAGTCTCTCATGCTGTCTGAACTTCCAGCCCAGCATGGTGCACGGCCAGCCCTGGCCACCAGTGTGTGTTTCTCTCTGCTGCCTTGCCAGGCTGACAGAGGAAGAAGGGTGGTTGCCCAGAGCCTGGATCGCAACGTGGGATCCAGAATTTCGGTTCTTAGGCAGCACGTGGACACTGAAACAGCAGGGGCCACAGTTCCATTTAGTGATGTAAACAGTTGAGAGAGCCTTTCCTCCTTTTTCTGCAGAGCCTCCTGCCTGTAAATTATGAGACGCCGTGGGCATACTCCTGCTCCTTAACACGGAGCTGTGTAGCTCATGTATTCTTCCAACTGCCCATCCGAGCCACAGGCAAATGGCTTGTTTCAGCTCTGTGGGAGCCTTTGTCACTTCTCCTGCTTTCTCTCGCTTAGCTCTG
>NW_006434709.1:5587524-5596220 GCF_000325575.1 Pteropus alecto | reverse complement strand
CCTGGGGCAGAAGGGGTCCCCCCACCCCTTCTCATTCCCATCTCTGGGAGCCAGACTGGAGAACAAAGGAAGGCAATGCCCTTCCTCCCGGTCTCCTTTCTTCTCTCTCCTTAGGGCTCTCCCTTTTCTGAAAAATCCATTGTGGAACATTTAGGAAGAATCACTAAGCTCCCTCCCTCTCTCCTGCCTTCTGCTCCCTGTTCCTGGGAGGACTCTGTTTTGGGTATTTTTTTTTTTTTCTAGCAATGTCACTTTCTCACACTTTTTCTCTCTTATTTCATATTACTTCAGGAAAAATTTGCCTTGAAGATGGGATTATAAACTTGAGGGGAAAAAGACTTAAAAGGATCCTGAGACTAGGAAGTGTTTATTGTAAGAATAATTAGAAAACAGATAAAAGGTAAAGAGAGAAAAATAAACACCAACCATAAAAATGTGCCACTCAGAGATATTCCAAGTGAAGCCTGGGTTTGCCAGAAAGAAGAGCCTGAGAGGAAGCAGAGTGAGGACTCGGGGCTGGAGCAGGGAAAGGAGAGCCAAGGGAAGGATGCACCTTCCATCTGACCACTGCGATGGACAGCTGGGGGCTGGATCTATTTTGACTGCTCAAGAGCCGTCTGAGATACACGTGAGGACATTTGTCCAGGAGAAGAAAAGGGAAACACTTATCTGCTGGCTCTCGCCCTCCCCCCCTCCATTTGCTCTGCGGGAGGTCACCTCACCCACATTTCTGGGTCATGCATGTAAGAACACCAAATGAGTGCATCCCTGAGAAAACAGGAAGAAAGACCAGCATGGGCCCGAGTTTGCGGCCATAGGAACTAGTCTGAGTGGAATAAGAGACAGGTGAGGCTGAGAGAATCTGTGGCATGTAAGAGGTGTCTGGTACATCGTTTTTGTGTATAAAAATAACAACATATCCCACAGTTACTGTGAGCCAGGCATAGTACAAAATGTTTTACATAGATTATCTCATTTTATCCTCCAGTAACCCTAGGAGGGAACACTATTTTTATCCCCATTTTACAGATTAGAAAACTGAGGTTCAGAAAAGGTTAAGTTTACCCAGATGACCCAGTGAAAATGTGGCAGATCCAGGATCCAAGCCCAGGCTGTTTGAACTTAGTCCCACTCTTTGTTCACCTTTATAATTGGTGCACGTCGATCATTTGGGCTTGCCCAGGATCCATCTGGCTTCAGGTTGGTTTGACGGACTCTCTGTTGCTCTCTCTGTTTAGCCTTCTTCACTGTCAGCTGCACTTTAAGCCGCCAACAACTCAAGAGTCATATGGTTCCCTGCCCACGTCCAGAGAAATAAATATAGAAAGAGATTTTCCCCAGTATTCCAAGTCATCTCCTGGTTGTAGAATTGTTTATGAACTGTGATCGGGAATGGGATGGGTAAATGGGCTTAAGATAGGGTCTACCCTGGAGCTAAATGATGAGTACAAGAGCAACAGATCCTTGGAAATCTGGGATCTGCGAGGAATGGATGCTGAGTGGGCATCCATTTGGCTATTCTTTCTTCGAACTTTTAATTTTGAGCAAACCACGCCAGAATGGAAGGAACAGTTGGAAGGCACATTGAAGAGGTGGGGTGCTGGCCCAAACTCTTTCCTGGGATCCCCTACTTGAACTTCCTACTCTCTGACATCCTGTAAGCTTGCTTCTCCAGCCCCCTGTTTAATCTAGAAACAAGCTTCTCATCCCTGCTACTTATTATTTTAATAAATTTTCCTTTGCCTCAGTTCACCAGAGTGAACTACTTTTCACCCAGATACATGTGGGGGTCTCTGAGGGGACCCAATAAGTTCCACTCTACTTTCCCACCTGGGGTCAGAACAATCAGAAATATGTTCAAGAGTACACAGAGGACAGGTCATCTTTATTGCTGATAAAGGAAAAGTTAAAGATGTAATTTAATGTGAGAGCCACATGGGGCTGCAAACTGAACCCTGGAATTAGAAAGATGTAGCCAAGCAGGCACAGACGCCATTGGACTTGGTAAGACTCCTGGCCCAAGGGGCGGTGGAGACCCTGTGCTCATTACAACTAGAACACTCCTAGGAATGAGAAGGGAAGAGCAAGCCAAGTAGACCTTAGTTATTCTTCTCAGGCTTACCAACCAGATAAGTCACTCCTCTTCTCCTAAGATGGGATGAGTTAAAGGGAATGGAGCGAGATACTTTATCGATAACCTCTCCTCAAGGAAACCTGTGGCAGAGAGGAGGTATTCTTTCCTAACAGAGATGTAACATCTTTCAGTTATTCCTACCTACCTATCTATCCATCCATCCATCCATCCATCCATCCATCCATCCATCCATCCATCTATCCATCCACCCATCTCTCTCTCTCTCATCTGTCTATCTATCATCTATCATCTATCTCACATCTATCTTATATCACATATCCTGTTTGTGCCTCCTTTTCTCATCTAATAACATACATGACTAAATTAATAAATACATTACTACCACTTTGCTCTGAGTAGCTACATGGTATTTCATTATTTAACTTATCATAATTTATTAGGTAATTTTCTATTTTTGAATATTTAGATACTTTCCAATTTTTCATTATTATAGGTGCCATTCATATCTTTGCCCACATTCCTGATGATTTCTTTAGAATATATTCATAGAAGTGAGATTGTTAGTGTTAGAATTGATCATTGAGTCAAAGGAATGCATATCTTAAGGTTTTTAATGTTTCCCAAATTTCTTTGCAGAAGCTGTGTTAAATTATATTTCTACCAGTAGTATGTAAGAAAGTCTCTGCCTGTTTTAAACATCTTATCTGATGAAAAAAACTTATTCTTTTCTTTTGCACTTCCTGGTTAATAAAGTTGAATATTACTTATATATTTATATCATTCATTTTTCTTCTTTTATCTTTTACTTACTTTCCTAGTGGTGTGTTTTCTTTAATTGATTAAAGAGTCTTCGTATGTTAAAGACATCAACCTATTGCTCATCAAATATGTTGCAAGTATTTTCACCATTTGAGCTGTATATTTTAATTTTATCTTTAACCTACAAAATAATATCTTTAACCTACAAAATTGAAAAATATATGTATGGTAAGGTCTATCAATTTTATCCTTCATGGTTTCTTATATTTGATATTGTATCTGCAGGACCTATAGTTTTTTTGGGGGAAAAAAAAGGATATCAGATCTCTGTGAAGCTCTAATTATGGGGCAATATGCTTTTTCTAAATACTTTGTACCTTTGCTCACCAAATAATTTCTCTTTCAGAGCTTTTATAAACATTTTAATTTATCTTTGGCTGTGTGAAAGTATCCTTGAAATCCATAAGTTGGCACTGATTATAAGAACACTGTTTGCACAATTCTCCCTCTCAATTCTCTATATCCCCGATTCAAAGTTGATCATCAATTGAGGATGTGATAAGGAGTTTAAACATTAATTTTTCAATGAGGTATTAACTCAAGCGTTTTGTACTCAGGCAGTTTATAAATTAATTTGTTCAACTACATAAGGCACTGGGTTCCATGATCCCTGCTCACGGGAGAATTGGGCGGCCAGATCCCAAGCTAGAAATTGCCAGGGCTTTCGTGAAGTGATTTTCTCCTTTTCCAGACAATTATCAGCACAAATCACACAGAGATCAATGGGAGCCAGGCAGTGGAAAGAGAGCAGGGGATGCTTTGCTGAGGCTAATGGTTTCGGAGAACTATCGCTATTAACCCCTGTGATCCTGTACATTAGTTACTACATTGTCACCCAGGCCTTCAAACTGGGTCCTATGAAATATCCTTGAGATTCTGTTAGCTGTCCTTTACTTTCTATTATGTCTACAGGTTTCAGAGGTGGTCAGTGGATCCAGATTACCCTGTATGATGTCTTTGCCCTACTCATTAAGTCCCAGAGATACGACCAGACAGCAGTCCTGGTGTACTTGAAGTCTTGAAGTTTCCTAAGGCAGGGGGTGTGGTTCCAAAAGAAGCCAGGCATGCTATTTTTCTTTTGGGGAGCGGGGAGATCTCCAAATATTGAGCTCAGAGAGCTACTGTGGGTGGTCTACTTTTATATAAACCTTTGCTTGCAAGCTTTCTTAGAGGAAGTTTGCATTTATTTGTATATTTATTTTTAAGGGAGTTGTGCTATTTCCAGGTTTTGATATAATGCACTTTACATCTTACATAAAAGGCCCCTCTGTGAAACTCTCAGTCTTGGCTCAGGGAAATCCAGGCTTTTCTTTTAATTGCTTAACAAAAAACACAGCTCTACTAAGTGAATCAGAGCCACAGAACTGAGGACTGGAAGGGGTTCTTCAGAGGTGTCTTGGGCAGCTCCAAGGGGGAGTGGGGCAGATACCTACAAGGACCATGAGGCTCCAAGCCCAGGTCGAGGCTAGAGTAAGACCTGGGCATTGCGGTGGGGGCGGGGCGGGGGATAATATGTATTATCTATAATGGTTCATGCACACGTGTATGCGTGTGTGTTTTGGGTGAATGTTAGGGTGGTGGATGTCTGCAGTATTCGGGGTATTAGATTTCTATTACCCTGTAACAGATGACCACAAATTTAGTGACTTAAAACAACACACATTTATTCTTTTACAGTTATGGAGGTCAGAATTCCTAAAATCGAGGTGTTAGCAGTGCTGTGTTCCTTCTGGAGGCTCTAGGTGAGAATCTATTTCCTAGCCTTCTCGAGCTTCTAGAGTCTGCCTGCATTCATTGACTTGTTGCCCCCTTCTGTCTTCAAAGCTGCTAGAGTAGCATTTCAAATCTCTCTGACCTCTGCTTCTGTTGTCACATCTTCTCTGACTCTCATACTCCTGTTTCCCTCCTATAAAGATCCTGAGACTACAGTGGGCCCACGGGATTAATCCAGATCCTTAACTTAATCACATCTGACTCATGTGGAGGAGGAAATCAGAGCGATTGGAGCTGGGTGTTGCTGCAGGACGTGAGTAGTATGGGGTGAGGTGGGTTGGAATCACGTTGCTGAGGGCCTTGAATAGGGAAAATCAGATGGTTGTTGGCAAAGGAGTAACTCAATCCCAGCCCTCCTTTAGGAGGGTTGTCCTAGGCTAGAGAAGAGTGGGTTTGAATGGGAGAGAACACAGCCAGGGCACCACCCAGGAGCTGCTGCAACGTTTCTTAGCTGGATAGTGGTAAGGGTCAGGGCCAGGCTAGTGGCAGTGAGAATGAAACATTAAGAACCATGGTGTAATCATTCATCCCAAATAAATACATTTCTTTCCTATCTCCCTGCCAAACAGAATCACTGGGCAGTGTTATATGAGTTTTGATTGTTGAGGTGCCAAGAAATGTTTAACAGGCGGTTGATGACTGCTGTGAAGAGTGGTGTTATTTTTGCAAATATCGGCCCCATCCCAATGTAGACTGATCTGATAGCTTCAGTTTGCATCCCATGCCTCTCCTCTTCTCTTTCTTTCCTCTCAGACCTGAAAACTTCATGTAACTTACGTCAGGAACAGGAATGGTCAGGGCACATTGCTCCCATTCTTTGATAGCAGATAACTCTATAACAGATAACAGACAGCAAGTTATGTTGACTTGCATCTTTTTGAATTTATCATAACATCTAACATTCCTTGACCAGAGGATGTTTTACTCTGAATGTACTTGTTTGTGGGAAGTGTCATTAGGCCGCTATAGATTCCAAAGCAGGTTAGAATGGAAACAAAGGAGATGGCCCGAGTGACCTTTTTATTAGAAAGAAATTCATTGAGCATGCAGCACAGGCTCCAAAACTTATGGCAACAGTAGATGGTATGGGGGTCTTGACCGATGGCTAAAACGTAGCAGCAGAGCACACCTGGAAGTCCAGGCAGGTCGTCTATTCCAGAACTTTTTGTTGCTGGGCTGAGTTTCAAAGTAGGATTCTAGTCATTGGGCTGGAACAAGCAAGGCAAGGCCCTTCTTCTAGAGAGAACTCACATTACAAAGAGAGGGTTCAGGAGAAGTGAACAAAACATGGTCCAGGAGCTGAAGTTCAAGGTCAGAGTTACAATAAAAATGCTGGTGAGTGTCCACCATGTTGGCTCTTGAGATTCTCGTATCTGAGGTTAGTCTTAGACTGAGGCACCGAGGTGGGGCTGACCCTGTGGGTAGGGGATCAAGGGCTCCATTGGTGAGAAAGAGGCTGGGAGCTAGGCAGGGCCAGGTCGCTCAGGTGGGGATTCTCTTGACATTGCTGGAAACCTAGATGTCAATCTCAAACTGAAGCAAGAATCAGAACAACCTGGAAGATTTGTTAAAACGCAGATTGCAGGGCCCCATCCCCAGAGTTTTGATTCAATAGGACTGGACTGGAGTTCCAGAATTTGCATTTCTGATGTGTTCCCAGGTGATGCTGATGCTGCTAACAAGTCCCAGGCCTGCACTTTGAGTATGGTGTTCCTCCCTGTTTACTGTATATTCGAATCACCTGGGAAGTTTTTATTATTTATGTATTTATATATTTATATGTTTTTTAGTATTAATATTTTTATTTATTTTATTCCAGCCTTTTTATCTATCT
Organism: Pteropus alecto; assembly: GCF_000325575.1. NCBI lineage: Eukaryota > Metazoa > Chordata > Mammalia > Chiroptera > Pteropodidae > Pteropus > Pteropus alecto. Next base: position 5,589,699 of record NW_006434709.1, on the reverse strand, counting down.
ATCCATTTATGAAGAGTTAGAAAAAATGCTCTAAGTGTATGGATTCAGTTTTTTTTACTCAAATTATACCATTACCATTTACCCATATCATGTAATATTTACAGAAACTATGATTTTTATGGCAGCATTTCCATTGTAGAGATATAGCATTATTTTACTATAGCCATACAATTAGAAGGATAGATTGTTTTTACTGTTCTATTGTTAAAGGCATGATATTTTGATCACCCTTGAATATAAATCTTTATAAGAATCTCTAATGATTTTCTTAAGATATATTGATAGTAGCAGTAGTGAAATTCTAAGAGCAAAAGTACAATTCTTTTTAATGCTCCTGGTAGCATACCAATAGCAGCATACCATTTTCCAGAGAGCCTACAGTCGCATGCCTTTGACAGCCTTGCCATAACCCCAACTGGCTTTGAATGATATAATTAATATACACACATGAATTTATTTACTACTGAGTTTTACATTTTGCCTTTTAATTTGCATGCTATTTTAAATTATTGGATCATCTGAGAAGTTTTTAAAACCATGGATCCTGTGTCCTATCTTCAGAGATTTTGAGGTAATTTATTTGTGATCACCCAGTGATTCCAGGCTTTAAAACCACTGCTTTAGACCCTGATAGATGCTGACCACTCTGTTAGGTTTTTTTTTTAAACAAATTATTTAAAAATTTACAGATAGTAGAATTCATTATTTTTTGGGTACTCAGTTCAATGAGTTTTGACAAATACATAGAGTCACATAACCATCATCGCAATTAAGATATGGTTCCCTCAACCCCTAAATTTTCTCATGCTGTCCCCTTGACTCCTCTCCTACCCATAACCCCCGACAAGCACTGATCTTTTTGACCCTACAATTTTGTCTTTTCCAGGATGTCTAATTCTAAATGGAATTATACAGTATGTTGCCTTTTGAGTCTGGCTTCTTCCACTTAGCATAATGCATTTGTGAATCATCAATAGTCTGTTCCTTTTTACTGTTGAGTAGTAGTCTACTGTATGGATGTACCACAGTTTGTTTAAATATATCCGTTAAAGAATATTTGGGTTGTTCATAGTTTTTAGTGATTATCAATGAAACATCTGTAAACACTCATGTATAGATTTTTGAGTGACCATAATTGTTCATTTCTCTGGAACAGATACCTAGGAATGGGACTGCTGGGTCATATAGTGAATATACATTTAACTTAATAAGTACTTGCCAAACTGTTTTCCAAAGTGGCTGTATCATTTTTGCATCCCTGCCAGAAATATATGAAAGTTCCAGTTGTTCCATGTCATTGCCAGTACTTGATATAGCCAGGTTATGGGAGAGGGCATTCTAATAGGTGTGTAGTATCTCATTGTGGTTTTAATTTGCATGTCCCTAATGAATAATGATGTTAAGCACATTTTTATGTGCTCGTCTGCTATCCAAGTATCTTTGATCTATTTCTCCTTTTTTTCTATCAGTTGTTGCCTCATGTATTTTGATGCTCTGTTGTTAGGTACATACACATTTAGCATTGTTATGTTTTCTTAGAGAGTTTACCCTTATCATTATGTCTTGTGTCTCTTTATCGGTGCTAAATATCCTTATTTTGAAGTCTACTTTTTTATGACATTAATATAGGCACTCCAGCTTTAAAGAAATTAACATTTACATGGTATATATGTTTCTGCTGTTTTAACTTTAACCCAACCATACAATTACATTTAAATAAGTTTTTAGTATATAGCATGCAGTTGGGTCTTTTAAAAAACCTAATCTGACAATCTTTATCTTTTAGTTGGCCTGTTTAAACATTCGTATTTTATATGGTTGGTTTAAGATTCACCATTTTCTTTTTTAAGATTTACCAGTCTCCTTTGTTTTTGTTCCTTTTACCCTCCCACTTTAATGTTATAATTGTCATATGTATTATATCTACATACACACACTGAAAACTACCAGATAATGTTATATTTTTGTCATCAACAGTCATAATTATTTTAATGAATTTAAGAGGAAAAGTTAGCCTATTATATTTACCCAGATATTTACCATTTTATTTGCTTTTTTTTATTTGTGTAGTTCCAAGATTGCTCTGATATCACTTCCTGTCGGTCTTTCATGTTTCTGATGACAGTTCTTTCCTTTCATCACTTTAAAGATTTCATCCACTTTTTTGGCCTCCAC
>NW_006434709.1:5572768-5587503 GCF_000325575.1 Pteropus alecto | reverse complement strand
CCATCGTTCGTTCCCTCCATGTAATGTGTTGATTTTCCTCTGGCTGCTTTCAAGACGTTTTCTATTTGTCAGCAGTTTGATTGTGTTGTGTCAAGTATTTTTTCTTTGAGTTTATTAAGTTTGGGGTTAATCTGAGCTTCTCAAATTTGTACATCTGTGTTTTGCCAATTTTCAAAAATTTTCAGCCAAATATATTTTTTTCTGCATCAATCTTTTTCTTTTCTTTCTGTAGTGAATGTTATAATTTTTGATATTGTTCTGCAGGTTCCTGAGACATTGTTCATTTTCTTCTTTAATCTTGTTTTCTCTCTCTTTCCAGACTGGATAGTTTTTATTGATCTAAAATTTCCTCTTTCCTATGTCATTTCCATTTTGCTATTAAGCTCATCCAGTACAATTTTTACTTCATATGTTTTTCAGATCTAAAATTTCCACTTGGTTCTTTTTATTAAACATTTCTGTTTTTCTGCTGACAATGACTATCTTAGTTTTTACTTTTTTTTTTTTAAATTTCAGTAGTATTTATCTTTACAGTGTGGCTATACAGCATGGTTGTAGTAGCTGTTTTAAAGTCATTATCTGATAATTCCAACACCTGAGTCATCTTGGGGCTGACATCTGTTGATTGCTTTGTCCTTAAGAATTGGTCAGATTTTTCTGTTTTTATCATGTTGAGCAATTTTGGATTGTATCCTGGATATTTTGAATATTATGTCGCACAATTCTGAGTCCTGTTGAAATCCTCTGGAGAATGTTTATTACTTTTGTTTGTTTTAGCAGGCAACAGTCCCATTAGGTTCAGACTGGGAGTTCTTGCCCACATTCTGTGGGCTGTGAATCCAGTATCAATTCAGTTTTCAACATTTTTGCTATGCTGTTTGGATCTTCCCTGCACATGTGCCACTTAGAAATTAGTCTGGGGTGTGGCCAGGCCTCAACGCCTTTGGTATGCTTCTTTGGGTCTGTTCCCACACATGTAGCTCAGACATGTATTGGTTTAGACATTGAATTAGGGGACTCGTTTCTCCAACACTGTTCTCTGATTGCCCCCACACTCTTCATTTTCCAGGGCCTCCTCCTCCCAATTCTTCCTGTCAGATAGATAGGTTTCTCTCAGAGGTAATCCATCACCTCCATTCTCTCATGCACTTCTATACTGGGGCTGCCCTCAGGTTCAAAGTAGTAAGAGAAAAAGAACAGGGATTCCCTCCACACATTTTGGACCAAAAAGATTTTTTTTTCTTCTAGCCAGAGAGACAGAGTTCCTCTTGGGGATTTTAGGTATTTGTGCAGTGTAGCTCAAAAACTGGGGTTGGCCTTAGGTCAGACCTAGTAGATTAAAAAAAAAAAAAGGTTGTTTCTTCCACAGTCTCACATCACAGGGGTCTATTTTCCTAGTTCTCTGGCCAGCAAATGGAGGTTTCTCTTGGAGTTTTGCTATTCATGCTTGTTTCACAGTTGCGCAACTTGGACCTTATTCTGTTAGAGCTGGAAGATGAAGAAAGAACAACCCCATCACGAGGAGACTCATTGCTGTATCGGCTGTTTTCGAGTTTTGACTTCCCTCTCTGACCTGCCTATTTTTCTTTATACTTTTCAGATTTTTCAGGTAGTTGCTTTTTGTATTTTATGCAGAATTTTACATTGTAATTAGTGGGAGAGATAAGCCATGATGCATTGATTCTATCTTGAATGGCACTGGAATTCACCACACTGTTTTGATCCAATGATCTATACAGTCTGTTTTTAATTTTCCTTTTTTATCAAGTAGAGAGAGACTTTTCCTTCATTGGTGGTGACTATTTTATTTTTTACATCTTTGTTGAGATCTAATTGACATATAACATTATGTAAATTTAAGGTATGCAATATGATGATTTGATACACATATTTTGCAAAATGATTATCGCAGTAGCCTTAGTTGACACCCAACACCTCACATACTTTCCATGTCCTGTGTGTGTGTGTGTGTGTGTGTGTGTGTGTGTGTGTGTGTTGAGAACATTTAAAATCTACTCTCTTAGCAACTTTCAAGTGTATAACACAGCATTGTTAACTATGATTTCCATGCTGTATATTAGATCCTCAGAACTTACTCATCTTATAAGTGAAGTTTGTTCCCTTTGACTGACATCTCCCCATCTCCTCCACCACCCAGCTCCTGGATACCACCATTCTATTATCTATATCTGTCAGCTTGACTTTTCTAGATTCCACATATAAGTGGAATTCATACGGTATTTATCTTTCTCTGTCTCACCTATTTCACTTAGCATAATGCCCTCAAAGTTTACACATGTTCTCACAAATGGCAGAATTTCCTTTTTTCTCATGGCTAAATAATATTTTATTGTGTATATACCATATCTTCCTTATCCATTTATTTGTAGATGGACACTTAGTTTGTTCCTATATCTTGGCTATTATGAATAAGGCTGCAATGAACATGGGAGCATCTCTTCAAGATCCTGATTTCATTTCCTTTGGCTAAATACCCAGAAGTGGAATTGCTGTGTTAGAGGATAGTTCTATTATTAATTTCTTGAGGAAGCTACATACTGTTTTCCATAGTGGCCATACAATTTACATTCACATCAACAGGATTCTCTTCTTCACATCATAGCCAACACTTATTATTTCTTACCTTTTTGATAGCAGCCATCCTTACAGATGTGAGGTAATATCTCATTGTGGTTTTGATTTGCATTTCCCTGATAATTAATGATGTTGAACATCCTTTCACATACCTGTTGGCCAACTGTATGTCTCTTTTAGAAAAATGTCTATTCAGACCTTCTGCCCTGCTCCCTCCTTTTTAAAAATTGAATTGTTTGTGTTTTTGCTATTGAGTTACATGAGTTTATTATATATTTTGGATATTAACTTCTTATCAGCTATATGATTTGCAAATATTTTATTCCATTCTGTAGGTTGCCTTTTCATTCTGTTGATTGTTTCTTTTGCTGTGCAGAAGCTTTTTAATTTGTTGTAGTCACAACTACTTATTTTTGCTTTTGTTATTTGTGTTTTTAGTGTCACATCTAAAAAATTGTTGCCAAGATGAATGTCAAGGAGATTTTCCCTATGTTTTCTTCTAAGAGTTTTATAGTTTTAGGTCTTACGTTTAAGTTTTTAATCCATTTCAAGTTAATTTTTGTGAGTAGTGTAACATAGGGGTCCAGTTTCATTCTTTTACATGTGGTTATCCAGTTTCCCCAACACCATTTATCAAGAAGACTGTCCTTTTTCTCATTTGACCATATATGCAAGGGTTTATTTCTAGGCTCTCTATTCTATCCAATTGGCCTACATGTCTGCCTTTATTCCTATACCATACTGTTTTGATTACTGTAGCTTTGTAGTAAGCTTTGATATTTATTTTTAGTATCTTCATCAAAGTTTATAGTTTTTAGTGTACAGATTTTTTGCCTCCTTGATTAAATTTATTCCTGAGTATTTTATCATTTTTAATGCTATTCTAAATGGGATTTTCAGTTATTTCGTTATTAATGTTTAGAAATGCAACTGATTTCTATATACAGATTTTGTATCTTGCAACTTTACTGAATTTGTTTAGTTCTAATGTGTGTGTTTTTTTTCAATGGAGTCTTTAGGATTTTCTCTATATAAGATCATATCATCTTCAAACAAAGACCATTTTGTTTCTTCCTTTCCAATTTAGATGACTTATTTCTTTCTCCGGCCTGATTGCTCTCGCAGTACAGGATTTCTAGGACTATGTTGAATAGAAGTGGCGAGAATGGGCACTCTTGTCTGGTTTCTGATCTTAAAAAAAAAATCTTTCAACCTTTCACCATTGAGGGTGATGTTAGCTGTGGGCTTGTCATATTTGACCTTTATTATGTTGAAGTACATTCCTTTTTTACTCATTTTGTCGAGAGTTTTTATCATGAATGAATTCTGTATTTTGTCAAATGCTTTTTTTTTTTTGCCTCTATTGAGATGGTTATATGATTTTTATCTTTCATTCTATTAATGTGGTATATTACATTTATTTTGTGTATGTCGAACCATCTTTCATTTCCAGGGATAAACCCCACTTGGTCATAGTGTATGATCTCTTTACTGTGCTGTTGAATTCAGTTTGCTAATGTTTTGTTGAGAGTGTCTGCAACTATGTTCATCAGGGATATTGGCTTGCAGTTTTCTTTTCTTGTAGTGTCCTTATCTGGCTTTGGTATCAGGATAACGCTGGTCTCGTAAAATGAGCTTGGGAGTGTTCCCTCCTTTTTAATTTTCTGGAAGAGTTTGAAAAGGATTGGCACTAATTTTTCTTTAAGTGTTTACTAGAATTCACAAGAGTAACTCTCTGGCCATGGGCGTTTCTTTGTTGGGAGATTTTTGATTCTGATTCAACTGCCTAACTCATTATTGATCTGTTCAGATTTCTATTTCTTTACGATTCGGTCTTGGTAGGTTGTATGTTTTTAGGAATTTATCCTTTTTTTCTAGGTTATCCAATTTGTTGGTGTATAATTGTTTACAGTAATGTTTTGTTATCTTTTGTATTTCTGTTGTTAATGTCTCCTCTTTCATTTTTATTTTTATTTTAATCTTCTCTTTTTCCCTTAGTCTAGCTAAAGGTTTTCCAATTTGTTTTTCTTTTCAAAAAACCAGCTCTTATTTTCATTGACCTTTTCTATTGTTTTTCTGGTCTCTATTTCACTTATATCTGCTCTAATCTTTTTTTTTTTCCCTCTTGCTAACTTTGGGCTTAGTTCGTTTTTCTTTTTCTAGTTCCTTGAGGTGTAAAGTTAGGTTATTTATTTGAAAAAATTTTTTAATGTAGGTATTTATCACTATAAATTTCCCTCTTGGAACCTTTTGCTGTGTGGTCTCTATTTCACTTATATCTGCTCTAATCTTTTGTTATTTCCCTCTTGCTAACTTTGGGCTTAGTTCGTTTTTCTTTTTCTAGTTCCTTGAGGTGTAAAGTTAGGTTATTTATTTGAAAAAATTTTTTAATGTAGGTATTTATCACTATAAATTTCCCTCTTGGAACTGCTTTTGCTGTACGCTATGAGTTTTGTTATGTTGTGTTTCCATTTTTGTTTTTTCAACATATATTTTTTTCTTTTGATTTCTTTTTTAACCTATTCATTGTTTAGGAGTATCCTATTTAATTTCCACATATTTGTAAAATTTCTTGTTAGTAATTTTTAGTTTCATACCATTGTGGTCAGAAAAAATACTTAGTATAATTTCAGTCTTCCAAAATTTGCTAAGACTTGTTTTGTGATCTATTAGATGATCTATTCTGGAGAATATTCTGCTGCTATTGGATGGACTGTTCTGTATATATCTTAGGTCCATTTGGTCTAAAGTATAGTTCAAGTCCAATGTTTCCTCATTGTCTGGATGATTTAGCCATTGTTGAAAATTGAGTATTGAAGTCTCCTACTATTATTGTGAAATTATCTATTTCTCCCTTCAGATCCATTAGTACGTGCTCAATATATTTAGGTATTCTGACATTGGGGGTATATGTATTTATAATTCTTGTATCTTTTTGATGAAATGACTCCTTTTTCATTATATAAAGACCTTCTTTGTCTCTTGTTACAGTTTTTGGTTTAAGGTGTATTTTGTCTGTTAGCTACTCCTGCTCTATTTTGGTTTTTGCTTGTATGGAATATCTTTTTCCACCCATTCACTTTGAATCTATGTGTGTCCTTAAAGCTGAAGTGAGTCTCTTATAGGTAGCATATAGTTGGGTCTTATTTTTTTTTTTAATTCAGTGAGGACCATATATATATTTTTTAGTAATAGCTATTTTAATTTGCCTCATATAGTCTGGCTCTTCCAGTGTTGCTTCCACTCATTCTCTCACTATAGTTTCCTTTATTGAGAAAGGTTTGAGTCCTCTTGGGATTGGGCAGTAAATTTTGTGTCACTCCCAATTCTCTGCTGTGTTTCTTCCACGGAATCTGTGACTGAAAGCAGAACATATATACTGGATCCTCTTCCCCTTGGAGTAAATTCCAGGCCTTTCTAAGGCAACCATTATCAGCATGTGTGTGTATGTGTGTGTGTGTGTGTAGTGTAGTGTCTTGTCTTCAATGTCTAGGTATCTATTAATAAGCCTTTAAATCAACCAAATCTAAGGGGATTCAGAGGCCTTTATATAAATAGGAAAGCCCTCTAATTCTTGGGTTGGACATAAAAGAGTGGCTTGAATATGACCTTGTGATACATAGTTACATAGATTGTATCATATAGAGTTTTATCTTCCATTTTCCCACTCTCATTGCCTATAAACAATTCTTTTTGGCCTGTGTGCTTACCTCTGTTTATGTGGATTCTAATCTTCCCAGAGGGTGTAGAATTTTTATTACACTGATGTTTTAGAATCTATGTGGGTTGAGGGTGCTCTGAGTATATCCCACTGTGGAAGTGACAGTTTGAGTCGAGAAGTGAGTAAATCTCCATTAGCAATCTCTTTCAATCTAGGAATTCCCATGAATTGTGGTAGAGAGAAAAGTGTGGGGATTATTATGAGCTCAGAGGGAAACCATTTCAATTTCCTTTTTGACTGGCCTTTGCTGGCAGCTCTGCCATTGGCTATTCCCCAAGATGGGGAGGTTTCTATTCAAGAAGGAGGGAACGAGCATAGAAGAATTTCCCTTTTTATTGTTCCTGAGACTTTAGCTCAAAAAGGGGGAGAATTTGTATGTTGGTCACAGGCCCAAGCAGATGGCATTTTTCTGAGGCACCTGTTTTCCAGCTGTTTGCACCCCCTATGGAGGCCAGAATGAATGCCAGTAAATGTGAAAAATTCCACAAACTCTGTTTAGGATGTTAGTAAGTAGCCAAGTAGAATACTTATTTAAACAAAATCAATGCCAAGGGATATTTATATTTATGTCATATTTTGCCCAGTGTGCATGTATTAATCTTGTAGTTGAAGGAGTGAATTATTATTAACCTGATACGATGCCATACTCAGGGTTCTCTAGGCCTATTTTCCATTTGGAGTGAAATCAAGATTAGGACATGAAATCTGATTCTTTATTTTCGTTGTTGTTCTGTATCTTGTAAAAGACAAGCCCCTCATGTTTTGATGTGATGTCATTTTCTTTTTGGGAGAAGAGTATAAGATTAGTATTTGTCTCTCACCTTTAAGTCTGGGTTTTGATTTAATTATCTGGTAGTGGTAATCTTTTAGTAGAATGTTCTATCATAGCTTTCATGCCATTTCTGATTTTGCCTATGTGGATAGGGCCTGAGTCTCCTCCAAGTGTTCAATTAGGATGACTTAACGAGGACAAAGTGGGGGAAATGGCATTGGATATCATACCAAAGCCATTTGTGCTATCAAATAATGACGTCTCTTTTCTAGAAACACATAATTATATTTGGAATTCATGATAACATTCTCTGTATTTAAAAATCCAGACTGCGAACAGATAAAAATATCAGAGGAAAGAAAATGCTTTTGATGTGTCAGAATTCATTTATTTTCCAACTTATAATGCTTTGTCTTACATATGTGAATGAGCACTTATCAAAACATAAGAAGGTTATTCAAAAATTCCATTCTGAACATTCGTCTAAATTCAGCTGAATATGTCCTATTAACATGAAGAATGTTGAGAAAGGATCCCAAATAGACTTCAGGAGGTGATTAGAAAACTAAATTAGTGTTAGTTCCTAAGTATTTAAAAAATATGTAAATAATACATGAACGGATATTTAACGTATAAAAGCAAACAACACATTCTTCAATACTTAATAACCTTGGGTCAAAAATCTTCTGTAAGAAATTTGGGAATTTTTTTCATTGCTAATATCCTTAATTTAGTACTTTTTACAATAAAATAATTTTGTAGCTGCCCATTAAAATATATAATTTATTCTTTAGGATTCTCTTTAAAATGTTTTGCATTTTGGCTTTCTCTCTTTAGTAAGAGGGAGATTTATATCTAGACTTCTAAAGTGCAGCACTTGTTTCCTGCTCATTGTCTGACTTCATGCTTGGCCTTGTTGAATCAGTCATTGTGGTGCTTTCTCGTTATTTTCACGTGTCTTATCTTTTCAGCTAAATTGTAAGCTCCTTGAGTTAGTGTTGGTTTATATTCTATATTTTTTGTGTTTTATATACCTTGAAGGTTATCAGTAAGTGCTCAGTAAATACTTTTCCTTATTAGAAATGCAGATCGGCATTAGATTAATTCGAACATGCTACACAGGGACATAGCCTCAAATGTCACTTTTGGGGAAATGTGGTGATGGTGTAAATTTTTGCTATCTCCTGGTTCACTCGCACTCTGGCAATTTTTTAAGAAAGAATTTTAAAATTTTGATTAATTGAAGGTGCTAATTCGCACTTTCAATTCAAGGTTTCATTTTGTGAAGATTTTATTTGGAGAAGGGGAAACTAAATCTGAGTATTTAGATTTGAATGAAGGGGTGAAAGACAAAGTTGCTATTTCTTTTATGCTTCTCTCACCTCTCCCATTCTTCCTTATACACATATACAGGATGGTTTTACTATTTTACCCTTTTCTGATGATAGGCCCTGATTATTAGTGTAAAATGGATAGTGGATTGGCTGAATATGTTGACAGGGTAGTTTATCCATAGCCTGGACACTTCTCAATAATTCTCAGGCATTCATCTATTCATTTGTCCAACAGCTATGTATTGGTTGTCTATTATATGGCAGGAGTCATGCAGCCCCTAGAATTACAGTGAGGACAAAACAAACATAGCCTGGTCCTCAGGGACTTGTACTGGTGGACTCTGTCAAGATCCTAAATACACTCTTTTGCAGAGAAGATGTGAACTGCTTAAAGTCTAGTGGTGTCAGAGGAAAAAATGGATCTCTTCAGATTGATTCACAGAGTAATTGTTTTATTCTTCACTTGACTTATACAGTCTTAATTCAGGTTATATAAATAAATATAAAGTCAAATTGGTTTTTCCATCCTAAAGAGAAAAATGCTTTAATGTTATTAAAATAAATTCTAATAAAAATGGAAAATTACATATAAATTATACTCCCCATATGAGAATTTCTTGCAAAGAATTATAGTCCCCTACAACTATTAAGTAATTTTTTAAAAAACTAAGTTTTTTTTTCCTTTTTCATTGGAAGCTGACACTGTGTTGAGGGTGTCCTGTGGAATGAGTGAATAAAACAGGGACATTTGACATGTTAGAAACAAAAGAAAATGTGACCACGGTTTCAAGGATGATTCAATATAGCTTGGCAGCAGTCCTTGATAGTTTCTGCTTTTTTTTTTGGAGGTGCGTAACACGGATGGAGAAAACAATGAAGATGAAATTTCCAGAAAGTAACCCAATCAGGTGTTGCTTAACGGCGTCTACTGTCATTAAAATCCAATTCGATTCATTTGGAGAGTGAAATATCACAATTGCGACTACACCATAATGGCTTTTGGAAGATGGAATTTGTACAAACTGGGTTAATCCCTTGATCACCAATTCAAATTAAAATAGATAAAACATGAGGCAGTTGGCAGTGGTGAAGGACTGGAAATAGCAATGGTGATGCCAGAAGGTGTCTTTCCTGCGAAAGGGAATTGGCATAGGGAATGGTCTCTGAGCCCAAATCCTGGAAACCACAAGCTGGTGGAGACAGAAAACAGATTGTCCATTTCTAGCTAGGGAGCTGAAGCTCTCCTGGCCCAGCCACATCACAAGTAAACTGCCTCTCTGACCTGCACATGTAGCTTTGTGTGCAGAAATTTGTGTTTCTTTCCTCAGGGTTTTGATTTCTGCTAGCCTGCAAGGACTTTAATGGCTTGTCATGAACAAGTTATATCTTTGGAAATCACAGCAGAAATAGAATGTCTCTGAGCGGTGAGCTATTCCTATTTGTAGAAGAGGCTGTTTTAATGTAGTAATTAGAGAACTATTCAGAGAATTCTGGCTTTATATTTGAAAATGAAACCCTGGAGGTCTGACCACAATGTCCTAGTAGTCTTCCAGGGTGGAACTTCTACACATAGTCTGGGTCAGTGATATTGGATGGATTATAATAGGCAACCTCAATTATGAAGCTGTTACCTTGGACTTAAAATACTTTGACAATCCACCATAATTAGCAGGAATTGAGATGAAATTTGTTTCTGTTTGAAAAATTCTAAGATACTACAAGTGAAATGCTATTTCAAAGTCATGTTTTATGTTGTTCTTGATGACAAACTTTCAATTACCACACATAAAAAATTGACACAGTATTTACAATTTTTTAGATATTCATTAAAAAAGACCCTACAAGAATCTCTACAAGGCTGTACTTCAATGCATATACATGGGTGGGATGTTTTGACTGCAAGTTACAGAAAGCCCAGGTCAGAATGGTTTAAACAATACAGTGGATAATTTGTCATCTTGCATAACAAGACATAGGGTAACTTCAGGACTGGCTCTAAAATCTGTACTTTGAAAACAACACCTAGTCTCGCATTCTTTCCATTTGCCCTTCTCAGTGAGCCTGGTACCTTCTCCTGGTACCAAAATGGCTTCCAGAGTTCTGGCATCAAAATGGACACAACCAGTTCAGCAGAAGAAAATTCTCCCTGTGTTGCTTTTTATTATTGATGAAATATTTCTAGAGACCTCTCAAGCAGACTTCCTGTCACATATCATTGGCCAGGAGTGGTGGATCACACTCCCTTCTTAAATCAGTCACTACCACGGTGAATGAGATCACACTGACTGCTTACAGCTAGACTAATCAAGGTCAAGTTGGGGAAAGGTAGATCTCTGAACAAAATCTTATATACATATACATATGTACATGGCTATCCAATAATAGCCAACTGCCGAAGTGTGCACTATTGAGAAGCAAATGCTGAGACAAAGTTTGGGGTAAGGGTGTTATTAGGGTTCAATTCCTATTGGAGGGAAGGGAGAGGAAACAGAAGTGGGCAGAGAAAGAAGTTGAACTGTGAGGCAGGCCTGATAAAGCCTTGGCTAACCCAGTGGAGAGTTCTGAAAATGTTGCCCAGGAGTATTCCGCATTGAGTTGAAATGGCCAGGCTACTATACCCATTAGATTGCTATACCCACCAGATGTGGGCCACCCAGTGAGGCAGCTCTGCAGCTGAGGCAGACTTGGAAGAGTACACTCCCCACAGCTGGGCAGAAGGCCTTTCCCTGCAGGGAGATCTGAGCAGCACACCCCAATGTGTACCACATCCCCAACTGTCAGTTACAGCCCAGTGTGCATAACTGCATAAATGTGAATAATATGTAACTACATTTCTTTAAAAGGATTCTATAGTCTCTTCTGGCTACAAATCAACACTATTTCTCTTTCTCTGCTTTCAGCCCCAGTTATTCAGGAGCTGCAGGGTTTTAACATGTGTGCTTCATAGCTGTTTAGAGCTCAAAGAACTCTTGGAACTCACCTCTACAACTAGAGAGCCCAATAAGTTGGGTTAAATAGGGACGCTGAGGCCCAGATGTGTTCTGGGACTGAATTTGAAACCTTGCATGTAGTAGGCATTCAATGGATACTTGAATTAAATTACTCCACATCACAGACTAGGGATTAGAACCTTGTTCTCCTGACTTTTAGTCCAGTATTTTTTTTTTTTTTTAACTTGACCTCACGGCAGCATTTAATACTCATTCTTTAGAATGTCTTCTATTAAAATACACTCGCTGTCCACATCAGCGATGCAATAATCTAGTTTTCCTCCTATATCTCTAGGTATTCTCCATATTCTCTGCTCTCTCTCTCTCCTTCCATATAGCTTAAATGTTGGTATTCTTCAGGTTTCCACTGTTGCCACCTAGTCTTTGCAGTTTTTATGGTTCCTTCAGACTGCTTCTTCTGCTCCCAAGGCTGAAGATTGGGCTGAAGTATTAAGTTATCAGTCTGCTTTCTACATCATTTGGATTTTGAAAGTCAGTGTTCTTAAACAAGAACCTCTCTCATCCAGATTTATTTTTGGTAGGACTGGAAAATGACAGACCATCTTTCCTTTCTTTGGTATTTTACAGTTTTTGAAGCACTTTCAAATATCTATAACCCAGGTTCCCTTTCCTGTGCTTTTGACTGAATGGCACTGCGCCATTTCAGGTTTTAGGGCAATTTTCCCTCAAAGGGACACATTGAAGAGTCTGAGTAGAGGGCCTTTACTGAAAAGTTTGGATGTTAAAGTTTAATTAGCACACTTAAAGCAAAAACTTAAAAATCGTGAACTAGACATTTCCAGTGCCTCATAGATTTGTTTATAGGTCTCTTAATTTGTAAAATTTTGCCTCGTGTTTGGTAGTTTTTACTGGATGCATGCATTTTATACTTTAATGTCACTTTGATTAATTCATCCTTTTATGATTACAAAATGCTCCCTTTAATCTCTGTGATACTCCTTATCCTAAAGTCTACTTTGTCTGCTATTAATGGAGCCACACCAACTTTCTTAGGGTTAAAGCATGCATGATAAACCATTTTCCATCATTTTAATTTCAACTAGTAACTTTATATTTTCTTTTCTTTATAATTTTTTTCTATTACTGTTTACATTCAATATTATATTAGTTTCAGGTGTACAGCTTAGTGGTTAGACATTTACATAACTTACAAAGTGATCTCCTGATAAGTCTAGTACACATCTGGCACCATACATAGTTATTGCAATATTGACTCTATTCTCTATGCTGTACTCTACATCCTTGTGACTATTTTGAAACTGCCAATTTGTACTTCTTAATCCCTTCACCTTTTTTCACCCAGCCCCATAACCCCGCTCCTTTGTGGCACCCATCATCAACTAGGAACTTTAAACAACACATACTAGTTACTCATTGCTTCTTGCCTTCTTATCATGTCTGATAATCTCAACTTTTTAATTGGGAAGTTTATTTTATTTACATTTGCTATAAATTCCTACACATTTGTATTGACTCTATCATCTTGCTGTTATGTTTTTATTTGTGAGTTTTTCTTGTATTTATCTTTTCCTGACTGGCTGAATTAAAAAATTTGTTTCATTTAATTTTATTTTCTCTAATGACTTTATTTTTATCTCTCTTGACATTTTAGTTATGCTTCTTTGTTTTTTCTTTTTCTTTTGTTGCTGTGTTGGTGGCTTATTTAGAAATTACAATATATATTTTTAACTTGCCACAGTATATATTTAAAATAATTTATTACTTCATGAAAAATTTGAAGTGTACAGCAATATATTTCTATTTATACCCCCCTATTCTTTATGCTCTTGTTGTCATATGTTTTAGTTCTATATCTTTTTATTTTTACTCTAAAAACCCAAGACTTAATCATATATATGTATAGAAGTAGAAATAATTTTCAAACTTTTTTAAAAAAGTATTTTGACCTAGGAAAAAAGTGGCGTAGATGATAGATACTCTGTTCATCCCTCTGGTGACCAAATTAAAGTTGTGATGGAAACAAGGAGCAGCAGCAAGGAAAAATTGCCTAGGATCTAGATGAACAAGCCATACAACTAGGGAGAAATCCAAGAAATCACCCTGCAAAGGCAAAAGGTAGGACGGGGTGAGGATGTGGAGCTGCCCGGTCTTCCAGGGGCTGAGTGAGACGGAGGCTGTGGCAGCAGCAGCAGAGGCAGAAGCCTCTTAAAGGGGCCACATCCACAAGCAGATTTTCACAGTGACAGACCTGCTTGCTCTCAGCACCACTGCCGATTTGGCTGCGCACAAGAGGCACCAAGGACTTACAGGGAGACATTGTCGTAGTGAGGGCTGAGGAAAGACTTGCCCTGCACAAAAATGCCAGCGGTATCCATTGTTCCCTGTTGAGCCCTCCCCCTTTCCAGTGCTCCAGACATAGCGCTGCCATAGCCACGATGTCATCAAACTGGATAACAGAGGTTGCTCCACATAGAGGAGTCCCTGAAACCTTGCTTCTCCCAACTCGCGGCCCCACCCAAGTCACATCCAGGTGTATCCTCAGAGAGTCAGGTGCTCCTTGCTGAGCAGCGCCTAGACTCACACTGGAGGCAGCTGGCCTCCGTTTCTGGTGTGGCCTTTTGAAGTAACTATAAGCACAGCATCTGTAGATTACTTGTTGAATCTTAACAGGTGGCCTTGGAGGGGCAGAGGCTTGGGCTAAATTTGACCTCAGATAAATTCAGTGAGAACTTCAACAAAGAGATAAAAAACATAAAAATGGAAATGGAAATTATAAAAGAAAACCAGTCTGAAATGAAGAACACATTATTTGAGATGAAGTATGTTAAATGGAATAAACAAAAGAATACACAAAGTGAATAAAGAAGAGGATCAAATGCCCTATCTAGAGAACAGGAAAGCCAATCAGGATATGCAATCAGAATGGCAAGAGATAAGATGCCAAGACTATAAAAATAATTTAAGAAGGATATGGGACACTATTAAGGCTCCAAATATTCGTCTGATCGGCGTAACTGAAGAAAATCAAGATGTTGAACAGCTGTTTGAAGAAATAATGACGGAAAACTTCCTTGACCTAGTGAAGGAAATGGACATAAAACCCCAGGAAACTCAAAGAATTCCAAAAATCAGGGATCCAAAGAGGCCAACACCAAGACACACCATAATTAGAATGCCAAAGGTTAAATACAAAGAAAGAATATTAAAAGCAGCAAGAGAAAAACAAATAATTACTTATAAGGGAAAACCAATAAGACTGGCAGCTGATTTCTCAGAAGAAGCTATGCAGGGCAGAAGTGCTTGGCAAAAAAATAATTGACAGGATGAAGACCCATGAGCCG
>NW_006434709.1:5566180-5572687 GCF_000325575.1 Pteropus alecto | reverse complement strand
CTTGGCAAAAAATTTTGACAGGATGAAGACCCAGGATCTACAACCAAGAATAATTTATCCAGCAAAACTCTCATTTAGAGTTGACAGATAAAGAGCTTCCCAGACAAAAATAAGGAATTTATCAACACCAAGCCAGTATTACAGGAAATGTTGGAGGGACTTCTTTAAGAAGAAAAAACATATATCAAAAACAGGAATACAGACTGATAACAACTACATTCCTATCAATAAGTACCTCAAATGGGAAAGAATTAAGTGCTCCAACTAAACGATAGAGTAGATGAATGGATGAGAAAACAAGACCCCTGCATATGTTGCCTACAAGAGACTCACTTCAGATTAAAAAACACACTCAGACTGAAGGAAAGGGGATAGAAAATTATATTATTTTGTTGGACTTAGAAGGTATTTAAGTCAGACAAAGATAAACACTATATGATTTCACTTATATGTGGAATCTAAGGAATAAAAAGAACAAACTAATCAAAAACAGACTCATAAATATAGTGGACAATTTGGTAACAGACAGAAGGAAGGGGGTTTGGGGGCTGGAAGAATGGGGTGAAGGGTTAAAGAAGTACAAATTAGTAGCTGATGGATGGTAATGGAGATGGGGAACACGGCATAGGGAATGCAATTAGCATTAATATGTTGGCTAGGTGGAGAGTCAGGGGAGGGAGGATACTATTGAGGGGATCGTTTTCAAACTATATAGTTGTCTAATCAATGTACTGTTTACTTGAAACTAATAAAATAAATACATTTAGGGGAAAAAAGTATTTTGACCTACTAATGCATTCCGGTATTCTTCATTCCTTCATGTAGAACTTTGTAGAACATGATGCCATTTCCCTTTATCCTATAGAACTTTTAGCATTTATTGAATTTTAGGTTTGTTGAGATATAGTGTTTTAACTTCTGTCTGTCTGAAAATGTTTTAATATTGCCATATTGGCTTGTAATTTTTTTTGCAATGTCTTTTTCAGGTTTTAGTGTTAAAATTATGCTGGCTTTATTTGATTTATTAAAAAAATAAATTTATGCCTCCTTCACCCATTTCTCCTACTGCCCCCCATCCCCTGTCTCTGGCAACGATCAATCTGTTCTCTGTATCCATGAGCTTGGTTTTTCTTTTCTCTTTTAAAGTCCACATTTAAGAGAGATCATATGGTATTTGCCTTTCTCTGTCTGCCTTATTTCACTTAACATATGTCCTTGAGTTCCATCCATGTTGTTACAAGTGGCAAGATTTTATTTTTTTAATGGCTGAATAATATTTCATTGTGTGTGTGTGTGTGTGTGTGTGTGTGTGTGTGTGTGTATATATATACATATATATATATATATATATATATATATATATACACACACCACAATTCCTTTACCCATTCATCCACTGACTAACACTGAGGTTGTTTCCATGTCTTGGCTATTGTGAATGCTGTAGTATATTTCAGGTGCATCTATCTTTTCTAGTTAGTGTTTTTGTTTTCTTTGGGTATACATGCCAAAGTGGAATTGGTGTATTACATGCTACTTCTATTATTAATTTTCTAAGGAACCTTCCTCAGAAATGTTTTCCATAGTCGCTGCACCAATGTACATTCCCACCAATATACCAGGCTTTTTTTTTTTTTCTCAATATCTTTGCCAATACTTAATTCTTGTCTTTTTAGTAATAGCCATTCTGACAGGTGTGAAGTGATATCTCATTGTGGTTTTGATTTGCATTTCCCTAATGATTAATAATATTAAGTATCTTTTCATGTATCTGTTGGCCATTTGTGTGTCTTCTCTGGAAAAATGAGTATTCGTATCTTTTGCCCATTTTTCAATTGAATTACTTGTTTGTTTGCTAAGTTGTATGAGTTATTTGTGTATTTTGGATATTAAGCTCTTATCAGATATACAATTTGCAAATGTTTTCTGCTGTTCACTAGGTTGCCTTTTCATTTCGTTGATGGTTTCCTTTGCTGTGTAGAAACTTTTTAGTTTGATGTAGTCTCACTTATTTATTTCTAATTTTGTTGCTTTTGCTTTTGGTGTCAGATTTTAAAATAATCATTGCCAAGACCTATGTCAAGCTTACTGTCATTCATTTTCTTTTAGGAGTTTTATGATTTCAGGTCTATGTTCAAGTATTTTTAAATTAATTTTTGTGTATGGTGTAAGATAGTGGTCCAGTTTCATTCTTTTGCATGTGGCTGTTCAGTTTTCCCAACACCATGAGGTGGAAACAACCCAAGTGTCCACCGGGGGTGAATGGTTAAAGAAAATGTGGTATACACCTACAATGCAATACTATGCAACCTTGAAAAGAAGGGAAATTCTGTCACATGCTACAACATAGAAGAACCTTGAAGTCATTGTGCTAAGTGAAATAAACCAGTGACAGGACAAATGTAGTATGATTCCACTTACATGAATGTACCTAAAGTAGACAAATTCATAGATATAGAAAGTAGAAGCATGGTTACCGGGGCGGCAGGGGGAGGGGACAAAGTGAACATATCGTTTAATGGTATAGAGTTTCAGTTTGGTAAGAGGGAAAGGTTCTGAAGATCTGTTTTACAATAATGTAAATATGCTTAACAGCACTGAACTATACACCCAAAAATGGTTAAAATGGTAAATTTTATATGCGTTTTTTACCACAATAAAAATAAAGGGAAATCAGCTGAAAAATAGTCCACTAATAAATTCTAATCTCATTGTATTTGAAATTGGTTATGCCAAGGTATATTTGTAAAACAAATGCAGAAACAAACAAACAAAAAATGCATCATTTATAGAGACCCAAATCACATTTTTCTCTGTATATGAGGAGAGAAACATCTAATGTGTTAGTCCTGTGGCTGAGTGACAGGTGGTCAAAATTATAAGAATTGTGCATTAGAGCTTCCGTCCTCCCAGATCTCTTAGGGTCTAGGGTTCTAAGAAACTAATGTGATCAGATCAGGAAGGAGGCTCCATTCTGAGCTCCATTCAGAGCTGGTGGGTAAGTAAGTAATCACTGTCATACATTCTTTCTCTACTCTATGGTGAGTGACACCAACTCTATGCTCTAAGACTTCCCAAGTTGGCCTTTGATGTGAAAACCAAGATTTGAGGAGTCTCTTTCTCTCTAAAAAACTTTTTTTTGCTATGTGTCTAAAATCCCTATTCTGGAATCAATTACAGTTTGTATTCTGGGCTGGAGACAATGAATTTAAAAGGCTGTCCATGTTGCCTGAAGTGAGAGAAGAGGAAGGTGGGAAGGAGGGGAATATTTCACCATCCGAATACTCATGTTGCCTCCTTTGCTCTGCTGTGAGCTCCTTGAGGGCAAGGTCTATGTCTTCATCTTTTGCCACCAGGCTTGGCTGGCACAATAGGAGCTACCAATAAAGCATTCGAATCAAGGAATAAATAAATGAGTGCGTGGCTTGACCTCCAGGTTTCTTCCCATCTATGAAATAGGGTTAATAATTCTCAGCAGTGACCACAGGCAAAATTATGACCTACACTAAATTTTCCTCCATTCTTTTTGTGTGGCCCATTTCCTTCCATTATTAAAAATTGCTCTCAGAGAAAATCTCACCTGGGTTTTTGTTCTATATTACACACTGGTGATGGGTTATCTCTCCAAAGGATATTTGCTTCTTAAGCCTTATCTGTGTTGTGAAATGGAAGGGCCATCTTTGTGAGAGGGATTTTCAGGTGCAATTTGTTGGGAGGGATTCTCTGAGGCAATGAGTCCCTTCCTGGGCCTCCAGATCCACTGAGTGCATAATCTGCTTTGTTTACTCTAGGGACTGGCCCCGATAATCCCGGCTTCACCTGCATCACCAAGCTGTCAGGAGGATAAAGTGGGATGATGGATGGAGGAGTACTTTGAAAAGTTAAAAGCTGCTCACAAAAGTGAGTTGTCATTGTTATTAATCCACAGTATCAGAGAGGCACTCCCCTTGAAAAGAGTCCCATCTCTGAGGAGACTGGGGGCAATTTGGAAGGAGGTATCATTTATTGGTTCCTTGTTCTTAAAGCAACGAAATCTCCCCAGTGTATGTGGAGTGAATAGGTAAAAAGTTGTTCTTAACATCAGCATGGAAAAGGGGCTTCCCCTCTTCCCCTCCAAAGCCTCTAAAAAATATAAACTTTGTTTTGGCAGGTTCATTGCCAAATGACAGGGAGCCAATAGCCTTAATTTTTCTCTCTGTTCCCACATCTCTTTCTCTACCCTCTCACCCCCCTCAATTATTTTAGAACAAGTCTCAGCTTGGAGCTGATCTTCAACTTCTGGAAAGCTGAATTGGTTTCTGAGTATTTGGCTTGGCTGAGTGGGTTTGCTTCTGCAGGAAGAGGAGAGGGGTGCAAACTGGGGGAAATCTGGGGATCTGGGAGGAGACAGGAGGCCTTAGTTCAAGTTTGAGGGCTCTCTCCCCGGTCTGCACTTCTGTATTCTGCTTACAGTCTTCTTAGCGTGACCTGGGGGTATGGCTGGGAGCCGGTGGAGGTGGGGCTGCCAGAGGGTGGGGGTGGGTGGAAAGGTAAGAGGGAGGGTTTGAGGCAAGTCCTGGGTCTGATTAGGATTCTGACTGCTGATCAGATTTCATTAAATACAGGGCCGGTTGCTGGAAATTAAGTCATGAAGTGGGCTAATGGTGGTGGTGGGCATTATGGTTGTGCTCTTTGTCTTACAGGGAGGTAGCTGTTTCCCCCATTCTTGGCAGGTGGAAGGGGGTTAGCCCTGCTGCCTTTCCCTCATCACTGGCTGTTTCATCCTTTTCTTGGGGGAGACTTGTACATGCTGGAGTGTTAGCTGTGTGCCCCACATTGGCCAGAGTTCCTGGGATGGGGCTGGGCAGCATTGGAAGACCTCTGAGCCGGGGGACTGAGATCCTGCCCTCTGCCCTCACTGTTGGCAGACACACTGAGCCCAGCTGTTCCTTGTGAGCAGCCCAGAGTGTGAAGGGCCACCTCTGGCAGCCACGTGGGGTGTGGGCAGGCTGGGAAACATGGCTTAGTTTCTGTGTGCGGTACAGGAAAAATGATCTTCTGTACTCCAGAGCCTTCAGGGGATTCACTGAGCATCCCTGAATGTGGCTTCTTTTCTTTGGTTCTTCCCACTGAGTGAAAAGCACTTCTTCCTTGCTTTTCTCATCTAAATTCAACTCATCCTCTAGGGCTCTACTCAAAACCAACCTCCTATATTTCTAGAACATCTTCTCTTTACTTCATGAACACCCAGAACCCTGTTTATACCCATGATATGAGTGGACCTTGATTACCGGGAATTCCATGTAACTGGCACTTGCACATTCATTTTTTATCTTACCAATTTATTATGTATGTCGTAAGAATTGCTCTCTGTCTTTATGCCTTATATCCTTCTTGAAGTGGCTCGTTTGTTTTAGGACAAATGATATGCCCTACTGCTTTTATATACCTTCCAATTCCAACCTTTATACAGAACATTGCGAGTATTCAAAAACCCATTACTTTCTTTCTCCTTTGTGAGTACAATTTATGTAAAATGAGAACTGGTATTGGAAAGGTAGACTACTCTCAAGAGTAGATGAGATTCTAATGCAGTTTGTACTGCACGATGTGCCTGTACTTTCTCATCCTGCACCCATGTTAGGCATCACTAGAAGATTCTCACACTCTTCTCAGTTTGACAATTCTTTTCAGCCACTATAAATCAATCAGAGCATCTTGATGCTCTGAAGCTTTCGTGAGGAACATGTGGGCTTCTTTATAATTCCTACCTTTCATTCCTCTGTCTTCCCTGACATAGCCTAAGTAGGTAAGCTGTGGTGCAGCAGCCTCGTCAGAGGGCAGGAGGATGTCTTGGGCATGGGAGACAGCCCTTTAAAATTTTGGCACGTTGAGGGAGTTGTATACTCATGCTTGGGTGGTGGTCATGCAGGAAGGTGAATAAAATGGCACTTTTAAGTTTCTATAGTTGCTTCAAAACCTGCCATACTAATACACAGGGTGTCCAGGTCTCACATTCTTATTTCTGGCCCAGGTATGATATCATATAAGTAAGTAGACTTTACATTTTGGTGTTTTCCTGTGACGTGGGTACAATCAATGATGTGCTTGTTTTTCTCTCTCCTAATTCACACCTAATGATCGAAGATTTTCATATTAAGAATTGTTTTAAGAAATTAATGTTAAAATTAATTTTTTAACAGTGCCAATGTTCACTTCCCTGGGGACGTACTAGACACTGCCATCCTTCCCCCTGCTGCAACCTTTTACCAATTCTGAGTGCCCACTGCCCAGCCTCATTCCACTTTGCTCCCAAGCTGGCATAAGGGCCTTCTTCACAAGATGCCCTTGGGCCACTTGCATTGCTTGGATCACAGCACAGAGAAACGGAAGTGCCTGGGCTTTATATCCACCCTGGGGTGGCCTATAGCAAATGACTAGCCATAGGAGTAGGAAGGGCCAGCTCTCTCACCTCGATGAGATAATTTGTGCCCCGCTACGCCCATGGAATCAGGCCAAAGCTGAGGC
>NW_006434709.1:5558239-5566158 GCF_000325575.1 Pteropus alecto | reverse complement strand
CCTCTTACTACCCTCTCGGTTTCTCTTGGGAACCTTTCTTTGTCAGATTCCTGGCAAGTGAATCACGGTCTCAAGGTCTCATTCCGGGAACCTGACTTAAGAGCACGGCTGCAGAAGGGGGATGGCTGATGGCGGTGGTGGCAAGAAGGGTGCAGATCATGGATAATTTCAATATGGTTAAAACAAAGCTTCACTGAGTCTTGTCCTAGGGGCACATGATCCACGTGTAAAGCACGTGATTTGTAGTATCAGGCTGGGGCTGCCAGTGGTCTAGAGAGTAGGATTCCATGGTTAGGGCTGAGAATCTGGGTGGGCAACGGTCAGTTTATGTAGCTCAGGTTAAACCACTTCTGGAAGATGGAGGGTTGGTAGTAGTTGCTCTTCTTTTTCTGAGATGGGAAGCTGGCATCAGCCATGGAACAGTCATAATGGCCTCTGTGGGCAGATGGGAGGTTTTGTGTGTTCTGATCCCTGATCTGCTGTTGTCTCCAGCTGCCAAATGGAAGAGATTTAGCCTTTGAGAGTAAACATCTCCTTCCTTTATGTAAAATTCAAATTCACTGCTTTGTGACACTGTGGTCACAATGTGGATGTACTTCTTCTGTGTGAATTAAAAGAAAACAAAGATGAATATTATTTTCCAGAAATTCTAAGTTATGGTGAAAAACTTATCTGTCTTGTCTAAGCAGTTATTTTTCTCTCTTTCCTCCTTTTACCACCCTTCTTGGATTTTTTTTTTTTAACACTATCGTATGAGTCAGAATGGGTGTATCACTCTTAATTATTGTTGATTACCATTCATGTTGGAACAGCTACCTTGTAACACCATCTCCTATCGGAAATAAATGCCGACTTAGTGACCTGCGTAAGCTAGCTGGTGACCCATCCCACTGGGGAGATGGCAGGCAGCCGCCTGGCGCTTGTTGAATTAGGAAGTGTGACTACAGTAATTAGCAGCAAGTTTCCAGCACAGGGTAGAGTAGATTCCGGGCAGAGCACAGTTGTCATAGAGGTTGACCCCTGTGCAGGAGAAACGAGGGATTTGGGATTGGAGCCTGGTGGGTTGGGGAAGGGGTCACGAGAATGAAGGTCAGTAGCAGAAACCAATTTGACATCCCTGAGCTTGTAATAGGATTTACTCTGGGCTTGCAGACTTTGGAGGGGCTGCCCATGCAAAAGCTAGTTGACAATTCTGCAGCCCAGGAGTGTGTACTTGGGACCAGAAGAGTTAAGTCTTGACTGCTTTGTCTCTAGTATATGCTTAATGGAACACAAACAAAAAGGAAGAGACACAGTGTTAAAATAGAACCGGGACACAGAATGAAATAATACGTGATTACTAGCAGTTGTACACTTTATGGAAAAAATGTGCACTAAGGTCTTTTAGGAAGTGTAAATAAAACAGATGGATTTATGGGGCGGGGGGAGTATGCTTTACACACTCAGCTCCTATATCAACAAATGTTGCCCTCAAGGTAAAATAAAAGAATGTTCTAAGCTTGTATTAGTCACACCCATTTATTTTTGGCATAATTTGTGCACTATTTGGAAGTTGGCAAGAATGGGAATGTTAGGGCCAACATTTGGTCTTGCTTCAGGAGTTTCTATGAATATGAATGCCTGAAGTTTACATAGGCTTATGCCATCTCCATAGCAACGGGAGTTTGTTGTGAAAATCTAGCCTTTTAAAGTCAAGAATCTGTATGTTAACCTCCAATTTAACACGCTATCTAATTCTGGTGTTTGAAAACACTTTTAAGACTGTTGCATGTTCAATATTGGATTGGATTGGATTGGAGGGTGAGTTGATGAGTGTCCTTGGAAAATACACACACACACACACACACTCATAGTTTTTTTTTTGAAGGGAAGCCCTTGCTTATGGAAGTTAACCTTAACGTGCTTCCACATGGAGCCAGATGAGACGAACTTCAGATCATGGAGCAGTCCAGGCAGATCTGAGAGTCCAGTTAGAAGGACTGAAGGAGAAAATAGACCGTTAGATTGTGATAGGTCCACTGAGTGTTTAGAACGTGAGGGAGACCTTGGGAGTACCCTCCAGGCTGGCTCTGGTCCTTTGGAGCTCAGAGAACAGAAAGGGGGCTGCATGGGTGCTGGCATGAATGAGGCAGAACAGCTCACATCTTTTAGGCAGCTTGAGACACCAAAACTCATCTGTGCAGCTTGATCCCTGTTGGGCTTACACGTACATGTGTGGGGGAGACAGTTCTTGCCCTTAATGGGATTCTTGGTGGAATTCCAGTCAGATACTAGTTGTGTTTAGGAACTTGAGTATATTTACTGGTCCCCCCAGTGTAAAGAGCTGGATTTTGGCAAAATTATGGTGTCCCTTATGTTCTGATAGCTTGCTTCTCTTTGAGGATGCTCTTTCCTAATCCTCAATGCTTTCTGGGGTTCTCAGATTCTTCCTCCCACAAACTGGCATCAGAAGAGGATAAGGACACTGTTTTATACTGCTGTGTAAGAGAGGAGTGATTTGAGAAAGAGCCATGAGCTTGGAATAAGGATTGGGTTCCATATTAGAATCTAGGACCTGCCTCTTAATAGTGGCATGTCCAGGAACTGTTCTTAGAAACTCTTAAGTCCTCCATTTTGATGTAGGGGGAAAGAAAATAATGCCTGCTTAAATGAGACAGTGGATGTGACAGAGCTTTGCAAAATTCTCAACTCTGATTCAAATTCAAATCTATTACTCTTCCATTGATAAGGGATGGCAAATAGTTTTCCACTCATAGCCCAGCTTTGCTCATTTATTGGTAACTGCTTGGAATGTTGTGCTGAGAAGTATTCTGAGATGATTTCACAGGGAGAAGTGCTAAGATTGATTAATGATGTCTGTCATTGGCCTGGGGAGGCTGTAAGGGTATCCTCCAGTGTAAAGTGTTGGCACTGCTGGGTCCATTTGCTTTTCAAGAGAGATAGAGAAGATGAAATAAGGGGATAAACCATTAATAGCAAAATTTCAGGTATTAGAGTGAGGAGAAAAGATGTTATTTTGAGAAAGTGAATCTCCTGATGCCAAGAATTAAGCATGTGAAAAGTTCTGACTCTGTCCATGGAAGAGAATTCTCATATTACTTCTCAAGGCTCTTCCCCTGGTTGCTTGGTGAGGGAGATACTAAGAATTGGGACCAGCATTGTGTCTTTTCTTCCTGTTGTCTCATTGATCAGATTGTCTCTTCTCTATACTTGACATTTGATAAGTTTATCACTTGGCTCTTTGTTGTCCTATCTTGATCTCTGATGGTTTTTAACATTACTTTTTCATATCTATGAGTTTGTAAATTGTTTGAGGGAAGGGATTATATCCCACATTTTCTCTCCTCTTGATTCCTGGTCTAGTGCAGAATACAAAATAATTTGCTTAGCAAATTCTTACTTGATCATTAAAGATTTTTTTCTGATTATATATAATACTAATTTTTGGAAAACTTAAAAATTAAAAAAATACAAAGAATCAAGTAAAAATACATTATAACTAGAGGTAATTACCATTACTATTTGGTATATTTTCTTCCAGTACTTTTTTCTATGTTCATATTTACATATAATTTTTAAAATAATTGAAAGCATACTCTATATGTAATAATCTAATCTGTTTTTTTATACAACATTATAATTACTTCTCTGGATCTTTAAATTAATCTTGATAAATATTAAAATCCTTAAATTTTAATTTTTAAAATATCACTTGTTCATTAGTTGTGACTTAAACAGTAGTACCGGTTCATTATAAAAAACAAACAAAAAAACAAACAAAAACAAACCTTGAAAGGTATAGAAAGATGTGGAATGAAAAACAAACTTTCCTCCTCTCACTTGTTCATTTGTTTTTAAAAAATATTTTTATTTTCATGTTAAACACATGATATTTCTAGGTTAAAATCAAAAGATGTGATGTAGGGCTCCATTTTAAATTTATTTCTAAACATCTAGCTAGCTGCCTTACACCATTTATTGAATAATCTATCTTTTCCCTTCTGATTTGGAATGTATACTTTTGCCTCCTTTGAACTTTCTCCTCTGTTCAATCGGGTTACCTGTCTACTCCTGCATTAGTACCATATTGTTTTATTTACTGTGGCTTTATAATGTATTCTCATAATTGAAAGGTCTAGATTGTCCTCACTATTCTCCCTTTAAAAAAATATTTCTTGGCTATTATTACATGAACGATTTTTCCAGATGGCTATGGAATCATTTTGTCAAATTTCTACCCTCCCAACAAAATGAACAAACAGAACCCTTTTTGTGATTTTGATGAGGATTACATCGAATTTATGGAGTAAGATGGAGAGAATTGGCATTTTTACACAACTGACGCTTCCCGTCTAGGAACACAATTTTTGTTCCCTTTTATTCAGATCGTATTTTATATTTTTCAGTAGAAGTAAACATCATTTTAAAAGGCAATATAATACTTTCTCTGTGGATTTACCAGAATTTATGTGACTATTTCCTTGCTGCTGAACTATCAGATCACTTCTCATTTCTTTGCAGATTCAACAATGTTGCGGTGAGAATTTATGTGTTTTGCCATTTAACCACATTTGCTGATTTCTTTAGAATATATTTCCAGAAGCACATCAAAGCATCTGGGCATTTTAAAGGTTCTTGGTAGCTATTGGGAGATTACTTTTTAGAGAGACTCAGGCAATCTACTCTTCTGCTAGATGTGTGAGGATTCCTAACTGGCTGAATCTTTGCATTAAGATTAATAGAAACTTGGCCACATTGATGGGAATGAGGCATGTGGTGGCTGCCTCTGTCTGTCGGTAAATCTATCTTTACTTCTTTTCTCCTTTGCTGCATGCTTTTCCCCCAGTATAGTCAGAGGGCAGTGTTTGCTCTTCACTAAGGCTTTAGAGATGTTTAGTTTAGTAAGCTCTTAGGCTTTTTGGATATTTCAATTACTCCCTGATACCTATGAATGGAGGGTAAATTTTGAGAGGTGTCTTCTATTTTGCTATGATAAAATTGTCTAATAGCAGATAAAATGAGCACCTTCTGTCTGCAATACACACACACACACACACACACACACACACACACACACAGCTGAGACTCTGCAAATTGCTCAGTAACATGGAGTTGGCCGAGGCTGAAAGGTTTCCAAATTCCATGCCCCAGATAGGTCTCTGGAACAGAAATGTTCTTGCTTTTTCAGTAGAAGATGTCATTCGGATTCCCCAAGTTTAGAACCCAGACATGTTCATTTGTAACAAGCAAATGCCAAATTTACTAGGCAAGCCTGAGATAGACACCAGACAACCCTCCTTGTAATGCCTCTTTGCTTTGGGGCTATTATTCACCCCTGTGTACTTTGGCAGGCATTAAGCATGGGAATTAGACACTTAAAATCCTTCTCCCTCCATTTGAAAACCCCTTGTGCCGCTACCATCTCGCCATAGAAACCCACTCCGTCAGGATTTTTTGGTGGAGTGGGTAGTGCTTATACAGGGCGGTTTTTTTTAGGGTGAGTCTATTAGGCTTGTAGGATGTTTTAATTGGGGCGGTGTAATTGTGGGGTGCTACGAGGGCCCTGGCAAGGGATACCTTATAAATGGGATTATTATTATATTTATATGCCCTAAATCCTTCATACAGCGATGGAATAATAGCCCTTAAGGGCATTGTTACTATTTTGGGTTGGGCTCACTTGTTAAACTGGATCTTTTTATTATGAAGCTGTTTTTAGTTAGAGGAGTACATAAAACTCTTTGAAAGACAGAATTTTAATTTTGTGGTTGCTGTCTTACATAGTTTAAATGGTAAAATCACTACATATATATATTTTAAAGCTTTGAATCAAACAATTAAAATTGTGCTCACTTCGGCAGGACTTCTTAATAATGGAGAACTATGAAATCTTAGTGGAATTTGATCAAATGTGCATCCTTTCTCCTGACCAGTAATAATTTTGAATTTTGGGGAGACAGGTTCTCTTTGGTTTTGTAATGTTTATTTCTCAGAGGATGCAGGTCTTCTGAGGAAGGACCTGGAAGATTCAGATACTGTGTTCTAATGATGGGTGGGCAGTGGTGTGGAGGGCATAGGCAGTGTGGGCTACATTGGAGGGGGTGTATGTTGACAAGATTTTGCAAGCACATTTCCATCCCTAGGCTTGAGGCAGACAGAGCACTGCTTGGTGTAACAGGAAGTACCTGGGCTCCCCAGGAGCCTGGCTACCCCGTTTGGTGGTTCCAGGTAAGCAAATTGAATGGACTGAGGGCAGTTGGCCATGCTAGCTTGTGATGTGTAGATGTGGCACCAATAGGATAAGACTGAAAACTGCATGACACAGGAGTGGGCTTAGGGGTGGGGAGGATGGGTCATTTTCCTGACAGAGAGGATCCAGTGTAATGAGGAGATCTCTACCTGATTGCAAGCATCCATGTCCACCCCTACCACTGAGTCACTTTTTCATAATCCTTTTTCCTTTACTTACAGTGAGAGGGCAATTCCTCCCTGTCAAGAACACACACCTGCACACACTTGCTCAGTTCTGAGGGAGGTGACTGGGAATGTTGAAGGAAGCTACCCTGGGGAAGCTACCCTGGGGATGTTCCAGATGCTGGAGGGCTGAGTAATCAGATGATGCAACACAGTTCTCATGGTCTTACTCTGTACTTACAAAATGAACTCAGGTGACTTGGGTCTCTTTTCTTCTTATCTTTGTTCTCCCTTGTCACCTGTCTTGTTTCTGGTACTAATTTGTTAGTTTGAAGGACCAGCCATCAGTGGTAATGATTTCTACAGCGCCTCTCAGGCTGTCTTACTCCTCATTTCCTTACATAACCCCCATTGGGCTCATTCCCATGTTTGCTCCCAACATTTCTCCTGCATATATGACCCCAGGTCCCTTGTCTGTCTTTTCTCTTCATGTAGATCTGCATCAGGCTATCTCGTCTTTGAAGCTTTCTCTCACCATTCTGGGTATTGGCAAACATTAATTATATGGCTTGTTTGGGGTTTGTGTTGCCCCTACCTCCCCACTGTGGCCAAGTGTTTATACAGCAAAGAAGTGGTATATATAGTGGTTAAGAGTTTGGCCCCTAGAGTCAGGCAGACCTGCTTGGAGTCATCGTTCTGTCCCTGCTGGATATGTAACCCTCAACATGACAATTCAGCCCTCTGAGCCTCAGTTTCTCATAGAAGACTAGAACCTTCCCCATTAAGTAGTCATGAAGATTAAACAAACCATTAAAAGCTCTTATCATGGTAGTTGTAGATGGTAAGCACTCAAGAAGTGTTAGCTGCTATGGTTGTTGCTATTATTATTATTATTATTATTATTATTATTATTATATATTATGTCCCCGACATCATCAGAAGCTACTCAAGAGCTTCCTTCTATCTACCTCAGTGCCTAGACCTGTGCCTGCAAGTAATGACCTTTGGGGGAGGTTGATGACAGCGCAAGCCTCATCTCCTTCCATTGCTGCCCCTTTGGTTCCTATAAACAATAGCATGTTCCTTAGGAAGCAAACAAGGTGAGTTTCCAGCGACCTGCAGTCTCCTGTGTATGTGGGAGATGGGGGAAGAGGTGAGTGTGGCAGTGGAGATGAGGACTTGCAGAGGCGGGATGAATAAATGGACCCAGTTTCCCCGTTGTCTATTCTCTAGATTAAGAGGAAAGAGGCCGTCATTGTCAGAAGGCCAGTGTTTTTGGAGTCCTAGTTCTGTCACTATCCAGCTATGTTAGATTGGGAAATTTCACAATCTTTTGGGGCAGCAGTCTCCACACCTGTAAAGCTGGAATAATGTTCTTTTCAGGGCTGTGAGGGAATCCAGTGAGGCAGTCCCTATATAAGTGCTATGTGAAAAAAGACAAATATTAGCAATCATAATTAGACATGTTCTGACTTCACTGGTGTAGCTTAATTGTCCCCCCCGCC
>NW_006434709.1:5557663-5558215 GCF_000325575.1 Pteropus alecto | reverse complement strand
TTTCCCTTCTGCCCTGGTCTTCCCTGCATCTCTATTTACCCTCTCTCTCCTTTTCCTTCTTTGGTTGCTGAAACAGCAGAGGGGAGTAGAGCTCCAGATTTCTGGCCAGGGCCTCTGCACTGCTCCCACCTGGAACCATATCCCTCCACACCGTTCAGATCGGATCAGCGCTGAAGCTGGTTGTTCCAAATCTCTACTCAGAATTCCTTTCCCCATCATGCGCATTCCTGGGTGTCACTCTTGTCTCCCTAGCTAGAACATATACTTGTTTAGGTCAACGATTAGTTTGTATTGCTGCGTACAAAGGCAGTAGGTAATTGTTTACTCAGTAGTATTGCTGGCTGGGGGATGGTTGAGAAAAGTGGGACAAATGCCCCTGTAGATAAGTAGCCCCTGGAGGACACACTCAAGTGGTGGCCCAAAGGGTCACAGGCTCAGGCTCCTGGCCTCTCTTTTGTAGAAAGAGTATAAGTTTGAGGTTTGGTCTCCAGGATGGGGAGGTGGGTGAAGTCCTGGTTGTCTGGGTGCCACGGGCTGAGGATATCCTTGTTC
>NW_006434709.1:5543949-5557646 GCF_000325575.1 Pteropus alecto | reverse complement strand
TACACTGAATTGGAGAATTTGGTTCATCTTCATGGTTTCCAGCATGTTAGACATGGTGGCTTCTGTGACAACTGAACAACATGGTATTGTGGTCCTGGGGGACTTTATTTTTGTGTGTAGCCTCTGGAAAACCCACCTCCTGGACCTCCATTCTGTGGCTAAGAAGGGTAGAAATTTAGGCAGTTGCTGAAAGGGGCCTAGATATATTCAGACAACAGTTAAGCACTATGTAGCTGGAACAGATGCCCGTGTGGTTCATTCATTCATGTATTCACTTGTCACTTCTCATATAAGTATGCTCCCCGCCCCCCGCCTCAATAATAGGCTCAGGGTCATATAGGGCATAACATTCCAGAAACTGTCATTATCCCTTTGAAACTTACTGTTTGCTGGGGAGAGAGAGACACATCATGAGTAATTACTAAACATGTATAACTATAATTATGGTAAGTGTCACGAAGGCAAACCATTGGACTAGTGACTGATGGGGAGACCTGACCATGTCTGGAGGGTCGGAGAAGGCTTCTCCCTCTAAATGATATTTAAGAGATCCAAAAGGTGAGCAGGGGAAGGGTATTTCAGACAGCCCTGATGCTAGCTGATATGACTGATGACTGTTTGGTAATTAGAAAAACCCACCTCTCCTTTAACACAGTTTAACTCTACACATCCATAATGCCAAAGAGGTGAACAGTGCTCCCTGGAGCCATGCAATATACCCTGGAACAGTGCAAGTGAGGCCCTGGTTTCAAAAAGAAGAGCAGCAAGTTTGAAGACCCTGAGGTGAGAGGGAGCTGAACACAATAGAAACAACACTGTGCATTTGGATGCAGGCAAGCAGGGAAGAAGAGTGAGTGAGAATCAAGAGGTAGATGGCACTGGGATATGCAACCCACAGTCCACACTAAGGAGTTGAAGGAGCGTAAGCCATTGAAGAACTTTAAGCAAAGAAATGACCCAAAAAGCTCACTCTAGCTGCTGAGTTGCAGTAGAATGGTTCAGAGGGCTAAAGAGACTGTGGAAAGATCAGATGGGAGATTTTTGCAGTCAAAGGTGGGGCTTGGATGAGGATAGTGACTATGGTGATGTGCAGAAGTACATAGATTAGAGAAGTATTTAGGAAGTGGACTGGATAGAATTTAGGGATGAATGATAGGTACATGGGAGGCATGGTAGGGAGGAGTCAAGTTGTAAAGGCTGTGTCAAGGAGCAGGAACAAGCTGAGATGACTGAAGGACATATCCACAGAGCTGGGGCGGGGTGGGGAACCAAGAAAGGGCAGTGTTACAAAACTTAATGCATAAATTACACTTAATGGAGAAAGATGCATTCCATTTAAGACCAGGAACAAGACAACGCTCTTCATTATCACTTACTAGTGTAAGTACAATACTAGACTTTCTAGGCAACACTATAAATAAGGAAAAAGAACTAAGGGGCATGAATTAGAGAAGAAGGAATGTAACAGATCATCAAAATAGCGAAATAACAGATTCAACTAACTTAGAATTAAGCAGGGTTGATAATGCAAGAGCAGCTTACAAATATCAATAGAATTTTACAATATCAGTAAAAACAGATTCAAAAATATAATTAAAAAATAATATTCATGGCGGCAACCAACACTATGAAGTTTAGGGATTAACAACAACCAAAAAAGATAAGACCTCTTTGGAGAAATATTAGAATTCTTAAAAGCTACAAAAGGAACCATGAATAAATATGGTCAGAGTATTTTCTATCTATTTGAGTGGGATGACAATATAAAATTATGTTTATTCTCCCCAAATTAACTTGGAGGATGAAGATAAGGAATTTAACCTATCAGATATTAAGACATATTAACAGTCTTTTTATGGCAAGAACAAGGTAAATAAAATAATGTAACAGAAAAGAGAGCTCAGCGCCAGACCTATGTGTATAAAGGAAATTAAGAAATGTCTTACTCCTAAAATCGGATCCTGTGGCAGATTCTATTCCCAAAGATGATTGCAACATCATCTCCCCTCCCACATGTGCTTTTTACAATGTGACTTTGACACTTTTTGAATTTAGGAGTGGGGTGTATGTTCTCTCCCCTCGATTCTGGCCAGGTATGGACTATAGTGGAAGTAATGCTAAGTAATATAAAGCTAAGCTAAGTTATATAAAGTGGTACAGCCTTTGCCTTTTCTCTTCCCCCCACCCCCTTGGAACTCAGCCATCATAATGTGAGGAGGCCCAAATAGCCTGTGATGAGGTGCAAGTGGAAAGGAACTGTGGCCCCCCAACCCTCAGCCTTAGCCGGACTCCCAGCTGACAGCCAGTATGAACTTGCCAGCCATACAAGTGAAAGTGCATCCTTCAGCCCCAGAGCCATCTCGGCTGACATTCCATGGCACAAAGGAACCATCCTTACT
The DNA here is from genome assembly GCF_000325575.1 of Pteropus alecto. Taxonomy (NCBI): domain Eukaryota; kingdom Metazoa; phylum Chordata; class Mammalia; order Chiroptera; family Pteropodidae; genus Pteropus; species Pteropus alecto. The sequence goes on along the minus strand of NW_006434709.1, from coordinate 5,555,247 downwards.
GATCTCTACCAACAATGCAGGTATGTGAGCAAAATAAATATTTGTTTTAAGCCACTACATTTTGGCATGTTTTGTTATATAGGTTTTCTAAACAGCTCTCTGGCTCATATCATATACACATATTGACTCTAAATGTTAAAGGTAAAACACTACAGTTGGTAGAACAGTATATAGGAGAATGTCTTTGTAACATAAGAGTGGAGAAGAATTTTTAAAGCAAAACCCCAATTGTACAAATCATAATTGAAAAATTGATGAATTCGATTAAATAGAAATTAAATAATTCTGCCCAATGAAAAATTGGTAAAGTTAACAAACAGATAATAGTTTGGGAGATGTTCCTAAAGTATCAAACTCTATGGGACTAATATTTGGAATTCACAAGGAGCTGTTGCAAATCAATAAGAAAAGGGTAGGAACATCTATGAAAATGTGGGCAAAAGAATAGAAATTGGCAGTTCGCAAGAATACCCATACTACTAAAAAGCATATAAAGATGTTCAAACTCACTAGTGATGAGAGAAATAAAAATAAAGTATGAAGATATGTCATACCCATCAAATTGGCAGAACTTGAAAAGTCGAGTGTATTTGTTTCCTGGGGAGGCAGTAACAAAGAACTAGGTGGCTTAGAGAACAGAAATTTATTATCTTATAGTTTTGGAAGCTAGATGTCCAAAGTCAAGGGGTCGGTGGGTTGGTTCCCTTCGAGAGCTGTAAGGGAGAAATTGTTCTACCCTGTCTCCTACCTCTGGTGGGTTGCAAGCAATCTTTGGCATTCCTTGGGTTATTGATGTATCACTCTAATCTTTGCTTTTATCTTCACACGGTGTTCTCCTTATATTGGTCACTTTACATTGTCTTCTCTCTGCATATGTCCGTCTTTACGGCCAAATTTCCCCTCTTTATAAGGATACCAGTCATATTGGATTAGGAACCACCCTAACGACTTCATCTTAACGTGACTGTATCTTCAAAGATCCTATTTTCAAATATAGTAAATTCTGAGCTACTGGGAGTTAGGACTTCAACATATCTTTTTGGGAGACACATTTCAATTTATAACACTGAATATTGCTCAGTGTTGCACAGGGCTCAGCAAACAATGCATGTAGACCAAATCCAGCTTGTGGCCTGTTCTAGCCCACAGGCAAAAAATGAATTTTACATTTTTAAAGACTGTTACTTAAAAACTCTAAGAAGATTATGTGACAGAGACTGTATGTGACCTGCAATGCCTAAAATATTTACTATCTGATCCTTTACAGAACAAAATTTCAACTCCGGAGACTTTAGCAGAAGATACTATGAAAAGGTCCTGGGATTGATTCTACAGGCTGTAAGGAGCCATTTAGTACTGGTTAAAACTACCTCGTTGACACTTAGCTAATATAATAGCTCTTATTATGTGCCAAGTACCATTCTAAGCATTTACATATGTTAACTCAGTCCATTTTCCTCTAAACCCTATGAGGTAGGTACTATTATTAGCCCCATTTAACAGGTGAAGAGATCAAGGCACAAAAGCATTAAAGCACTAAAGTTGGGCTTGGCTAAGTTCTCTCAGTGGCTTTTCTTCAGGCGTGCTGAGAATTGGCAGAGTATGGTGGTTAAGAACAATGGGTTCTCATACTATTCTGCCTGGTTTGACTCTTGGCTCTTAATCGAGTCTCTAGATATAAAGTGCTCAGCTTAGTGCCTAGTATAGCATGGGAGTTAGGTAAGTGTTCTTTGTTATTACGTGATTCTGCAGAAGACAAATACCTTCATGTTACTGCAATGGAATGGAGAATATTATTCACTAGAATTGGAGAAAAGCCATCATAGAGGGAGAACTACGCTTCTCAGGGTGCTGTGCATGTTGGGAACAGTCATAGTGAGTGTGGTGTGTAAGTAAAGATGGTATAGATTGAATGGGGAGCAGTATGGTACGTGGGGTGTGTGTAGTATGTGTGCACATGTGTGCATATATGTGAGACTGTGTGTTTTCAGCCTTTAGCATAACTGTAAAACTTTGAAGGCAGGATGAAATGTCTCAGAAAGATTGATTGGGAAGATTTCTGGGTGAAGCGATTGCATAAAACATAGAGAAAATCCTCAAACTGATGTTTTTCAGAGCTTCTGAAATCATCTCTGTGTTTTCTTTGAATATCTATTTTGAGACTGGGTCGCATGGGAGCCAGACTTTATGAGGGTTATATTATATATCGACTGCACATAGTAACTAGTGCGGGCCTCTCCACCCATGATCCTATATGAGTATATCTAAAAACACGGGCACCCAGTGGTGGAACCAGCTTGCACCACCTTGCAAGAGCTAGTTGTGCATAGATATTCCCTGCTCTGCCTTTCAGTGATGTTACACTGGTAGCTTGAACTGGCCTCGGTGGAGGTTAGAAAATGCTACAAATCAGATTTTTTCCTTACTTCAAGCTAATTGTTAAGTAACTACTAGTATACCACTGTGAGCATCAGACTTATCTTTCTTCTCAGCTCCAAAATTTTTTTGTTACCTAAGAGTATAAGGATCATGGTAACAAGCACAGAAATATGAGGAGAATAAACTTATTTCAATGGAGAAATTTTATTTTTAATAGATAGGCTGAATTGCTATTGGTTTTGTGGGCTTTTTAAAATGTTTCATGGTAATTTATCTAATTTTGATGTCAGAAATTCTAGGGAATCACAGTAGATGTAAAATGATTATTTTTTATGTTTAATGGTGTGTGTCTGTGTGTGTATGTGATGAAAGACTTTTGGGTAGGAGGGAGCTGATGTGTAGTAGGGATAGTTATATAAAAAAAGAATATATTTTGACCCATTAGTTCTCTGTTTCATTCAGGTTTATTATTTTCAATTTTTAAGAAAAATTTTGGTGGGAGTCTTTTTTATTGTACATTGACTTATTGTCTTTTCGCTAGCATATTACATGGAAAGAAGTGCATTTAAAAATATATATTTAATGTTAAACATACCCTGAGAGGTTGCAAGATTACTGAGTTGTTGCCCAGGCAAGGTTGAGTATTATGTCAAGACTTTGGTTTTTCAACAACAGCTAATTTTCAATAAAGAGATTATCCTGTAAAATTGAAATAACTTTGGAAAGGAGTCAGAGTTTTGCAGTTATGTTGTAGAAATTTGCTATTTTCAATGGTGAGCTCTAATTAACACAAGAATGCGATTTCAGATGACATTGAAGAGGGGCGTAAGTGCCTTTGTTGTGTGACTCTTACTGTGTGTGGAAGAACCAACTCTTGTGGAAAATGTAGACTTTGCAGTCATTGGAATATAATTATGTGTGTTTTGTTTGTTTTTACAGAACAGATGCAAGACAAAGAACATAGTATGAGATATTGGAATGTAATTTTGGAACATATGTTTCCAAAATTATGGAAACAGTCTGGATGATAAATAAATCCTTTCAGCCTCAGAGGGTACAGGCTTGTAAGGCTGACGGAGAGCTGGGTGTTGGACAGGGAGGAACGTGGTTTAAGTAACAGGCTGAATAGTAAGCACATCAAAGCCGTTAAAGCATAAACCCCCAGATTTAAAAATGTGAGAGGCAAAAGATTATGTAGCGTGGTCTGGCGGCTTTATAGAGCCCGTTTCAAATGAGGGATAGAACAAAAGAATGTGTGATTGAAGCTCTTGAAGAGATTTATTTCAGGAGAGAAGCAAACATTTTGCTCTGATACCAATTAACCAGGAAAAAGCACCACGTCATAAATGCCAATATTAAAAATGTAAATCCCACACCCGAGGATGTACTGAAGGCAGACAGGTCACAATGCTTTGAAGATAGAATGCATAAAGAGATAACAGGAAGAGAGCTCTCTAACCACCCAGCCTACCTGCTTAGTTCTTCTGTGTCCTGCCTGCTGGTAAGATTTTTAATGGGGAGGTAGCTTCCCATTTTGGGTAGTTCAGCCACTTGTGCTGTTATGATGTGAGATTTTGATCCTGTCCAACAGAATTTATCATGGGAATCCAGAAGAGCCCCTTTATCAGACTGTTTCATCTGTAATAGCCTGGAGATGCTTCGGAGTTTTTCTATATTATTTTGGCTAGCATAATTCACATTATGGATGTATAAAGGTCTTTACAAAATGCAGAGTGAAAACTATCAAGTCTATATACAGTACTTTTATGTCTTTTAAAGTATATTCACATCCATTAACTCAGTTATTCCTCACCAAAAGTCTGTGCCAAAGGAAAGGCACATAGAGTCTTATCTTTAGAGCTTGGGATGGATTTAGGATGATTCAGCCCAGTCCTCTCATAGTAGCAAAGAGGCCCGGGGAGATTGAGAGATATTTATACCCATTAGCCTACTAGGGAAACTGAGCAAGGGGAGATCTGAGCTTCTCAGCCACCAACAGCATTTTGTGTTGAATCTTGGGTTTCTTTTATTGACAATAAGGCACCCCAGTCTTCCAGGAAAGGAAATACACTAAAAAGTCAAATAAAAAGTGTTGTCTGGAATAGAGATGTCTGTTGTTACAAAACTATTCAACTCATCATTACTGAACGGAGATAATAAATCTCTTTACCTTTTGTATTTTGGTGCATTGAAACATTATCTTTTACGATCATAGGTGTTGCTTCATTATTTAAAGCATACTTGTTATTGCAGGAAAGACAAGCTCGTGTTTGATTTATAATGGAACGATTGTGCTTTGAGTTAAATGAAAGTTCAAAGGAAAATGAATTCTAAATAAGAATAATTGAAGAGATTCAAGGTTCATTTGAGTTTATATTCATCAAGGCAATTGTCTCCAGAAATCCTCTTATTTAAAGCAACAGGACAGATCGTAACTTATAAACTTTGCCATTATGACATCACTTTATTCTATATATCATAATCAGAAATGTTAAGCCTCAGCAGTAATTTATACAAAACGTATTGTTACAGAGTTATAAATGTCATTAAGTGGTAGACTTATGCCTCAGTGTCATGCAAGTTGAACCCTGGCTTTAAAAAAATTACCCATAATGCAAGTATTCTATAAAAATATTCTGTCTTTTCTCCTCCAGAGCAGCTTCATATTAAAGGTTCAGTTTCATTTTACACCTGTACTCTGCTCTGGGAAGTGCAACCTTTATTTCTCCTTCAAGTTTTTAAAGTCACCTTCTTAATTCTGGTAGAACATAACTCAAACAACTGAAAATGTTAGGAATGGATTTACAGTCCCTCTGGCTACTCTCTATCTGGGATGGAAAGGAAAGTGAAGCTGGAGATAACTTTTCCTGCCATCAAGGGACACCTAGAGAGAAGAGGTGATGAATTGTAATGTGCCAACTAGTTTTGATTATTCAGGGACTTGTGATGGAATTCGTGGATTCTTCAGGTCTCTGGTTTTTATTTTGATGAATTTTACTGCTCAGTGGCACCTCTTGGTGGCCAGGACCAACCATCCACCTATCGCAGGACCCCGAAGGGATAGTGGCAAGGAGACAGCCCGTTTCTGAGCATCAACGCAGGGTAGAATTTTCACAAATACATTGTATCATTAAATCTTCACAATAAACCTGTAAGGAAGGTACCATCATCCTGTTTTTTAGATGATAAAGCCTCAGTGTAATTCATTCATTTCTTGAATCTTTATTGAATATATTCTATGTTCTAGTCCCTGGTGAATGAAAGACATGTGGTTTCTGCCCTCTCTGAGCTTAGAATGCAGCAGAAAAAAAGAAATTAGACAAATCATCCCACATGTAAATTATAAAATAACAAATGGTGATATGTGTTTTGGATAAAAATTATAAGGGATTATGAGATTCATAAACAGGGCATCTGATCTAGTTCGTAGGGTCTGAGAGAGTATCCCTGAGGGTGTAACCTTTGAGCTGACAACTAAAGGATGGAGCAGAAGTTGTCAAAGTTTGCACAGCTAGTCAGCAGCATAACTGGGATTCAAACTCAGGTCTGCCTGATGCCAGATTCTGTCCATATTGCACTATTAGCCGCTGTTGAAACTATGCACTCAAACCAGCCCTTTGACTCCAGCCACCAGCCAAAATCCACCAGCTTCTGCCTCCATGGACTTTGTGTCTATGGCAGTTGGTGGTGGCTTGGAGGCTGTGGTGCCTCCTATGGCTTCTCAGCCAGTAATACTGGCAACATAAATCAGCCCTTGCTCTCCGAGCATTCTTTCCATTTTCTTCATCGTTCTGTCCAGATTGGACTCGGGCACTGGTGTTAGGGGCGACTTCTGGCATTACTCCTGATGGAGAGAAGCCATCCGAATGCCAGAGGTGGGCCTGATTAATGACCAGCTCAAGCCAGAGTTCAGAAACATTGCTTGGGGCTTCTCATACTTTCCAGAGCCTGCCTCCTAGTCTAACTCCCTTTACTCCTCCCTATCTTCTTGTGTAAAGCCATCCTCGGGGTTGGTTACCTGCTGGAAAAACTCCCTGACCTGCTGAGGAGCTGTAGCAGGGAGTCCTGTTAGCAGCTGTGGGAGGGTGGTTGGAGTCCGACCAGAACATTCCTCACTCATGTTTCCACCCACTCCGTGTCTGCAGGGTGAGCTGCCCTGTTGGACACGGTGGCTGCCCCAGAGCCTCACCTTCCAGACAGGCACAGGAATGGGAGCAGCTGAGGATGGAGGCGAGAAGTCCGGGAAATGGCACATTTTTCTGGGTTCCCTGCTGATTTTTTCCCCCTCTGCCAGATTATAGCAGGGGCAGCGATTTGTCAAAGAAATTGAGGCATTGGATGACTCTTCAAAAACACTCCTTCAAAACAAAACAAAACAAAACAAAACAAAAACAACAAACTCAAAAGAACCTAGGAAAAAAATCTTTCTCCTTAAGCTTAAATTTCCACCATTGGTGATTTATTCTTTGAGTTAAGCAGCATTGCCTTCTTGCTTCAGTGCTTTTGTTAAAATGCATACAGTCTCTGGGGAAGGAAAGTTTTTAGTCCCAGTCACTTTATTGTGAATGAGTTTATCATTTTTTCTTTTCTATGCTTGCTGAAAGTGCAGCTGGAGGGCATCCACCTGGATATGTTGGGGTATAGGTTGCTAAAGTAGGGGGTCATGGGAGGAGACCAATTTCACGAGTCCCAGCTCAACAGTCTGCCTTTTGCAAAAAGCAACAATTTGTTATGATCACTAGAGGGCGGTAGTAGGCCAGCAACTGGCCCTAGTGCTTTTTACCAATTCTGCAAACCAAAGTTGGCAAATATGCATTATTGGTGCTCTCTTTTTCTTAGAAATCTGGAGTCTCTCCGAGATGGTATGAATGTGTAGGTTAGGACACCGCAGTGCAACTACCCAGAAAATAAAATCTCTGTATAGGTAAAACAGATAGCCAACAGATTCTACTGATGGACTTTGATACTTTTCTGCCACTGTTTTTATTATAAAAATATACTGAAAAATTCTCAGAGCCGAAGTTCAAATGAGAACATTTGAAGCCAAATTGGTTTGTCAAATGCATATCAGTGACCTCGATTTCATTAACGGATGAAAACTTACACACAGATCAGATCAGATATATTTATTTTTCTGATTGTAGAGAACAAACTCTCTTGAGGAATGGTGGAAAAAATCCCCCTCAGAGTCAGACATATATTGTACTTTTACGAATGGCTCTGTTCTTACTCAATAAATCTTGCTTAGCAACTTACCTCCAGAGTAAATAATAAATCACCACCGAAAACTCTAGGCATTTAGCTCTGTCTGTGTAGTAAAACCTTGCGATGGTCCTGACAGCATTTTGTAAAATCATAATTGCTTAGGGAAAGTGATTCTGGATGTTTTAAAATGTTTAGAATTAAAGAGTAGCTGTTCCTTTGAGGAAAATTATCCTAATGCAGTATGTGTGTGTGTGTGTGTGTGTGTGTGTGTGTGTGTGTGTGTGTGTGTTATCCTTTATATAAATTCTAGATTGTAATCTACAGACCTTCATCATTTCTATTAAGAATGTACAAGAATTTTACTAGAAGCACAGCCACATGCATCATACTCAGGTTTTATAGAAAACTTTGGGCAAAGATGCTTAGCTATCTATGCACAGTATACTATATGTAGGCCTATCTAATATACATGAGGGCTGAATTGTTTCCTCCTAAAATCTACATGTTGAAATCCACTCCCAGGACCTCAGAATCAGACTGTATTTGGAGTTAAGGTCTTTAAAGAGATAAATAAGGTCATACGGGTGGTTTCTAATGCAATATGGCTGGTGTCCTTATACGAAGAGGAAATGTGGAGACAGACATGCACAGAGGAAGACACAGAGAGAAAGCATCCACCTGCAGCCTGGTCTGCCCCCTGCACCATCCTTGCGGGGTGAGGGAGTAGTCAGGCCCCCATGCACTCCTGGAAGCCTTCAGAATGCAGTGTTGTTATCTTCTGTTCACTTCTCTCTGTTTCCTTCAGTAGGGTTTGAACTCTGTGGGCCAGGACCACATCTTATTCATTTTCGGTGACTCAGTGACTACTCTAGTGCTGGCACACAGTAGGTGCTCAGTAAATGCTTGTTTCATGAGCGAAAATCAATAACGACCTCATACTGTGAATAAATGGTAGTCTGTTACTCATACACCATCAGTGGCCAGCTTATGGGGGACCCGTTTTGGACACTTTGTTGGCAGTTGGTTTAGCTTCCTCTTTTCAAACATGTACTTAATTTTAAATGAGCTGCGAGGCCAGCCAGGCACCTGACACCTGCTAGCACTCGGTGAAACTGACATTTAAATCCAAGAGACTCTCCCATTAGTAAGAATGCTTCAAAATGGCTGCTCCTGGGGAAACCACAACTGTTCTTGAAAATTAGCCTTTTCAAGCAAACAACATTTTCATTCTGATCAAAGATCCACTTTGAAGACTTTTAAATTGGGATTAAAGTGAAGCGAGGATTAAGGGACTAAGAACTGTGGGGAGCCCTCATCAGGACCTTCGGTTCTGTGTAAAGAATGGGGAGGCCACCCTAGCCCAGAACTGGCTCTTCTCTCTTTTTTTTTCCTAGGTGAAGGAGATGGGTGACCCTTACGCCAGAGCTACAATGGCTAGAGACCCTCTATTCAACATTGGATTCTAAGAGACACGTTTAGACCTGTATCTGTTCTTTCATGGCTCTGTTTATAAGAGCCTAGAGCATCACACCAAAGAGGGTGGAGGGGACTCAAAGGTCAAGGCTTGACCCAGACCTCCTTGGAAGGCTTCCTTACTCTCTGCCATGGAACAGATTTTGGACTTCTTCCTACCCTGGCCCCATGAATTTCCCTTTTACCATATTTAGACTCAGAAAACTATCTTTTGTTTTTAATGAAACAATGTCTTGTATTTCAAAGTTCTTAACCCTTTGATGCATTTTTCGATCTTTGATCTCACTTGGCCCTCATAGTAGACAACAGAATAGTTTTCATTTTGGACATGTGGGATTAAGGTGCAGAGAGAGGAAGGAGGAAACTAGCCCAGGGTCATACAGCGAGGCAGAGCTGAGGTCGGGATTCAGGGCTTCTGACTCAGTACAGAGCTCTTTGTTTCCTGCTTCCTGATTTTATGACATGATTTTTGCATATGAATAACACGTGCCATGTTTCAAATACACAATCTCTTTTAATTCTCACTTCTCTGAGAGATAGAGACTCTGTCTCCCTCTGTCTATATCCAGATGGACAGCCTCGTCTCAGTCAGGCAAATTTCTGCAAGACGCAGCTCGAATGTAATGCCAAGGAGACTTTCCTCTGATTTTGCTGGCAGCTCTGGGTGCTCTCTCTTCACTCTTCTCTTGAACTTGTCTGTCTTTTCCCTCCATGACATCCATCCTATGGGATGGTAATCATTGGTCCTATGTGTAGTTTGAGGTTATCTTTTCTTTTTTTTTGACAGGATTCAGCACTGGGTAATAATATTATTTCTCCTTCCTTTGCAATTTCATCTAAAGTTTTGTTTCTTTGGGGTCCTCTATAGTAAAAGAAAGTGTATTATACATCAGGGCACATTTGACAGATGCAAGTGATTGTACTAACAGTGGGATTATTTCCGTACATGTCTAATGTATTCGGGCTTCTTTCAAATGAAATGAATTTAAAACTCATCCTAAAAATGAAATGAAGTCTTTTTTCTTATCTACTTCCTTCTTTTCTATGGATTTTAAAGCCTTTTTGTTTTCAATATGAGGAGGATATCGTGTTGCCTGTAATTTACTTTAAAATACTTTGACATAGCTTGATTTTATCTTCATATATATATATATGTAGATATACACATGTGTATGTACCTGTACACACATATACACTTGTGTATATAAATTTATACATATATATGCACATACATCTATATCATCTATCATCTATCATCTCTCGCTTGTGTGTGTACATGCACACACAAATGTACTGTCATGTTGGTATATGTGATGTGTACGTATTTGTGTGTAAATTTATTTTGACCTATATCCTGGTGGACAATCTGTTACCCTAAGAGGAAGAATACACATCCGGGGTAGATAGTGTTTTGAAAGCTTCTAATCAGAAGCCCACATGCCAGAGGTCAACCTCAGCTGTCTTTATGTCTAACCAATACCAGAGGCCTTCTTATTTTTCACAGTTAAAATAAGTAGGGTTCAAGATCTATGGACTGGCGAAATATATTGCAGAGGCCCTCTATACTTGCATAAATGGGACATAGGAATTTATTCCTGAAGTCTATACCTTTCAAAATGATGCCAGAGGCTTCATTCTGAAATAGTCCTGTACCCAGCAACTGATCGGAGGATTCTGGTCTCATGAATCTAATTACAAGGTCAGCTGAAACCTGCCACAGAATCATTGTCATGTTGAACCTAACAGTTTCTCCAAGGGCAGAAAGCTGGAACTTCCTCAGGTTTACAGACTAGGTTGTACTGAGTGTTGTGGGGCTTGTGTGCTAAATGAATGAATATATATGTGGCAGAATTTGGTTTGAGACAATTTCATTATAATCGAATGTGAGGGGAGAGAGAGCCTCCACTCACATCTAATTATTGGATGCTGCCCATGTTTACTAGAAAGAGACTAATAATTGTGAACAACCAAAGTAGGTAAGATGACAGCAGAAGATAATGGAGTAACCAAGTTTATGTCTTAGAGTGGTCTTTGTTCTATTAGAATTAATTTATTTCCATTTTTATGATATTCAATGGTCAGCTTTCTCAATATTGCAAGGGCAACTAGTAAAATATCCTCCAAGTAAGCAACAATAAGAACATGACATCTTCAATGTTGTCTAAGGTTCATCTCATCATATCTCTGAAATTTAGTTTAAAAATGCAACGTGGGGCCACGGATGAAATGGACATCTGTGTG
>NW_006434709.1:5502186-5543934 GCF_000325575.1 Pteropus alecto | reverse complement strand
GAATGCTTGTGAGCACACAAGAGGGCAGTAATGATGGCAGCACTGCTGTCAATCCAGGGCCACTGGGGAGACTCTTCAGCAATATCAACACATTTTGCCATATAGGGCCTATTAGGGTTGAGAGGAGAAGATTGATGCAGATTTTGTGAGAATCACCCTTAAAATCCAGGGGGAGCTCAGCATGATACAGCTGGTTGGGCAAGACTGCCTTGCCAGTATCGGATTTACTCTCTTTTCTAGGGTTGGAGGATACAATTTTTTTTTTTTTTAATACAGTGATAATAACTTGGCAAAAAAAAAAAAAAAGTCTGTACATAGAAGAGAACCCTAGAATGAAATATACCAACTGTCAGTGATGCTTGTCTTTGGATCCGTATCAAAAAATACGGATAGTATTTTTTGTTCATTTCTTTTTCCAAATCATTTTGGTGCCAGATCATTTTGAAGCACTCAGTATGGAGTCCTCTGGCTTTGAATGAGTCGGGTGTGGGGTGCCCAAGCTCTGACATGGCCACAGGCTGAGAGCACTCCAGGTTGACCCCTTGGGCTTTGCTGAGCTTATTATGAGAAGAAGTACCCCAAACGGGGAAGAAAGATTTTTCTCAATGGGGAGATGGAGGCTTGGATCATCTTAAAAATGTGACCTTATTTTATATCCCAAGTTTCTAAAACAGGTCATGTGAGTTATAGAAGTATTTTTCTTTGCTATTACATTCATATATATATTCCTACAATCTAAATAGACTCACTAAATTAAAGGTTACATACTATAGTCATTGAATGGCTATATTAGTGTTCAACTAACTATACCCCTATATTTGGAAATTTAGATTCTTTCCTTTTTCATTGTATTTATGATGAATATGATTGTGCGAGAAGCTTTTTTGTTTATTTGTTTCTGATAATAATGCTGGCTAGTATTTATGGAACCCTTTATATGTGCTTGACTTCGCAATAAGCATTTTACAAACTTTTTTTATTTAATTCTTACAACCACTCTGTGATTAGATACTAACATTACATCTATTTTACAGATGAGAAAATGAGGACTCACAGAGGTTAGTATATTGCCCAAAGCCACCCAACTAAGAAATACTAGACCCTGGATTTGAATCTAGGTGCATTTGATTTATCAAGTCTACTTTCTTGGTCACTATACTTCCTCCTCTGTATTTGGGACCTTTTCCTTCATAGGTTTATAGAAACAGAATTACTGAGACAAAAATCACGTTAACTTATAAGTCTCTTATCATCTTTTGCCACCAGTATGTTTTATCTCATCCTCATAAACGTTGGGCATTATTATTAAAATAATAGCTATAATTTTATTTAATTGACATGTAAGGATAGAATCTTATGTTTTATTTGCATTTATTTGATTACTGGAAAAGGCATACATTTTCCCACATTTACAAGTTAACTATAATCCCTCTTTTCTGCATTTTCTGTTATGCTCCTTGGTTTGTTTCTCTACTGGGGTCTTGGTGTATTTCTTATTGATTTGTAAAAGCTATTTACAAAGACTTAACCCTTTGTTACATTGCTGCTTTTTTCCTCTGTTAGTTGTTTTCTAGTTTCTTCACTATCTTTAAAAATTTTTAATGCAATGCTTTTTTCCCATCTGACTTTCCTCTGATTTTTTTTTCTATTGTCCAAGAATGAATTTTTTTTATTCAGTGATGAATAGGACTTGGTCTGATCCTTAAGCACCTCACAAAATCTTTATTAGCATTCATTTATTGTATAAGCACCTATTTAGTACCTACTTTGTGTAAAGCATTGTGTTAGGTGCTGGGGTACCAGAGTGTGTGTGTGCTGGGATGGGAGAGGGTAGGGAGAGGTTGCTTACCCTTCAAGAACTCCAAGTCTAGTTGAGGAGTAGGGTCAGGTCCACATGGAAAATAATAAAATGACACAGGACAACATCCTGTGATAATGAGTGACTAATAAGTTGTATAGTCAGTACTATAAATTTAGGTGAAGTAGGAATCCAAATATTACTCATAAGAGTCTACCAAACTCACCTGATCTTTGGTTTCAGGTAAAGCTGAGTTTAATAACAGGTACTGACACTTATTTACCATATGATTTTGATAAATTACTTATGACCCTCTTAGAGATAATTTTTGGGAGGCAAAGTCATGCTTCATCTTACATTTAAATCTAACAAATGCATGCCAAGATGTGAGACAATTTTAGGTGGCTGTGATTTTTAGGTAAAGATATTTTATTAGGCTATTCTGGAGTACCTAAATCATGCCAAGTGTAAGTTTACACCCTCCTCTGAATTCAATAGAAGTCAAATTTAGAATGCAACCCAGACTGTCTTAGTTACTTCGTTTCACTTATTCATGCTACTAATATTTACTGGCATTTAACTATAGGGACTTTTTATACCTCATTTAATGTGTATTGGCCTTATCAACAATTGTCCAAAAGCCAGGATAACAAGATTTTCTCTCCAAGCAATTGAGGACCTATATACCAAAACAGTCTTTAAAAAAATATTTATGGATATACACAGTCTGACTGTTCATAAGTTCTAAATGGAAATGTTAGCGATGAGCAAAATGGTGGTGGTGGTGGGATGCTCCAAGAAGCCCTTCGACGACCTTGTGTTTAGGGGCTCAGGCTCTGAGACTGATATTGCAACGTGGCTCTAAAAGCTGCTTGAGAAGTTGGCATCCAAGATGAGGGCTGCCAGCCCAATGAGGACTAGTGATTATTGCTCTAGAAGGTGGTGACTAAACCTCTTTCCACTCCCAACTCTTAGGCAAGGCAACTCAGCCTCAAGACCTGGGTCCAGTGATGGTAGGACCCCAGAGGTGCAGCCAGTTTTTTTACCCTGTAGCTAGCAATACACGTCCACTTCCCCAGTCTCCCACCAACACTGAATGTTAATGTTAACACTTTTAATTTTTGCCTTATGTCAAATACTTTTCCATCTCAATAAATAGACTTCCATAAAATCATTCTTAATGAAAACATGGATTTCTATTACCCAAGATTGCTATAATTTTGTCAAGCAATCTCTTATTGGATGTTTAGATTGTTTCAAGAGTTTGTCATTTAATTCTTCACAAAACTCAATTTAATTATTATTTTTTTTTCTCAATTGCTGTCTAAAAGCAGTGTCAGTATGGACTCCCACTGCAATGTAGAAAAATGCAATTTCTTTGCACATCAATAGAGATGAAACAATTTAAAAAAATTGTTTGCCAGTATGATGGATGGAAAATGGGATTTAGTGATTAAATTTGCATTTCTTTGATCATTAGGAGAAGTAGCACATTTTTCACATTTATTTGGCCATTTGTACTTGCTCTTTGTGAATTGCTTGTTCACTTTGCTATGGGTATGATCATCTTTTTCTTATTGATACATCAGAGCTTTTTACATATGGAGAACACACATTTAATTTTAAATGTTAAGATTATAGTTAAAAGGAAAAGTGATCAATATGAAAAGAAAGTACAAACAAAACAGTGTCTTGGCCAGTCCCCAGTCTTGTTCTTCTCTAATTCATTGTCTGTGCAGAGGTTAGAGTAAGGGCTCTAAAATGCAAGTCCGATTGTGTCATTATGCCTTTAATAGCTCCTGATTGCATTAAGATATAGTCTAACTCCCAAATGCAGAGGAGGAGGCCTTTTATGATGGTCTTGCTTGCCTCTCCAGACTTACCTCTCCTTATCTCTTATATCCAATTCTAAGAGCCATACATATTGAATTACTTTCAGCTTTCAGGAAGTGCCAACCTCTCTCCCTCTTTTGGGTATTTGTACAATATCCTCTGTCTGTACTTCTCTTCCAATTCTTCTTTTTCTGTTAACAACCATTCATCATTCAAGTCTGCCTTGGACACCACTTACTTTAGATTAGTGATTCTCAAATGTCCTAAGAGACATTTGGCAATGTATGAAGACATTTTTTATCATCACACTGGGGGAGAGGTATGCTAATGACATGTAGTGGTGGGGTCAGGGGTGCTGCTTAATATTTTACAATGCACAGGACAGCCCTCTACAACAAGGAATTCTCTGGCCCAAAATGTCAATAGTGCTGAGGTTGAGAAACCCTGCTTTAGACCTAAAAAGTATTTGCTAATCTTCCCACTCACTCCTGCCTACTCTAAGACTGGTTGTGGATCCCAGGATACCACCCTGCTCTTACCATGTTCACAGACCTACTACCTCGTATTGTAATTGTTGTCTAGCTAGAAGCTTCTTGAGGGCAAAGAATGTGTTTTGTTGCTCCAGGGTCCAGGGTTGGGAATATGGTTCAAAGAAACAGCTTAGCACAGTGTGAACTGGAGAGAGAGTGCCTGGCTTTTTTTTTTTTGTTTGTTTTTTTTTATGGCTATAACACCTGGTCTTCCTGGGTGGTCTCCCATCCAAATACTAACCAGGCCCTACCCTGCTTAGCTTCCGAGATCAGATGGGATCGGGCTTGTTCAGGGTGGTATGGCCGTAGGACAAGAGTACCTGGATTTGAATCCCAAGCTCTGCTACTGACTAGCTGTGTACTCTTGGGCAAATTACTAATCTCTTTGTGCCTCAGGGTCCTCTTCTGTAAAATGAGGATGTTAATAGTACCTACCCCATAGAGTTATTAGGAGGAATATATGGGTTAATATTTGTAGATTGCTTAAAGAAGTAAGTTCTGTATAAGAGGTAAATAAAGCAACAGGAATGAGATAAGCACACAGTAAATACTTGTCGACTGAATGACTGGCGCAGGCCTCACTCTGGGTTTGGCCGTTTCTCCCTTTCTCGTCTTTCTCCTGTTTCATTCAGCACATAGAGATTTTCTCCAACAATTTAAAAAGTTTCTTTTCTTTGTAGTTCTTCGTTTTTCTAGGCTCACATTATATCTCTAAGTATCTCTGTAGTCATCAGCTGCTAATTTTCCTAAAAATGTTTCTGTTTCTGTTGCGCAAAGGGGTAAGTGAGAGTAAAACCAAATCATGGGATCTCAAACACACACCCCGTTTTGGAAGCAATTTTCTTTTAGATAAAATGCATGTGTAGTTCCTTTCTTTGTATGCAGGGTATACTATGGAGAGGCTTTTCCAAATGAATCTATTTAAAAAAGAGATTTACACAAGGTACACAGAGCGCACTCTGCAGCAGTATTGTGTACTATCTCAAATCAGTGTCGGCTGTTACATATTTGAAGTTAATTTGACGTTGAAGTAAACAAATCAAAGTGTGTTTATGGAATAATTATGCCCTATTCTCAATGCTGTGGCTAAGAAGTTTTGTCACAATTACTGATCAGTGGTTTTCTTTGTTTTGTTTTTGAACTTCCATAGCAACACACAAAAATAAAGCTGTTGTTATTACACGAGCACTTATGTAATTCCAGCATCTTGTAGGCAGAGTATCTGAGGACGAAGTCAACAAATTCTTGGCTGAATCTCCTCATCGTGGTTCTTAGAGTATGACTTGGTTGGATCTTTGGAAATTGCTGGAGAAGGGAGACTCTTTTATAAGCTTGGTCCAACCTTCCAAAATTGCTTTAAAATGCATGCACCTGCTCATTCCTTGCTTGCACGTGCAAATATCTTGTGTGTTGTGGCTTTCTCTCCTTGCCACTGGGGAAAATTGGTTCAAGGTCTTTTGAGATAGATGGCTTCCTTCCAGATCAGCAGTAGGAAACTTGACATAAGAAAGCAAACTGAGGGAGCGTCATACTTTGTCACTTTTTTAAAAGATTTTTTTTTCCCCAACGAAGCTCATTAAGCTCCATAAAGGAATATACTTAATCATATATACCAGAGAGGGATGTTTTCATGGGGGTACTAGTTGATTGCCTGGAAGGTATATATAGGAGAAGGGGTCTACAGGTTGCCGAAGGCATGCTGGAGGGGTGGAGGTGGAGTCGCCTGCCCAGCAAGTCTCCCTGAAGTTGGTCTGACCCACTAGAGAGGTGTTAAAATGGATCTAACACTTCTCCTCAGACACTGTCTCCCCAGTTACTTTTCTCAGGATGTTGTGGCAATTCTGATGGGTACTTCTGCAAGGAACCTGTTTTCCCTCCTAGTCCTCTTTAAAGGGAGGTGTGGCTCAGTTCCCAGTTCTTAGCATAAATGTCAGTCCCATTCTTCCTCCTCCATTAAGCCCAGAGACTCCTTGCCCTTTGCACACAGCATACTGTTTCTCAACAGGATCCCCAGAACTTCTCCCTGCTCATTTGAGGACCTTGGTGATAGTGGGCACTGTGCAGCTGTCAAACACTGGGGTCTGCTGCTAAGTGTTATTTTAATTTCTCTTCATCTAAATTCCTCATAGAGCAGCTTTTGAAACATGAGATTGTCTTATTAAGAGGTACTTATCGTAAAGTAGAGCGAGCTCCACCTTTGATGAAGACAGAAGAGGCCAAGTTTGATGGGTTGGACAGCGTTAGACAAAGAGAGTAATTAATGACTTAATTGCCTCTTCACACTTTCCTTAAGAAAAGGAAGTTTTTCTTCTTTTCTTTCAAAACTATCCGGGCTCAGAATTGGAATTCCTAATGTTATTTTACCATTTAGAAAAAAAAAAAAAAAAGAAAGAATAAAAGAAAAAAGAAAAATGAACCAGAACCCAATTTTTCTGTTACATTTTCCTGTAATATCTTCCTCACTTTCTAAAATTATCGTCTGTTGATTTGCCTTGGAAGTTGCAACGATCTGTTTGTAGAGAGTTCAGTACCTTATATAGATTTCCTTGTGTTACTTTAAATGCTGATAAGATACGTGGCAAATTAATGAAATAAAAATAGTTTTGTCAATAAATAGAAGAGAAGCCACTTTCAACATTTGCTCAGTACCCATTGCTTTTCAGGGCCTAGACAAAATTAGTGGGTAGGATTAAAGAATATATTCGTCTTTTATCCCATGTTTGAGTACTTGATCACAGAGGCATGGTTTAATCCAAACATCAATAGCACCTCGTCAATTCCATCAGAGACAGCTGTCAAAGTGGACTTTGGGTTTGTTAGAGCTTTGTGTTTTATCCTTTTTTAAGGTCACGGAGTATTTTCTTTGATTTCTGATGCTGAAATCTTTCTTAATCTTCTAAACTTGAGAAACATCTGTTAAGATTTAATGGGATGGCTTTTGTCTTAAAATTAGAGTCCATCTTGCAAATCTTTCCACCTCCTTTCCTTTCTTAACCCCCAATTTGGAAAACGGGGAGCCGGGACAGAGGAAGTGAAGCGCATGGCCTTGATCAGGCAGAAGCTCTTCTGGTCAGTGTGCGAGAGAGTGTGTTAGAGTGACTATCAGGCAGTACGGGGCACTTCTGATTGCTGTGACCACAGCGTTCAATTTTGTTTCGTTTCCTAGAGACATTAGCAATTTCCTTGTAGCACATCACTTAGCCCAGGATCTGAGTGGCAGATTTATGGATCCCAGAGAATAATGAGACAAAAATGTTGTAAGCAGGAGAAACAGCCTGAAATAGGAGTTTTAACCCTTTCCCCTAAGATTCCTTGTTACTGGATTGCATCATGTTGACAAAATTTAGTAGTTAAAATAGCTGGAGGTACAATATTGGCATCTAAAAATATATGCTTCTAAATACGTACAGACAGCTGTCATGTCTGTTGACAGAATATATTAGTCATTATCCTCATCAGCAGACGAAATCATCACAGTTTTCATAATGGAGGTGTTTCTTACTACATAATTGCTTGTGATTTTGGAGGTCCTCTGATAAAGTCACCACCATTGTAATCATGGTGTTTTCATTTACTTGCTTTTTATATTCTTAACCTGGATGTTAACACCTCAGCCAGAACGCTTCACTGGGAAGCATTAAGAGGCTTCTATTTATTGCTTCAGACACATTTCCACTTACCTTTGAGATGGAAATATGGGCCGGAAACTTCTGTTCTCAACAAAGAAGGTAGTCCAAGACCTTTCACACTAAAGGTGTCAATATCCGAATTGAACCTTCTATAAATATAGTGTTAGAAAAACGTGTATAACTCCTGAGAACTGGATTCGCCATCGTCAGAGGTTTTCTTGCCTCTTTTCACAGGCAGGAACTAGCAGGAGTGGGTTTTGGGCAGTCAGAGAGAACTCTCAATGTCACATTGAGGGACCATAGAACTTTGGGGAGCTTATATAACTGTTCTGAGCCTCAGCTTCTTAGTGGAAAATGGGGATGATCATAACTACCTTACAGCTTTGTTCAAACATTCATGAAATAACTGCACCCAGAATGCGCTTGCTACATAGTAGGTGATTGAAAAAATATTAGCTTGTCTTCCTTCCCTGTTACCCTTGCATTCTCCCTCCACTTCCTCTCCCCACCTCAACACATGCGTGCAGCTTGTTTCCTTTTCCGTATGAAGGATTCCAGAGAACTGGTACCAAATTTACTTCTGAAATGGGAGTAGAACAGCAGTCTCAGCCCTCACTCCCCTATTTCTGACCATTCCCCAATCTGGCAAGACGAGAATTCTCATCCTTATAAACAAGAGCAAAATATTAACAGTTATCTGCATCAGGCATTGTGTGAAATGCTTACATATTTAATTGTCACGATGAATTTTTGAAGTAGATGCAGTTCTTATCTCCACTATACAGAGGAAACTGAGGCTCAGAGAGCGTGGGTCACTTGCCTAGGATCACACAGCTGAGAGTGGAGAAGCCAGGCCTTGACACAGGCATCTTCTCTGCAGCGCAGCAGGTACCCCATGCTCATAAGGCAAATAAGCCCCAGGGTTAGGTAGGTGTCTGGAGGACTATTAGTCACATTCTTACAGCCCTTTTTGATTTGTCAGGCACTGTCTCGCAGAGCCTTAGTCCCCAAGTCCTCTCAGCTGGGAGGAAGGACTCGTGAGTGGCTGAGATGGAGCAAGGCCCGCCCTTTAGGGAGGCATGTTGCTGCTGTTCACAATATGAGGGGGTCTTGTCAAGCATTGTTGTTTTTCCCCCTCTGCCTCTTCCTCCCACTTCTGACAAGGTTTTCAATTAGCAGCTTGTAGAGGTCCGGCCTGTGGTCCTCATTTCATGCAATATGTATAACTGAATTCCCCCAGAGGGAATTTGAGGGCAAGGGGACAAAAGGGAGGGGTGACATAAAGGCCCCCTGACTGGAGGACAGAAATGTGCTGTGGGTATGGACTGAAAGCAATGCTTCTTTTAAACGTCTGTGGGGCCAGGGGTCATTTGGGAAGTGACTTTCATGGAGATGAAAGGGGTCTGCTGCTGCTGCAGGATGTGGGGCCACTGCACTGGTTGTTGGGCCTGGAGTCTCCACCTTGTTTCTGGTTTCTGGTGGAACACATACAGAGACTGGAGTAGGCAACTGCTTATGCCTTTTTGTGCTTAGGAAGAACTCATTTTCTCCCTCTTTTGGGAGATGAATGAATCTCCCAGGTCCCTGGTGGCTTCTCCCAGTGGAAGGCCTCGTTCATCTCGAGGCCTGGACTGCTTATTTAACGCCCAGGCTGAATGGAGCTAGTGCCCTCCCTTCTTTCCAGGGCAGGAACGATGCCATTGTTTCTGCAGAGAGTCTGCTAGCTGCTTTTCCTTTATCTCCAAGCTATGTCTCCACTTCACCTTGGTGCCATGTTACCTTTCTTTTAATTTGTTGAAAGCAGGATTCCTTTTTTAAGGATGAAAAATAGCACATCCTTCTAAACACAAATGCTACACATTTGCCACCTCCCTCCAAGAAAGCTCATGATCTACCCGAACATAAGGGCCCCTTGAATCAGATGACAGAGATGTGCTGTCATACAGGCTGAACTTATGTGGGACCGGGGGTCATCTGAAAAAGGTGACAGAATAAAACTAAATTCTGGTTCTAAACAGAGATAAAGAGGTTGTAAGCAGCCTTTAAATCCCCAGTATGGGGTTTACGTCCTTTTTAAGGGTCTACGGATACAGTTTGCTCTTAAAAAGGACCATGGACCTGGGTACCTTCTTGGTGGTCCTGAGGGAACCTGATGTTTGAAGGGTCAGAGAAGAGAGATTTTGGATGTCTGGAGGCAGAGACACAACTCCGTTCCCCTGGGTCCCAGAGGCCTCTGGGAAGCAGCCACAGGCACATAATAAGGAGTTAAGTCTATGGTCTGTTTTGTGAGAGCAAAGAGTAAGGAGAGTAAAAGGTTCCTAATGAATCATGCTGATGTTTGAACTTGAAGTCATCCCAAAAGCTTATGTTCTCATCAGAGCATATAGTCATAGCTTATGTTCCCTTTGTGTTTGCCTCTCCTCCCCTTCCCTCCTGTCCCCTCTCCTCCCCTCTTCCCTCCCCACTTCCTTCCCTTCCCTCTTCATCCCTCTCCTTTCATTCCCTCCTCCCCACACCCTATCAGCAAACACATCCTCTTTGCCAGCCAACTTCATGTTGAGGGCTGTTAGGAGTAACCAGTTCTCCGTAGGACAGATCTGAATCATCCCACGTGGGGTGTATAGTCATGTAATGAGAACATGTGGAAACAGGCCCTTGAAGAAGCTGGACTCAGGGCTGCCCACTGCCAACATTTTCCAGGTGAGCACGATTGAATTACAGGCACAGACCGGACCTCGGTGCTCTGTGCAGTCAGGCAAGAACTGCCTGTGTTGAAGACAGTGAGGGTGTGAGTGAAAATCTGCTTTCCAGTGAAAAGTGACTCTGAATCTCCATGATGGTTTCCTAGACACAGTTTCAGCTTTTGAAATTTCCTGCAAACGAGGCCTTTCCCGTTCTGGGTGAGTGGGCTCTCCCCGCCTCCTGCTTCTGACATCCCTGCCACTGCCAACCTGTTAGGCAAGAGTCAGGAAAGGCACCCACTGCCTGGGGCAGGCTGGTTCGGTGGGCACTCATCAGGAGGTTTGGGTGTCTCCAACTAGTAAACACACTTGCTGTTATGAACTCCATACATAAAAGGCAAAGTATCACATTTTCCTCTGAATTCTTGAGGAAATTGCTCTCATATACAACACCAACCTTTGGCTGCATGACAGAGACGGAGTGTCGTTTGCATGCCATTACCAGGCTGTAAAGTCTGGTCAGGGCTGCCTTTTCGGAGTTTCCAATCTTTTGGGATCCTGGGAGGGTCACCCTGTGGGTCAGGTTTGTTTAGTCTGGTCCGTAATGGTGTAAAGTGGCCTTGACTGTCGAGCCTACCTAAATAATGCCCTATCTGTTTGATACTTCAACAGTCCCTCTAAGTTGTATATATGTTTCACTTTCTAATAGTCAAAGCCGAATTGGATTTCATTGTTAATAGAAGGCAAATTGTTTCTAAAAACAACCTCATCTCGCTTTGAAAATCAGCCTGAGTTCAGAGGGCCCCTGCATTTTAAGGGGTGAGCTACATTTTCCCTGGGAGAATGGTGCAACAGTTCTGTGTTTTTGTATGCACATTACCCACTCTTGGCATCTCTTTCAAGTGACTCATTTGAATATATGCTATTAAAAAAACTTTTTTATTGAAATATAACATACATGGAGGAAACAACACACATCCTAAGAGTCCAGTGAATTTTCAAAGACTGAACACACCCTAGCAATTGGACCCCCTATCAAGAAACAGAACCTCATCAGCCCTCCAGGAGACCCCTCGTGGTCCTTCATTTGAGCTTACACAATTTTAAATTTCTCTTGTTTATAATTTACCCAGGGTGTTCTATCTGCCAACTTACTCCTCATTTCCTGATGGTATAACCTTCTCCGGATTGTCACCTACAAATCAGGAGGGAAAGGAGCCTGCTCGATCTTCTGGGTAATAAACAGTGCCTTTCCAGAATCTTTGAATCTGGCGTTGTAATGTCCTATGGAGCTTTGCAAATTCATCAATACCTTGTTAAAATGGGGTTCATTTTTATATGGATCCCTCTAGAAGCTCAAATCATACTCCTTATTTCATACGATAAAAACCGGTTTCACAAGATTAGTCTAAATGGCATGGGTTTATCTATCTAATTCAAACTCTAGTTTTGTGAAACTCTATTGAACCCACTTTATAAATGTTAAGTGGTCACGGCCTTGGGGGTGGAGGGGATAGTGGTGGAAGAAAGATGCTCATTAGAAATTTTTGCTCAGAGGCTTTTAGGAGTAAATAAGTTCTCCTCCCCAACCTCCCTATATTTCAAAACAAATCTTGTTTGAAGCCCTATAGATGGACTTTCCCTCCCCCTTTAAAAATACTTCAATTCCTTTCTTCCTAAGCTCCTCAGCTCCCAGCACAGCTTTCATTACAGCACCATAAATAAAAAGTGACATAAAATTATACAGCCCTGTGTAAAGTAGTTTAAGGAAAATGTCTTTTATGGCAGCTTTTATGGTTTCACCAATTAGTTATTAGATTTTCTCCATTTTTAATTTGATGTCCTGTGTGTGCAGTCTAAAAGGTTTCTCCCCCCACCCCTCTTTCATCTCCTGGCAGTAATAGGTCTGGGGGGCGATGAGCCCCGGTTAGCAAACTTTCTTGTTTTGTGAAAGCATTTCACTACAGCCTGTTGCTAGACTTGGGCAAAGCACGTTCCTCGGGACAGAAGCCAGCACTGAACTATTTTCAAGTGAGTGGAGTTTCACCCCCTTATGAACACAGTGTCGCCTGCGGCCAGTGGGCCTCTCTCCCACTGAGGGTGGCTAGCTGCAGGGAGGCCTCGGGATGGCACTGTAACAGTTGGATCTTCAGCTGATAATTCCTGAGTTTTTAGTAACTTTCCAAACATTCCCGGGGAGTGAGAATAACAGAGATTTACTCCTGCCAAAATTTAATCATGCAGAAAAAGCGAAATTTAGATCAGTGTGTAGATTAATTTTTAATGTGATCGCTCGACAGCGGAGGGTAAGGAAGCCAGAAGTTGAACACTTAGCGCAGCTGAGTCTAGACCATTGCAATTTGATTCATTTGGGGAAATTGTATTAGGTTTTAGGCTTTGGCTAGGGCCAGGCTGTTCTGTTTGGGAGTGCATGATGTCATTGTGTCAAGCGTGTCACGGCCAAGGCATTCTGATATTTATGTTGGCTTCAGATCTAGCCCAGAGTACATGGCAGGCTCAATTTATTGCTACTTTAACTTTGTTTAGTCATGGAGAGGCTTTATTTATGTTGGTAAATTTCAAACAGTGGCCAACAGTGACTGCACAATGAAAAGGCCTGCAAAATTCGTCATCGATAAATCACCTTGTTGCTGAGTTTCTTTAATTAAGGAAAAACTCTGTCTGTTGATCCCTGTGGTTGCTGGAAGAAAAGCAGGGTGGGGAGGGCTTTGATTAATCCATCTATCAGCCCTGCTTTGGAAAGTGAGTCTCCTGTTTCTGATTGTAGCTGGGCAAAGACCTAAATAAAAATTTATCTTGTCAAAACCTATGGGCTAACTGAAAGCAAATAAAGAAGTTTTATGGCATCCACATAAAGTTAAATAAATAGGGAGAAAGTGCAGTGGGTCCTACGGACATTTTTTAGTACAGTACGTGGCCGTTCTTTGGGGAGAGCTCATTAACTTAAAAAAATTACCTTTAATAGGCCACTCATTATCGTTATCATCAAATGCTTCACTTGTCTAACATTCCAGGGCTTAATACCTGATTAAAACCAAAGACTGGGGCTCGTGGCTTGGTGCTGTCGAAACTACTCAAAATGGTAAGCACAGTGAGTTCTTCTAAAGGGTAAATAAATATGGTCACTGAAAGCAGCATGGCAAGTATCAGGGGATATTTTTTTTATTGATCTTTCTGGAAGATAGTCAGTCTTCCTGGTGATGACATACTTTGGGGGCAATGGGATGAAGCTGTTTCGTCTCTGACTGAACAAGGGACCTCATCTTTGGTTGAACTTACCTGTCATGTGGAGGACTTCCTCTGGTGGGAAAAGTCTAGAAAAATATATTGGGATTGGAAGTTTCTTTTCGCCAAATGCAGTTTAAGCAGACCTCTCTGAGCTTGGGCACGGTAGCGTACATTTTATTTCTGGTTAAAAAAATCTTTGAATCAGATAAAAATAGCATCTGGTGATGAAGAAGGCCAGTTTCGATCCTAGAATGGGCTTAAGGGTATTTGCTTTTCTTTTTTTAGTTTATGAAAAGAGAGCTTTCTTGATACCAAGCTTCAGGATCCATTCATAGGAAAGTGCAATTTCTCAAGCATCAAATCTTGGAGCACGATGCATCTGGCAATGAGCTCCTCTCTATTTGATGAAGTTGTACAATAAATGTGGGCCTTGGCGGGGCGGGCGGGGAGGCATATTTTGACAACGATCTCTTGTGGGATCCTGGTGCTGTAGTCTACTTTGGGACATGACATCTTTGTGTTGACAGACTAAAGCTGCTCTTGGATTTAGCTGATGGTTTTGCAAGTTCCTGGCTCCTTTCGGTCCTCCTGTCAGTGTGCTGTTTTTATTCATGGTCGGGCTCCCCATGTCTGAGGGTGGTGGTCCTGGGGATGGTGTGTGAAAAGCAAGGCTGCTCGGCCAGAATCTAGTTAGAAGAGATGGGAAAGCTAAACCTTTCTCTGCATTGTAAGACAAAAACTTACTCCAATGTGGGACAGTTTTATTATATAGGTTACGATCTGGACCATACGAATTAGTCATAGGTTGATAAAAATTTCTAGCCACTTTTATAAAGACTATATCTCACTCACTTTTTATGTTCTTCATAACTTCAAGGTATAGTTCAAGGTTATCTTGGAATGACCATAGTTTGCCCCGTGCATAACAAAGGGCACTTTACTTTTTCCCAGCACTGAGGTCAGAGGTCAATGACAGGGCAACAGGTACATGCTAAGCTCTCTCTTATGAGTCTAGCGAGTACAGGGCAGTGTGGAGACCCCAATGAATCCTAAGTCATGCCCTTGCCCTGTAGAGACTCCTCCCAGAAGGAGGTAGGATTTATATAACTGTCTGATTGAAAGCGAGAACTCCTATGAGGTGCAATCATAAAATGTCATTGTTCTCTCTTGCCTGGGCTGTGGGGCTAGTTCTCCATCCCTTGGGTGAGATCTAGGGCGAGTTCTATCACTGTTCTGATCATTCCATGATCTTTTGTTTGTTAAAATGTTTTTACTTCAGTATTACCACAGTGGTTTTCAACCCAGGCTGTTCATCAGAATTGTGAGGGCAGCTTTTAAAAAACATTGATATGTAGGCTGCTCCCCAGAACAATGAAATCAGCATCAGCATCTCTGGGGATTGGGTCCAGGAATTTTAAAAGCTCCCCAGGTGATCCCAATGGGCAGCTAGGATTGAGAACCACTGAAATGAAATGCACAGTTCCAGAGAAATAATGAAAAATTTAAATTTTGTTTAAAATTAAAGCTGCCCCTTATGTTTTTCTGACCTGCGGTTTCGACTTGGGGAGCATTCTTTCTTTTCAGGTTTCTTTATGCAGGGTTCTGGCACCAGCCTTTGGTGCCTCACAGACCTCAGGGGTCACTGAATAAGTTCTCACTGGTCCACTTGAAGCCCCTTCCACTAGTCTGCAGGTGAAGAGAAGCACTATTTTAGGAAAAAACAGTAGTCGTTCTCCAATATTTGTTCTGCTTCTTTCCACAGTGCAAACATGGCTTCCCAGAATAAAGAGTGTTTCCCAGTTTCCCTTGCAACCAGATGTGGCCATGTGGATAAATTCTCATCAATGGCATTTTGAGTAGTAGTGTGGGCAATTTGCAGGGAATGTCTTTATTTGATTTTTTTTCCTTTTTTTCCTTTATTATCACTGATGTACAATATTTATTAATTTCATACAACATAGTGATTCAACATTTATTCACCTTGCAAGGTAATCACTACAATAAATCTGGTAACCATTCCAGGAAATGTCTTTAAAGGGAGAGCACACCCATCTCCTCATACCCGTTTCCTACTGGATAGAATGCAGTTGGCTGGGCTGCAAGAGCCATCTTGGTCCCAGAAGTAGACGTAGCATGTTGAGGAGGTGGAATAAAAGCTGTAAGGAGCCTGGGCCCCCGTTGAGTGAGAAACCAGCATACGCAGCCTACTGAAACTTTAACATGAGAGAGAAATGAACTTTTATCTTTTAAAATCCACTATTATTATGGGTTTTCTGATACAACTGAATCTAATCTTCACTAATTCAGAATTTTGTCCTGAAATGGAGTGCTAAGCCTGAGCTGAGACAGGTAAAAGGCCTCAAGGACGTAGATGTTGCAGGCTAGAAAGACGGTCACCTCGATTACGTGGTGGCAAAACATTTAGTCAAGTTGTCATCTGTTATACTTTGAAAGGCAGGCCACATATTAATTGAAATGGTAGAAAAAAGAGGTCAGAATGTTTTGTTGGCTGCTGCTTGCTACTTTGAGCCAAGTCCTACTTGGCTAAAATGGCAGCCTTGTTAAGATGTAACACTGTAGCCCCAAATCTTCTTTCAATAACTTCCTTTAAGAGTTCTTTGCTGTTAGATGGGAATCGGTGGCTGTGAAGATCAGAACGCAGCCAAGCCTTTTGTTCCAGTTGTCACTACGTTGAGAGAGAGGAGTGTAGCCATATGTTGAGAGATCTTTCACTGTGGTTTTTCACACATAGAAACAGATAGACCAGAAGTTTACTAAGATTCCAAAGGACCTGTGTGGGGAGAAAAGGCCTGCGAATGTTAACCTCTACAGTAATGCCTGGGTGCCTGAGCCTGCGTTCACAGAAAAAGGATGTGAAAGAGCGTTGTGTGCTCTACAAGACCCATTTCAATTATGGAAACGAGGATGATGGATAAGGAAGAATCTTCCAAAGGGCAAAGTCAGGGCTAATGAATGAGGAAATTATTCTCAGAAAGGAGATTTAAAGGCTGTCAGGTGGTCTAACCAAGGTGCTGATTTCACTACTAAGGGAGGGTCTTTACTATTCCTGCCCCGTGGGCTGTGACAATAGTTGTGGACCAGTAACTCCTGGGCATTTCCTGTTCTGCATTTCCAAATGGGAGCTTTTACTACTGTTATCTTGTTTATTTTCTGTCCTTTTTATTTTAGGTATGTGATGGGAAGAAACTATTAGCAATAATCACTGACCGTTAAGAGCTACACCTGATGGAGAACATTGAGCATTACTCATATATCCTGGATTTGAGCTGAATGTAGTTACTGCCGTGATTGTTACCTTTCTAAACGGAGGGTCTAGGTGTGTTAAATGTATACTAAAAAGGATGCTCATGGATATTTTTAGGGTTAAAGGAGGAAACAGCTAGTTTTTTTGCTCTATCCGTTATTCCCTTCTCCCATGGTGATGCGGTTTTAGTTTTTAGCTAGTGGTTACATGGCTTCCCAGAATAAACACTGCATTTCTTCATCTTGCTCTATGTCCTTTGTTACTGAGACTAGCTATCTCACTATGTTTGGCCAATGAGATGTAAAGAGTGTATTGCGTAGCTACCAAGAAGTGTCCTTAGGAGAAGGATGTGTGCCTTTCTCCTTTCTTTTTAACCTTGCCGGTGGGAATGTCATTGGAGTCACCATAGCACTATAAACCATTCATTTAGATACTTACACGAGAGAGATATATAGTTCTACCTTTTGAAAGTCATAGCTATTTTGCTTTCACTTGCTATTGAATTTAATGCTGTGGAGGATGCTGAGATAGAACATCCACTAATTAGAGAACAAAAACCTCTCTAATTCCCAGCTTTCTCAATTTCAATATTTTATACCATTGAGGATAAGGGTTAAAAAACTGATTATCAGAACTTTATTTACAATCTCGCACAGGTTGTTTAACATTTTGCTTTGGGAAATGGGGATAGCTAGCACCTATTTTCTAGGTGCCTCTGGGGAAACTGAGGCAGAAAGAGTCCCATTTTAGTATTCTGTTATAATCATGTATATAAATGCAGAGTTCCAGAGAATGTATACTGTAGTTAAATGACAGATTGTGTGGTATATACTACAAATGCTCAAGGAATACAGAGAATGGAGAAATTATTGTAGGCCGGACTAGTCAGAGAAGCTTCTGAGCTCTGAAAGATTTAAAGCGATGGTCTGGGTTAGAAGATAAGAGGGTGAGTCATATAGGGGTGTGTGTGTGTGTGTGAGTGTTGGTGCTCATGCGTGTGTGTGTGTGTGTGTGTCTGTGTGTGTGTGTATGAAGGGGTCAGGCAGTTCTACTGCACCGGCAAAGCACCGAAGTAGGAATATACATAGTCCACGTGGGGCCTTAGGAGTTTTACAGTTCTGGGTGAACCTCAACCTCCTCCTCCTCAATTTTTCTTTTTCTTTGTCTTCCAGAGTTGATAAGTGAACTGCATTATCATGGCTTGAACACCTACCAGCTTTCTTGATGAAAAATAACACCCCTCAAATCACCCTCCATCTTTTTTTATTTTTTTTCAGGTATGGAAAACACCACTGTCTGCCTTTTCCACAGTCATTCCCAGTTCCCTGCTAATAGACCATTGCTTTGGTTGGGTATTAGGCAGCTATGTACTTTAGGGGAGATTGCTGCCCTGCCCCACTACAGAGAGGATATCTGTATTAAGGTATTACTCTAAGTCAAGCAAGTAAGTCTGGTACTCCTTTTAGTGGTTGCTATAGGAAACTGGCATGTAGTGCAATTCTGGCTACTGCTTGAACCAACTGGTGGCAGAACTGGGACTTTGGTGACATAAAATTTGGCCATTTCAATTTGTGCCTTTTGTATGGAGCCTTTGAAGAGAGCCCTCCTATGGTTTTGTATACATTTATCCTGCGCAGCATGCAGAGGGCAGAGGCCATGGCAGGATCTCCAGAACTCTGAAGCTGTGAGTCCCAGGGGTCTAGCTTTCTGTCCGTGTGTTCCGGGGACAGACTGCGCCTGTGGCTTCTTAGTGGTGTGTGTCATGGCCAACTCAGCTGATAGGTTCCACTCTCTTTGATGGCTTCTGTTATGTCTGTTGGAAATTCAGCTGTCAGTCTTAACATTCTGTTACAGACAATGGTTCTTCCCCCGTCTCCTGCCCCCTGCATTTAGGATTTTCTTTTTGTCTTTGATTTTCAAGTTACTAACTTGTCAACATGTGGGATTCCCCACTATCCCTTCTTGGGTAATAATTCTGTTTGGGATTTATAGCACTTTTTGAATTTGTGGTGTGTTTTCTTTGGTCAATTTTGGAAACTTCTTAGCCATTAGCTCTCCAAGTGTTGCTTAGCCTCTCTAGCCCTCACTGGCTTGGAAGCTCTTTGGAGCCTTCTCTGTGCCCAGATTAAAACATTTTTTTGTCTAGGTGTTCTACTTGTTCTCAATGGGGAGATGAGTCTTCAACAAGCATCATTACCATTGCCAGAAGTAGAAATTCTCAGTTTTTTCTCACTAAGGGCTCAGAATATTTCAGGGTTTAGTATTAACTTAGAACATCTTTTTATATGAGAAAAAAATCTATTAAATTTCAAGACCGATTGTGACAGCCCGAGAGAATCAAAAGAAGACACAGTAGATCTCAAGTCTCCAAAATGAGGCCAAATTTTATTTTATCAGCATATTCAGCTACTTTACATTATTCCTCTCTCCACAAGCTGTTATTATTTTCATGTGATTCGTCATAGTCCACAGGAGTGCTCTAGAAGCTTACTATTGTATATGAAAGGGGACCAGTCCTCACTGCAGGACCCTTGTGTGGGGGACGAGGAACAAAGTAGCTGTTAGACCAATAGTTTGCTCAGTACCAATTGCCATCACTGCGTAGCCATATATGAGCTATCCTAGTGACACAGGTCAGAATAAATCTACAATTGCTGAGTTGTTTAAAGTTTGTTGGTTTGGGGGAGCAGAAGCTGTGTTCACAGCAGAGCAAAGGGAAGTGGACTTATCTTCCCAGCTCAAGTGGCCTCATCTCAGACAAAGGGCATGAGACCTAGTGATCATGGCAGAGGCCACACCTTTTCTCTCCACCTTTGCTATAACCTGTTGCCTACCTATCTGATTCACCCACAATCCCCACTTCACCTGCTTTTGGCTGCATCTATGGGATATTTCTTTACACTTTTATTCTCCCACGTCTGTTTCTCTTTTATCAGTAAACTTATATCTTCATCCCCAAGTTTTCGTTGGCTTATCAGGGCACAGAGAAGGGAGCAGGTTCTTAGGAAAAACTGTGAGTGATAGTGAGGTACACAGAGTGGTGATGCTTTCGTTAGCAGAAACAGAGGAAGACCTGAGAGTGCAACAAGTCTTGGGATTCCTGCAACTGACATGCCAATGATCTTGTGGATTACATCAGTAAACTTTATGAAGGTTCTTCTCGCCAGCACATTAATATCTTCTTCAGCTTCTCTGCCCCTACTCTCACATAAAGGATAATTGTTTGAAAAAGTTAAGTATACTTTAAGGAGCCTTTTGGAAAAATCCAGACTTTGGGAAACTCATGGAACGATTGGAACAATTTGATTCTTTTAACTAATACATTTCAAGGGAAGAGATTGAGGGGAAATCTACAGATTAGAAAAAGACTTAAAAGAGAAATCAATCAATTGAAATATCGAGACATTATCTGGATCCTTATTGAAACAAATATACTGTTAAAGAAATATGATACTTATGAGACGATTAGAAATTTGAACACTGGCTGGATATTTGATATTAAAGAATTATTAGTAAGCTTTTAGGTGTGATATTGGTGTTATAACTGTGTGGTTTTTTTTAAGAGTCTTTTTAACTGTGTTTTTTTTTTTAAGAGTCTTTTTAACTGTGTGTTTTTTTTTAAGAGTCTTTTTAAAGACAGATACTGAAATATTTGTAGATGAAATAATGTTTGAGATAATACAATGGAGGAAGGAGGTAGAGGTCTAGATCACATAAAATTCTCCGAACTGATATTTGTAAAATCTAGGTGAAGAGAACATGGGGGTTTGTTATACTTTTTTACCTACTTTCGCACATGTTTGAAGTTTTCCACAATAAAAAGAAAAAAGATCTCTGTATCTTCGGGCAACTTTGTAGAAAGAGTTCCAAACAACTCACAATTAAGATGATTCACCCTGTCCATTTCACTTAGCATAATGTCACTAAACTGAGGCCTTTTGCATAAAAAAGCTTCAGGGTCTGAAGAACATAGCACATATTGTGGGGTGGATTTTCAATTTCATGTAAATGGATATTGGCTTGAAGCCTGCTCTCTTTTAGGCTGAATGTGTACAAATGATCATCCAGGTTATTCTTTTTCTTTTTTGTGGCTAATACTTATCTTCATGCCTTTGAAATGGGGTTCCATCACATGTCACAAGACTGCCCCAGTTTTTTACAGACTATTCTTGGTCCTGAATATTCCAGACAAAAAGTGAATGGATAAAATAAAGTTTGGTAAAATTTCTCTCCACATAGCTAAAATTATTTGAATCCATACTGAGTGTCAGGTGCTATGCTGAGTATTTTATGTGCAATATTTCATGAAATCCTCATAATTACTCTATAGAAAGGTATTATTATTATTATACCTTTTTTTTTGAGATGAGAAAATGGAAGCTTAGAGAGTTTACATAACTTCAGCAAGGTCACGAAACTAGTAATTAAAGTATGGAACCAGCTGGAGTTTGAAACCTAGACTGCTTGACCCCAAAGTCTGAACTCTACCACAAACTTCAAGTTCTATAATAATTCAGTTTATTGCAGACTAAATTAAATCTAGGCCCTTTGAAATATGTATATTTAGGCAAAGGCAAAAAGAAAGATTAAAACAAAACAAAACAAAAGTAAAACCAAATGTTAAACCTCCAAAGACATCTTTAGGTTTGCTAGAACTTAAAGGCTTATGGCGCTAGGCCAGATGAGGTATTTGCTGTTGTGGGAGTGACTTTCCATGAAGCCTTCTGGAGTCTTCCTCAGAGCACCTCACAACTGCAGGTGGTACATTTTCTTTTCTTTCTTGGCTACTTAAGGCAGAGATAAGATGGGCTTTCTTGGTCCACATGATTTGGCAATCCTGGTAACGATCCGAGATTTTGTTTTCCATGGGTGATGTTACATCGTCATTGGAAGAACACCAGGATTTGCTCAGCCTCTTAACAGACTATCAGTGTAAGGCTCTCTCTCTGAGATGGTGGCCAGATCAAATTCAGCAGGGAAATAGATCAATGTCTCCTGGGTTAGCTTCATTTTTCAGGTGGTTTGAGTAACTTAAGGCTGGGGAAAGACAAACTGCCCACTGTGGTGGGGGTGGGGGTAATTGTGTAAGGAAGATAATGATACAAGATAAAGAATAACTTAAATTATTTCATACTGGAATATTCTTTAGGTCTCATTTCAGAGTGCTCCAAAGCATGCTTCTTATTTTGAAATATCCCCAAGGGACCTGGTAGCAAAGATAAGCCTGTGACTACGCAGCTCTTGCTACAGGATTTAGTTTTCCATCAATATACCTGCAGTCTGTCTTTGACAGTGATGGCATTGGAAGGAGCTCTGAAATTGGGACTACACAAGCTTGCAATCACTTGGGAAGATGAACCATATAGCTAGAATGGCTGCAGAATAGACTTGAGGAGGAGGCATCCAGTCAAAAGACCTAGTATGTGGAAATCCCTGCTATAAAGCACACCAGTTCTTTGTGACTGTGTTGAAGTTCCTGGGCTGGAGGCAAACACCAGGGGTAAAAGAGAAATGTAGTTAGGTGGGCTGGTTCAGTTACTTTAAAGTGGAAGCAGCAGGTAGTGCGTCTATGAGGCCAAACTTCTGAGGCTGTTTCTGAGAAATTTAAGACCCATATCAGGAGCAGCACTGTCTTTAGTTGATGGAATTCTATTGCCCCATAGACTGTCTATAGAAGGTTCCATGTTTTGGGATGTAACTTGCTGGCAGAGGCTCTCCCTCTAATGTGTGGAACTTGAGGCTCAGGACAGTTGTTCACTCTCCTCCTAGCTTTCACGATGCAGTTGTTTGGCTGAGCATCTGTTCACAGGGACCTTGGCAATTTCCTAGAGAGCCCATATTAAGAGGGCCATGGTAATTGTTCCTCTTTTTTCCACCTGAGAGGGAGCTTGTTTTCTGAGGCTTCTTTAAGGCAAGGGTCCCTAATTCCCTGCTTCAGACCACTACCAGTCGGTGGCCTATTAGGAACCGGGCCACACAGCAGCAGGTGAGCAGCAGGCAAGTCAGACAAGCTTCATCTGTATTTGCAGCCGCTCCCCTGTGCTACATCACAGCCTCAGCTCCACCTCAGATCATCAAGCATTAGATTCTAATAGGAGCACTCGTCCCTGGTGCTGAAAAGGTTGGGGACCACTGCTTTAAGGAGCATTAAGGTGAGAATTCCAAGTAGTGCCTTATAAGATAGAACTCGTCCCTGGTTGGGGACCACTGCTTTAAGGAGCATTAAGGTGAGAATTCCAAGTAGTGCCTTATAAGATAGAACTCTCTATAAAATAGTTCTCTTTGCAACGGCACTAAATCTGGATGCTTCTTGATTCTCCAGCTCTGCCATTAAAGTGGTTACACAGAAGAGAATTCAGAGAGCAAATTTCCTCCTCCTCACCTTTTAGTTTTAGTTCATTTGCTTCTTTTACCCAATGACTGGTACTACAGAAGTAGCATATCTCATTGAGTTTTAAAGAGAGCAGAGCTTTTAAGGGAAGTCATACATTTTTGCTTCCATGTAGATCATCCCATAACTCTGTCGTGGTCTCTTGGATTCACACAAATGATTTATTGAGACAGTACTCCTAGGAGAACAGCTAAGAAAGCAGAGGAACCAGAACAGGGAATGGGAAGAAGCTATTCAAGTTACTATGGATGTATGACAAATTATCCCTAAACTTAGTGGCTTAGAACTATGGCACCATTTACTTTGCTCAAAAATCTGCAGTTTGGGCTCAGTGTGGACAGCTTGTCTCTGCTCTATTTGGTATCAGCTGGATCGGCTCAGTGATAGGGGTGAGATCATGTGAAGACTGGTTATAGGTTCTCGCTATTGGATGATATCTCAGGTGAGGCTGTCAGCTGAAACATCTCCTAAATGTGGACTCTTTATAGAACATAATATTCAGAGGAAAAAAAAGTTGTAAAATGGTACCATTTTTAATATGATACAGCATATAGAAATTCAATAAACACAGTCTACTATAGATTACTTATGGATATATCTATGAGTAGTAAAAATATTAAAATATAGACACAAGTTCAAAATAATGATTATACCTAGGGGACTGTAGTGGTTTGACCTTCATCTGTAATATTTTATTTGTATAAAAATAAATATGATAAACTATTTTCATTTGTTATATGTGGATAAAGAATCACAGTTATTTGCTATCATTTGTATATACATAAAAACATTTTTTATCAAAAAAAATTTTGTAAAATAAAAACATCTTTTTGAGTTAAATATATTTACTTAATATATTTAGTGCTACCAAAAAAGGCAATAAGGTGGAAGTGAAAACATAACAGAATGAAAAAATAAAATAAAATAATGAAGAGTTGTAAGAAGTTAGACATAAACTGGACGTTAAAATCTGTAATGGAGTTATGCAGGGTTCAACACATTGTGGAAAATAAGACTTTTCAGTGAATATGGAGAGAAAGGGACAAAGATTAAAATGAATAGAGAAAGGATAGGTGTAGGGACCAGAGAAAAAGCACCAGCAGAAATGATAATTGTTCTTGAGGGAGAGGACACCCTCCAAATTGGGGAAAGTTGATAATTAAAGATTTAAAGGAAGAAAAAGTTTCTTGAGGCAAAGGACTTGAATGAAGATTGAAAGGACTTGCAGTGGTCCTGATAAGATTCAGGAAAGAAGCCTACTCCTAGACTCCACTTGGATCTTTTGAATTAGGAGGCTAAAGAAAAGATCCTTAAGAATCTAGGTTGAAAAACAATCTACCTAGAAATAAAGATCAGGCTAGTCTCAGAGTTCTCCCTACAGAACTAAAGAACTAATGGTAGTTTGCAGCTTTGAATGTAGAAGCCCAAGACTTGTCTTAATCTGTGAAGACAACATTAGAAATTTGGTAATATGCCAAGTTGTAAACAACTTGAAAAATTAAAGTTTTACTCCAGCCAATTGAAGAATAAAGGACTTAGGAATGAGGAAGCCATGATACAGAGATTTACAAATACCTTTTTATTCTGCTTAGATTCTACAATCAGGAATCCAACTGTCTTAGATATTCTCAAATGAATTTATAATCCAGGGGAGAACCTAGGGTCTGTAAAGTTTTCATTGGTTGTTATCGCTGATTTTTGCTATTTTTTTTTTTAGCATCAAGATATGTGTTTTGTTGAGTAACATTCTTTACCTCATGGTTCAGGTAGAATCTCTTGTTACTTAAAATATGACAAAAAACACTTTTCTAGTCCAAGACAGGATTACAATATTTAAATGACAGTGACATTGTATTTGCAGAATTACTAAACCCAGAAAGTATTTTTTTCTTCCTCCACTGAAATTGATTTTTTATTTAGCAATATAACAGCATTACATTGGCAAGAAATTGAGTAATAATTTTATGCTGGTTAGAACTCATTTTGAATGACCTGAGTATATAGGGTTTTTTTTTTTGTAATTATGAAAAATGAATAAACTGCCAGTGGCAGATATAATCTGTGATTAAGACCCTCTTTGTAACATCTTTCAACTAGGACTTGTGAATGACTCTTCTTGGGTTAATTGTACTTAAAATCAGAATATGTAATATAAGTTTAACCGTGTTAAATTATGCACAGAAAAAGAACTTTAAAGAAATAAAATAGTAAATGAGGATATCTTTGGGTAGTGAGATTCTGAGTGATTTTAACTTTATGTATTTGTGTATATTTAAACATTTTTCTACAATAATAAATTATTTTTATAGTCAGAAAATAGGTGCTATTATAAAAATCAACATATGTTTTATATATATATATACTATATGATACAAGTTATATAAATATTATGTATGAGAAAAAGAATGAGAGAGGTATACCACAGTATTAAATGGACAGTCTGCTGTCTTTGGATTTTAGAACTATAAATGATTTATTTCTTCTCTTTTTTTCCCTTTTCTTTTTCTCTTTTTCTTTTTCTTTTTAAAAAATTTTTACGTGTGAGATGGCTATATTTCTTTCCTACTGAACAAAAGCTTTATTTTATAAATACGCCAAATAAAATATATTTTATTCAGCATAAAAATGCCAAGATGGGTATATATAGAAAAGATATAGTTTCTATTTTTAATTCTGTAAAAGCAGCCCTCATTTAAACTGTAGCCTTCTCATCTTACAAATAAATTGCTTTGAAAATTGATGGTGGTCCAAACACTGAAATTTACTGCAAGACTCATACTAATAAAATAATTTTAATTAAAATAATTATTTTAAGCAAAATAGCTATGATGAAATTAACACTTTTAAATAAAATTATTACAGTGAATCAGAAGACCTGGATTTTGGAATTGAGATTCTAAATCATGGTTTTTCTTTCTTTTCTTTCCTTTCTTTCCCTTCCTCTCTCTTTCTTTCTTTCTCTTTCTTTCTTTCCTTCCTTCCTTTTTCTTTCTTTCTTTCTTTCTCTTTCTTTCTCTCTCTCTCTCCCTCTCCCTCTCCCTCTCCTTCCTTCCTGTCTTTCTTTCTTTCTTTCTTTCTTTCTTTCTTTCTTTCTTTCTTTCTTTCTTTCTTTCTTTCTTTCTTTCTTTCTTTTTTCTACCATGATTTTCAAGAAGAAAGGGCTTTTGGGTTGACTTTAAGTCCAACTTCCTTATTTGATGCGGGGAAAAGTGAAATGAGTAGCTTTGAGTTTCACATTAATTTACCCTAGAATTCAGAGTTTCAGTGATTTCTCTGATCATAACCAGGCTCCTGGAGAGTACCGTCTTTTAGAGGTGATACAGAGGAAAAGTGACATATGTAAGCTGTAGACTATTTACCTAATGCATCTTAAAGATTGCCTGTTTTGTTTTTATAATTATGTGAGGCACCTTTTAATTCCTGCATCATAGCCCCGTGGCTAAAGCTGCCTGGTAACCATCTTGAAAGGAAGCACAAAATCCCCAATGCTATTTTTCTTGCTGAGAATTTCACTGTAGAATGCCACTGGAGGAAAATCTATGAAGAGGTCACTGAAAATTGAACAGCATCTAGGATTAAACTAGCAAAATACATTTAGTTCCTCTTGTACTATTTTTTTAGAATAAAATCAGTGGCACATTTACAGTCATGTGCTGCATAAAGGTATTTTGTCAACAACAGGACTGCATATAGGACAGTGGTCTCATAAGATTATAATAGAGCCGAAAAATTTCTGTCACCTAGTGACATCATAGACATCTTAACATTATCATAATGTAATGCAACACCCGAGTGTTTGTGGTGATGCTGGCGTAAACAAACCTACTGAGCTGCCAGTCAGTATAAAAGTATAGCACATACAATTATGGACAGTACATAATACTTAATGATAATAAATGACTATGCTGTTGGTTTATATATTTACTATACTATACTTTTTACCATTATTTTAGTGATTCTTTCTACTTATAAAAGTTTGCTGTAAAACAGTATGCTGTGTTATGTAGGCAGTAGCTTCATACAGCTGGTGTTTATCATGTCTCTTGATTGCATTATTTTCTCTTGTGCTTGATTTAATCTTGTGTTGTTTTATACAGGAACATGCTGTGCAAGTTTGTAGTCTAGGAGTAATAAGCTATACCATAGAGCCTAGGTGTGTAGCAGGCTATACCATTTAGGTTTGTGTAAATACACTCTACAATGTTCACACAATGACAAAATCACCTAACAATGCATTTCTCAGAATGTATCCCTGTTGTTAAGTGGCTCATGACTGTACTTGAAAAGATATTTTACATTTTACTGAAACTACCAGGCTTACAAAATAATAATAAAAAAATCTATCCAATAGTCCATCTCAAGAGTTTATAAGTTAAGAGAGAGGACAGCAATGAGGAAAATGATCTTATTAGCATGGCAGTGGTGTGGGGTGATGATAATGATGACTTCATTTGCCATGGCCAGGCATCCAAGGGTATTCTGGGCAAGTCTCATTTTCTAAGGCACATTCTAGTTTTACAAAAGCACCACAGCAAAGAAATTTTTTGAGATACTGTTGAGATAGGACTCTGGGGTTGAGTTTTCTGAATATGAGGCAGCATAATGACGTATTAGCTGGGATTCAAGGCTTCCCTTTCATGCACAAGTGATCAAATTTACCATTTCCACTAGATGGCATTAGAAACTTCTGAAGCCATGAACTAATTACTAGTCACCTTTTTAGGCTGTAAATTACACCTGCATGTTTTAAGAGGTAATTGGCAATTGACTTTCTGGTGTGTTTTAACTCTGATGCCAGGTACATGGTTAAGACATTGGTATCAGATCTCTCCCTCGACATAAATAGCTCCTGGGATTATCAGAATGTCATTCCACGTCTCATATTTCAAACAAGAGTTTTGAAAGCAACATCTACCCTCATCTCACCATAAATCAAAACCAAGAAACACTACCTCTTCCTACCCTAGGAAGACAATCAGTTTAGAGCAAATGTGTTAGATAGAAAAGGTAAACCAAAACTTGTTTTCTCAGAATGCGAAGGAATTTTTTGTTTGTTTCTTTTGAATAGGATGCTGTGTTTCAAACATGAGGGGGCCAAAAAAGTTTTTTGAACATTTATTGGCTAATTCTAGTGGTTGTTATAGTGTAATTGTGTAGGTTTTTAAATTATACATGAAAATTTACAGTGTCTAGGATGGGTACACATTGCAGTGTTTCTGAAAAGTGTTTGCTTCTGTCCAGCTAAACTGAGGAATAACAGGTTTGGGGGGTGCATGCGTGCGTGTGTGTGTGTGTGTGCGTGCATGTGTGTATATGTGTGTGTGTGTGCATGTGTATATATGTGTGTGTGTGCGTGCATGTGTATGTATCTTTTTCTTTTGTCACAGTGGTGTATCTCTATGGCTGCCACTGCTGCCACCACTCCTGCCTGCTTCCTAGCCTGGCTTTCATCATTTCTTCCTGTTGATTGGTGTCACCTTGCATGCTTAGAATGTCTGCCTGTCTGTTCGGAGTGTGAACACATTCCTCAGAATGCTGATCTGCTCGTTTCACACCAGTGTCAAAATGACTTATTAAATTCAGCACCTCCTGATACTCAGTGGCTGATGTGTTGCTGTCCAAACAGTAAATGACAATAAGCATATGCAGCTGGTGGGCCTAGCAAACTCATTTAATTTGATAAAAATGTCACCGCAACATGCTTTAAATCGCTGTCCTTTTCATCATTGCTAATTGCTAGCTATAGACCTTTTTCCTATGCTTCATACAGTGTTAGAATACTGCTTCTTCCAGCCTGATTAAGAATTTAAAAAAATGTAGAATTCCTTTTCAGTGGCAGCATTATTTCATCAAGAGATGGATTTTGCTCTTAATTAGCCAACATGCCACTAGGGAAGCTTCAGAGTCATGGGTGTGAAACAGCCTCAAGCAGCAGATCAATCTAAAGGAAAAAAATGGTGGCTGGGGAATAATTGGCAGCTCCGGTGAACGTGGGCTGGTTATAACAGTGACAATATGTTCCAGTGGAATATCACAAACCTCTCTCCCCTATATCCAACTTGGCACATTTCAAGCTCAACAAAAGCTGAACAATATATCCCATGGTTATTTGTCTCCTGTTTTGTCTTTTTTGCTTGCTGCTTCATTGAGATTTTCTCATGTGTTGGGTTGACAATCTGGACATTTCCCCTGAATGGATTTGGGGATTAAGAGGGAATACGAATTCTAAAAATAATCCTTCAGTAGGTTGGTGCTTAAAAACAGATCTGGAACCGATCCATACACCACCACCACCACCACCACCACCACCAACGACAACAACAAAAAAAACCAGGCAAGCCCTCCACCAATTTGCTAAACCCAAATGTTGATTAAAAACACACATACACACTCACACATAAATTGACTCAAACTTTTTTGAGGGGTGCTTACTAGATTGAATAGAAACTGACTCCGTTTTTAAAAATTATACAGTCAAAAACATTGTAACATAAATTTTTCCCCCAGTGAGTTGATATTTAATTTGATTCAAATTCCTACTTTTTTTTCTTTTAAAATAAGCTTTGTGTGAGGAGCTTTACTCCTAGAGCAAGGAACCGACAGCTACGTAGGCCACCAAGTCCTCTGCCCACCAGTTAGCACTTCCTCTCAATAGAAGGCTTTACCAGGGATCTGACTTGTACAAAATGGACTGAACAAAGAAGGGAAATTTTTCCTTCCTCCTGTTATTCTTGCATTTTAGGGATCGATAGCCTTTCTTCTTCCCTTCACTAAACATGGGGCATTGATCCTGTATTATTTCCTGTTTTGTTGGTGTGGTCGAATGTTTTTCTTAAAGTTGTGCATGGAAGAAAACATAGCAGTCATTTAGGTGCAAATTCCTGTGATCTCCCCAGTCATCTTTCCACTTTGCTTGGTCGATCTAAATAAGTCAGTTGACGATATGAGTAACCCACTTGGAAATAAAATTTTGCTTTGATTCCTAAACTACATCTGAAGTTAAGAGGTACACTTCAGTCACCAGACATTCTCAGGTTGTGAGAGATCATTTCGTTTTCTCTTCTCTTTGTGTGCTAGGGCCACTTTTACCTCTGGCGTATGCAAGAAGAAAACATCTTTGCAGAAAGGCCCAGAAAGGCTCTTTATGTTTAAATTGAACAATGCCAAAGAGCAAGACTGAATTCTCTCATGTCAACATCGCTCTACCTGTGCAGTCCCAAACAATAGGGAACAAAAGCTCTGTGTCCTGATTAACGTGATGTGTCAACCATATTAGAGTCCCCAGAAACTGGTTTTGGGTGCTGGTGTGTGTGCATGTCCCATACCTGGCAGATACATGGTGAAAGGCAAAGGCTGGTGCCCCCGTGGTTGACATATTGAGGCACAAGAACCCATCCAGGTTTTCAGCTCATTACAGAACTTCCCCAGTCCCAGCTGCAACTCCTCTTTACATATCAGTGCCTTACAGAGTCTATTTCCAAGTGTGTTTTCAACCAATTTATGAAAATTTCAGCTCAATAAGGGAAATCATACTTAACATCAACCCAAATTAGAACTTAGGTCCTCCAGGGTTTGGCCTTATCTTAACACCGACTCTTATTTATTGAACGGCAGAGACTCTTTTAGAATTATTATATTCCCTAAAGCTACAAGGTAGTTTTTCTTGGTCACATAAAATACAAGTGTTTTTTTTTTTTCCTTTCTCACATATAAGCAGTATATACACACATTCTGTTCTGAAGTATTTAAGTACTAAGGTCCCCATTCACTTATCCTGTCCCAATCCAGGCCTGCTCCAAGAAGCGATCACCTTCACGCCTGGCCTGGAGTCATTAGCTTCTACTTTTCTGCTCTCACATATGTCTATGGGCCTATAGAAATCACCCAGTGTTATTTTGGTGGTTTATTTTTCCAAACGTGAATGGTTTCACCCTGTGTGTACCATTCCACAGCTTGCTCATTAAACTGAATAGTGTGTCTGAAAGCTAGCCAGATTGAGGTCCCTAGGAGACCTGGGTTATCCTTTTGAAAAATATTAAGGGCTTCCATAAAATAAAAAGAGCAGAGTTTATTTAGCAGTTTCTCTTCATTTTATAGATGAGAAAAGGGAGGCCCAGAGAAGTTAAGTGACTTATCCAAGGTCACCTGGCTACTAAGTGCTAGAGTGTGTGAGAATCCAGGCTGGGCTGATTCCCCAACATGCATGGATCCTTCTGTATCATTAGGTTCCCCTGACAGTGCCACCTTCTTTCTCTTCTCTCTATACTTCTCTCTTACCTGCTTTACTCTTGCAGTTATATTTGTCTCTAGGTCCATATTTCTGATATGAGTGTCCTGCTTTGGGGGGCCAGATTTATGTCAACCTAGAAAGTACTCTGGGATGAACACATATATTGAAAAACATTGTGCAGAGAGGTACGAAGTGTCTTAGGCATTTTCATATTTTATTTTATTTTGCCAACCAAATAGTTTTGTAAACCTTTGGGCTATTCTAATCCTACAAATCTTTTAAAGACTTTTCCCCAGCAGGTTTACTTCTCATGCTCAATGGGAAAGTCTGTAGGAGGGATGTGGGAAGTAATTGCTTAGGGAGATATTGCCCCATAAACATGAATATGGTGATCACAGTGGTTCCTAAACAAATGTTGGTAGTGGTTTCATGGATTGACAGGAGTTTCTGTTTTGAAATGGCTGCAACATCGGAATGGGAGGACAGGCTCAGTAACTCAGTCACTTAATAAATGAAAGAGCCCTTATCCTCCCCAAAGACTTTCATAGTATTTGAGACTCAGTGGCTAATTCTAAAGAAGTTCCATTGTTGAAAGCAGTCCATTGAATGCAGCAGTTTGAGAAGCCATTTGTGAGTACTAATGGATGAACTATCTGTGAAAAAAAAAATTGTCAAGAAGAGTCCTGTTTGTAAATTCTACTTACCCATATGGAATGAACTAATTTTTGCATCTCAGTACCAAGATTTGGAACTTCACATAGACGTATTTGAACATAAAATTTTAAAGCCATCGTTGCCCTGGCTACGTGCTACAGAACCCCCTATCGACCACCTGGTTAGTTTTCTGAGAGTTTCTGCGGGAAAGGTTTACAATGGCTGGTTTCTGGTTTGATGTCACATCGATAAATTATGGTGCTTTAAACAGATGTGATCTCACAGTGTGTAATCCTTTAGGGTAAAGCTTGTGAAAGGTTTCTTTCCCCGCTTGGTTTCATTGTAGTTTTGTTGTTTGGAGGTTTTATGTTGTTCATTTAGCTCTCTGGCTATTGGGGTTTTATAGTCGTATTTCCTTTGTTTAATATAATTTCCTTTTTTCTTTTAGCTATTTTTGTTAGGGTGCCCAGAGGCTTCAGTTATGAGTGGCTGTAAAGTAAAATATATT
Organism: Pteropus alecto; assembly: GCF_000325575.1. Lineage (NCBI taxonomy): Eukaryota > Metazoa > Chordata > Mammalia > Chiroptera > Pteropodidae > Pteropus > Pteropus alecto. The sequence goes on along the minus strand of NW_006434709.1, from coordinate 5,511,166 downwards.
ATGATTATTACAATGATAAAGTATAAGCTTTTAAGAGTCTGCTTATATTGACCCATATATTCTCTTTCTCTCTCTCTCCAAGGTACACAGAGACACATTGGAAACACAGTATAAAACGGCTGCCAATTTAAAAGCAGAAGAAGAGTAAACTCTAACGTATAGTGGGAGAGTGTCAAGCTGGACCTGTCCAGCAGAAGTGAGACTTCCATTGCCTCTTCTCTACTCTGTGAAATGGCAGAAGATGTCAGTCCCTGGGTTTGAACTTGGTCGATAATGCTTATTCCCCAACCTTTTCCAAGCTACCTAACTCCCCAGAGTCTTTGTTTTCTTTTCTGTGAATTAGGAGACAAAGAGTTCTTCATTCTGAGGTTGTCGTAAGGGCTGAATGAGGTCACGTGTGTGGAAGCACCAAGCATGGTTCTCAGCATATTGGTGCTCAATAAATGTGAACTAGTTTGACTATGACCTCCACTCCTTGTTCCTTCATGGAGCCTGGTCTCTGGTGGCTGGTCTTTGGAGCTCCGGGCTCCCTGGGACATGGCGGTTTTCCCAAAGTGGACACTAAGGCTGTGGTCTCCTTTATACTGAGGTCTCCTTTGCCACCTGCTCCCTTCAAGTCATGGATCCCAGGCTTCACTCCAACAGAACCTTGAGTGTGAGATGATAATGATTTATGAATGCCGTTCCTCCAGACAGTGTTTGCAATATTACAGGTTTTACTTTTATTTTACTTGGCACTAGAAAGGCATTGCGAATAAAAGGAAACTCTCATGGTGGAATATGGGCACTTTAGCTTTTTTTTTTTTTTATGGACAAGAAGGAGGCTTTTCATCTTAAAAACTTTCAAGTCATACCCTAGGTAGCAGCTGTGTCTCTCTGCTCACACTGATCTCTTCCCTTCCTGGATAGAATAGTGTCCCCCAATTTATGTCTACCTGGAAGCTGTGAAATGACCTTATACAGAAATAGGGTCATTTCAGATAAACTCAAGTTAAGATGAGGTCATATTGGATTTAGGGTAAGTATTTATATGAGTAGAGAAATTTGTACAAGAGATATAGACATACAAAGAATCAGGCCATGTGAAGACAGGCAGAGATCGGCACGAGTGATGTTTCTACAAGTCAAGAAGCAACGAGGATTGCTGTTAACCATCAGAAGGTAGAAGAAGCAAGGAAGGATTCTTTCTTAGAGCCCTTAGAAGGAATATGGCCCTGCCAACACCTTGACTTTGAACTTCTAGCCTCCAGAACTTGACAAGAATAAAATTTTGTTGTTTTAAGTCACTCAGTCTATAGTAGTTTGTTACAGCAGCCCCAGGAAAATAATACACTGACTAAGCAGGAAGTTTGCTGAATGTGTGGGACTAGCTCAGTGGGCTAGAAATAGGGAGGGGTGGCAGGGAGATTTCAGTGTCGGGCAAGTGATATTGACTAGAACAGTACTTAGAGTGTAGAGTATGAGGCATGTGCGCTTCAGCTGGAGGAACAGTGCGTGTAGGCTCTGTGGAAGGACAATATCACAAGTGTTTCTGAGTAACTACCTTTGTTCAATGAGAGTATGCTTCACTTTACAAAAGGAATACATTCCTAAAATATTCCATGCGAGCTAAAGTTTTCTGGAATTTCTCTAGGAGAAAATGAAGTTTGAAGGATCATTAACATTTTAAGAAACTACAGAGATAAAAGAAATCCACTCCCTTTCCTGACCTGGGCATTTTTTATTTTGTAAGTTTTCATCCTTCCACTTGTGAAAGTGAGAACTTCCTGAAATGCGAGAGCCCAAGAAGGGAGGTTGACTTTCTCTCGTTTTCTACAGGGGGAAAAAAAATCATATAACTCTTTAATTTAAGAATTTGAGAATGCTCTCTTTAGACACAAGATGATTTATTTCTGAATGTTAAGGAATAGAGTTTAGCAAGAAGAGGCTATTGTGTGTCAAAACAGAGGAGGCCCTTACTCAATCATTTGAACTAGCAGAGAAAAATAGTGTTGTTGAACCATCCATTCAACAAACATTTTCCAAGTATCTGCTACATGGTAGACACCCTTTTGGGCACCTGAGAAGAAAGATACCAATAATGACATCAATGACATTGGGGGGAAGGGAATACATAGGCTTATAAATATGCAATAATAGCAATAGCCAACTTTTCTGAACACCCCCAAAATGCTGGGTCCCATGTCAAATGCTTTACATGCAGGACAGTATCATTCTCACAAACATATGAGTTAGGTTCTGTTATTAGTCGCATTTTACAGATGAAGAAACTGAGGCTTGGAGGCCGAGAATCTTGCCTGATGTCTTTCAAATTAAGTAAGTGGTGAAATTGACGTTCAAACCAGTCTGGGGCCCCGGAGGTTCACTCTTCATCACTGTAAGTGTTGCATGGGCTCAAGAGTCAGGCTCCCTGTGTTGGAATCTTGTACCTACCCTCGGCTAACTGTGCCCTTGAACAAATTACCTGGTCGTTTGGTTCTTCAGAGGAGGTTAATGGCAGTGCCTGCCTCACAGGGTTGATGTGAGAATGAAATGGTCTGATGCAGGCAAAGTGTTTAACACAGCACCCTGTGTGACAAGGGCAGTTATGAACAATCAGCTTTTGTTACTACACACTGGGGGAGGGAGGGCTACTGTAGGGGTGTGGCCGGAGGGCTGTGGAGCAAAGGGTTTCCAGATTAGGCTCTGCCTCCTGCACGATGCTTTGGTTTTGATCCAGGCGTGAATCATTTTTGAGGTCAAAAGGGAGACTTGTGTGTAAGGGAAGCTTTGGAAATGTGGGCAGTGGGAGGCGTGGAGAAAAAACCACCAGGGGATTGGTCTTCATAAAGTCCCATTTTAAAGTGATTGTGGTTTCAGTCCATTTAAATGCATTCCACCATAGTATTTGTTATACAGGCCGTAATCTAAGGGTGGGAATGGAGGTGTGCTGGAAAGTTTCCTAGGCCACAGAAACTCCAGCCTGAGTAGATTAGGGAATTAAGAGCTTTTAAAAAATATGTAAGTGCTATTTGGGAGTGGTGAAACAGTAGCTTCCAAAATTTGAGAACAATTTACCTCAAATCATTTTAATACATGGGTACTAGCAGAAAGCTGATTCTGAGAAAATGGCAGGTAAATTTACAGGAGAGGTAAATTGATGGGGACTGGTAACTGGTACATAAAGCTACCTGGTAATGGTGGCATTCTGAAGTGCGGATGCATGAACTTGAATCTAGTGCTTGGCTAACTCCTATAGAACCTTCAAACTTTAGCTTAAATATCACCTCCTCTAGGAAGCCTTCTCTGATCCCCCAGAGCCCATCCTCTATGCTTTCCTTGTTCATTCTGAACAACTTGAATGTAGCATTTACTGTACCTTGTTGCAATAATTGAGGAGTGTGCTCTCTTACTATAGCTCCCATCATATTTCTAACATTATTTAAGCAGCACATAGTAGGTATACCCAAGTTGTAACTGAACCAAGTAGGTACCCAAGTTGTAACTGAACCAATATGGGTCCAGAAAGGGGGGACTCAAAGAATACTGATGATAGTCTCTCATTTGATAATCTTGCATCAAACAGACCTTGGCACTACATATTCGAATTTTAAGTTCAATGTATTATCAATCTGCATTCCTTTTATAACATTAATTCTACCTAGAATAATTATTTTTCCCCATTCAGACCTGGAAAAACCACAGACCTCAGGCCATGCACTTTATTCTTGGAAGCAAAGCAAATGTGGATGGCCTGGATTCAGGAGAGAGAAGGGACATCGATCCATCTTTCCTAAGAAGAGGGAGACTGGTTAAGCTTAGGCAAGATCCACTATAAAGCAGAGAGCAAGGTCTTGGGAAGACAGTCTAATCTATCAAGGCCAATGGCACCACTCATTACCTCTCTAATGCTCCTCTAACATGGGGGCAATCTGGGAATTATACGTACGTTCGGATCAGCTGTATCTTCTCGGGACAGCTCTACGATCTGGGCCTGAGATGTTGAAAATGTTTTTTCTAAATGTCTTCTCAGGAAGCTTTGGGATGATTTCAAACTTGAAAAAAGAAGTTGAGGGTAGAAAATTACCTTTCGTTCCTTTTTTGCAGGATATGTCACTGCAAATCAGTGTAGACAGGCTATGAAGTTCTGGATTTTGTTTGAAATTTCTATTCATTGTAGAATAGCCCCCTTGTTGTGTATTGGCAGAAGAAACCCTTTCCTTAATATAAGGCAAGGCATGGCCATAAACCAGGCCGACAGGTGTAATGTATTTGGAATATACTGTTATTTGTTACTTGGAGGTTTATAGCGCACAACTCACCCTAAACAAATGAGCTCTAATGCTTGGATTACGAAGGGCTATAAATTTAAGCTTACTCAACTTACGTTTGCTGGGACTACTCTCTTTGCAAATGGCTTCCCACTCTGACTTGTTATTACTACCTGATTCTTCGATGGAGATTAAAAAAATCCAACAAACCCAAATGAATTGGTGCTTTGGAATCTCCAGGTACTGAACCACTAGAGGGGAGATCTGAGAGTGGGAGCAGGACCCTATGTCTCTAGTTTGGTCCTGCCGGCCGGCTACCAGCAGGTGAGTTGCTTGAGTTTTGGGGAAGGCAGGAATATGGACTTGGGAGCAGATAGACTTGGATTCAAATTCTACCTTTACCACTTACTAGTGGAGGGACTTCAGCCCTCACACAGTTGTCTTTTTTATTATTTCTCTTTTTTAACGGGTATTACTTTATAAGTTTGAAAAAAATTTAAATACAGGTGCTTGGAATTTTTTCTCTCCTTTGTCTTTATCCATCTTGCTTGCCTCTTCTCTGATACTTGTAGGTGGACATTGTTATTAAATTTTATTATTCTTTTAGTGAAAATATAAACGAATATGAATATGTAATTATTTTCCTCTTTCTTACCCAAAAGGCATCAGATTATATACACTGTTTTGAACTGTGTGCTATTTTTTTCATTTATAACAGCAGAACATAAAAATCTTTCTCATTTTTTACAGTTGCATTGTATTCCATGAAATGTATTCACCATCGTTTATTCAACCAGTACACAGAAAGATTGCATTGTTTCTAGTCTTTTGCTATTAAAAATACAGGTTTCCTCTGTGCTCTGAAAGTAGAGTATGAAACCTTTCATAAACTGAAATGGCATACAGTGAAGAAACAATTGCTTTTGGACATATCTTACTAATAAATGCACAAAGTAAATTTAGATAAAGCACAGATGCTCACTGATACAGCTCAAAGCTATGGCAGTTTAATGTTCAAATGCTGAGTGCAGTTCCCGGGGGAGGAGCTTGGTGATGCCACTGTCTCTGCCTCTATAACGGCTCCCTGAAAAATAAACACTGGATGCTTTTTGCTTTTTGCCTCTTTTTCATAAGAGCGAAAATCCTCTTTGGATTTTTTTTTTTCTTTTGATTAGTGGGAACAGGTACTAATATAGGTCTCTCAGAAAAGCAAAGTGGCGTAAAGAAAACTTTTGAAAAGAGGGGTATACCTGTAATGCCACAATGAACAATCTGACCTGTATGTCACATGTGTGCTGGTATGCTTGTAGAAATGCCTTTGTTGGGGAAAGGAAAAATGCATCTGTAATTATAGTAGTGCTTGAACCACAGGGTTCTAACTTCTTTAAGAGTTTTGTTTAACTGGATGGTGATTAGAATGACTCTGTCATCTCACATTAAAGAATATTTTAAGATAGAATCTTGTGAAATTTATTATCGTATTTACTTTCAGGTATATAATACAGTGGTTGAGAGCATGGACTCTACAGTCAGACACTCCTGTGTTTGAAGCTTTGTCACTTACTGGACATGCCACGTTAGGCCAGGTGGTTGCCCTCACTGAACCTCCGTTTCCTTCAGGTATGAAATGCCTTCCTTAGGTGGTTGTGAGGATTAAATGAGGCAATGATGTAAAGCATTTAGCATAGAAGAGCGTTCAATAATAATAGCTGTTAATACCATTAGACAGAAAATTTCAATTGTCAATCTCTTTGTCTCCAGGGCCTGGGACAGAGTTGGTCTCTTAATAGATGCTCAATAAATATTTATCGATTGAACACTGTAGGGACACCCATGAAGATGTTATTACTTATTTCATTCCATGTCTTTTTTTATGAAAGCAAATCTCTTTTTGGTCTGTTTCAGGATTAATCATACTTCTAAATAAGTAGTTTGATTTTCTTCTATGGACACTAGATTGTGCAATGGACTGTGTTTCCCTCTTTTCATCTTGGCTGCTAGGAGGCTCAGAACCAAATTTGCTATTCTCCTCTAGCTAGTATTCAGACCTTTAGGGCAGTTGTATTGTAATCCAGTGTTTCTCAAACTTGGTTGTATAGTAGAATCACCTGAGGCCCTTAAAAAATCCTGATAGCCAGGTCACAGCCTGTACCAATTAAGTCAGAATCTCTGGAGAGTGGGACTCAGACATCAGCACTTTTTAAAAATCCTTAGGGATTCTAATGCGCAGATAGGTTCGAGAACAGGTATTCTAAACTAACTTTACACATAGCTTTATCTCATTTTTCCTATCCTTATTTTTCTTTCATGGTAATAACTATTATTTCTCTTATCCTCTCCATTTATCCCTTCTCTTTACATGTAGAAATTAGTACATGGCTTCTTATGAGTCATCAACAACATAAGGAAGTAGAAAGAATTGAGAAGGAAATCAGGTCTCTAGAAAAAAATTCATTTATTCATTTATGCATACATCATTCATTTATATTCAGCAAATATTTATGAAGTGCTTTGGGCTCAGTTCCACGTTTTGGGGATAAAAATTACCTCTAGGTTAGGTGAAAATAATGTCTAAGAGAGATTCTTTCTAGCAAATATGTTTTTTAGGCATATGATAATTTCAGGTTGTCTAATAGAGGCTGTGCTTCTGACATTTCTTTTGCCCTCCAGGGAGGATCTTGGTATTTACTCAGAGAAACATCCTAACATGTCCACAGCAGGGTGTGGTAAAGAACCTAGAAATGTGTCTGTCAGTCACTAGAAGGCGTCTTGGCCCCACGAAAGCCAAGTATTTGTATGAGGCATAGAGTGGATTTTAGCTTATGTCTTTCATCACTTGGGTAAGTCCTTTGTCAGATGAAAAGGTAGCAGCTGAAAGCATTAGCAGAAACAGTCGTCAGCCTAAGCTTCTTGTGAGAGCAGCAGACTCAGATGAGGAGGTGTGGGCTGATGATAGCAGCAGTGGTCCTCATCAGCATAGACTCACTGTGCTCAGAGCCCCCTCTCCCTCTGGCACTGGCCAAGATGCATCCTGGCCATGTGCAGATCCCGAGGAAGGGTCATCCCATAGCAGCAGTACCTGGTCAGTGGTCAACTAAGGAGGAACAAGCAAAGCAAAGAGGCTCCTGCAGGCCCCCAGTGACATGGTTATTTAGAGATCCGCTGACATATCTGTAGCTGAGAAGAGCCCTTTATAGAACAAAGATAAGTGAGTAGAAAGAAGCCATGCCTAAAAGTATTCAAAGCATAAGTCTAGTTAAGCCTAGCTTCCTAGTACCATTTATGTCATCAGAAATGTGTAGATTACAGGCTGGAAGGCTACTTTTGTTCAATAAGTAGAAACATAGATCGATGAAACATTTTGAAATTGTGGCTGAATTCAGGGCTGAGGATACTTTGGATTTCTTATCCCAAGGTAGAATCCTCTGCTGATTTTGCAGGTTTGGCTGCCTCCATGCAGGCAATGTTATACAGAAGCAGGCCAGCAGCAGAGGCCACACTTAAGATGGGTCTCGCCTTCTCAGCAGGCATCCCTGCCAAGGTGGGAAAATTTGAGGTGCTCCATAGTGGATGCAAATATGTGGGAGAAAATTGAACAGAATTTCCCCCAGCCCCAAGCATGCTTCCTCCCCTGCTCCGCGTTTTGTTTTCATTTTCAGTTCTTCTGTGTCTAGCTCTAGCCTTTATGTTGTTAAAAATGAAATAAAATTGAAAGGAAAAGGGGCAGCAGTTGTGGCCAAAGATGACACTGAAAAAGGCGGTAATTAGTGGCAGCATCAGGTTTCCTCTGCCAGAGTCAGAATCCCTCAAATAAATTAGAAAGTCACCGGCATCTCTGGTGCCTACAAGTTTGTTGAACTAAAGCAGAGCTGCAGAGCCACTGTGTGTCCTTGAGCTTCTACGGCAGTGGTGCCACTCAGACACCAGGGACACCCCAGCCTTCCTCCCCTGAATTCCTCCTTCCCTTCCGGTGCTACACAGAGGGGACTCTGCTGTCCCCTCAGCACCCACTCCCACAGTGTGAGTGCCCTTCCCCAATTCTGGAAGGATCTATGTCCTTTGGAGGAGCAGGTTTTAAAGCCAAAAGATTTTTAGTGATGCGTGAAAGTACAAATAATGACCCCACTGGCCAGGCCACTTGGTGAAAGGCTGTTGTAGTTCAGACTTGTTGGACAATGGGGTGAGGGGCTAGGGGTTGGAACGGGGGCTCTCAATGGGTTCTAAATGAATCAAGTAACCTTAGAGAAGTGAAGACCAGAATGTGTGCTTGGGTTTTCCTCACCAAGAGGCAAGCTCCAAGGGTAAGGTCCTCATCAAACCTCTAAAACTTATGATGAGGCCTTGAATTGGGGCAGTTTTTGCTGACAGAGAGTTGTCAGACCTACTTGACTGGGCTCTGCCAAAAAACCATCTGATCACTTGTTTTAATGCTGATGTAAGGAAGTGATTATGAATGGAAACTTGAACTTGGAATGTGGTCTTTTCAGGCCCAGGGTACTTGCAGTGTGCCTTGCTGAGTAAAATGGACTTTTCCAGCTCCTTGGGCGGCCTCACAGTGGAGTGGGAGGAGCATGTAGCTGGAAGATGTGAGTTACAGACCCAGCTCAGTCACCATCGTGTGACTTGGGACAACACGCTCAGCATGTCAGGGCCTCACATGAGTGCCTCAGCCCTTTCCAACTCAAGAAATTTTATGTAATCAAGTGTGTTATTAATTTGGTGTCACTCTT
>NW_006434709.1:5489834-5502162 GCF_000325575.1 Pteropus alecto | reverse complement strand
GTTTATGTAGACAGGAAGTGGAGTTGTGCAGTAAAGAAACCCAGAGAAGCCAAAACACACATACACAAAACCCCTCAGCATCTCTCCATTGAGTTTCACTTGTCACAAAGTGCTGCTAAAGGACAGCTTGATTTTTCTTTATGCAGCTTGTCTGCAAATGGCACTTGAACTAAAATATTCCCTTTCATCTTCATGACAGAAATATGATTCAGTAATTCTTTGTGAAAATGTAGATGATACGCTGCCGTAGTTACAGTGAGTTAGGTTTAAGTGGCAAATGCCTACTGATAAAGACTTAATTAAAGACACAATAGCAGTGGGAGGTCATTATAGTAATTACAGTCCCGGCTTTATTGTTGGGGCCCAGGACTGAATTGTAGTAGCACATTATCACTACAGAGTGTCTTGGTTTGATGAGGCAGTGATCCAAATCATGTACTCAGACTTTCATTTGCCATGGTGTTGGTGCTTTTTGTGAATACCCTGGTTCCACTTTATTTTAGTGTAGACTTTGAGCCTCCTTTAAAAAATGTGATAAAATAAACCAGTAATCTCATATGGAGGTATTCTGTTTCATCATTTTCTGGACACATATTAGACTGGCGCCAGTGGTATGCGAAGAATGGGGAAGGTACCTTGAAACTTCTTTATGGCAGCATATCCATAAGCCTTATCTTGAGGAATTCTGAAATGTCAGAGAGCAAAAATTTGTGAGGCTAGCAACTTTCTCTTTGCCTGGGATAGGGCAATGGGAGGTACAGTGAGAAAGCCTGGAATAGCCTGATTTGGGGGTGGTCGTGAGTTGTGTGAGGCTGTTGTCTCCCATTATTGAAGAAGGAAGTGGCATTCTCAGCCATCCCGTGGGCCTCTGCCTCTAAGCCATTCCAGGTTGCATTACATTGAGAGTGCTGCTCCAGGCCAGATCACGGGCAGAGTGCCTTTGTGCATTTAAGGGCAAACTCTTCTTCAGACTTGCAGGAAAGGGGCAGGTTCTTCAAATGCATTTCTTGGCATATAGGTTGGAATGTTGATATCAAAAGACAAGAGTTACTAGCAGTTTGCCAATGTGGTTAAGAACACGGTCAGCATTATTCAGAGTTACCTCTAGTCGAATAACATAATATTGGGAGGCTAAGCATGAAGGACCATCAAAATGGCAGTCTTTTCAGAAAGGAGAATGGTAGTTGCTAGTGGCTTGGGGGAGGGGGAAATGCGGAATTATTGTTTAACGAGTACAGAGTTTCAGTGTGGGAAGATGAAAAGAGTTGTGGAGTGGAGATGGATGGTGGTGATGGTTGCAGAAGAATGTGAATGTACTTATGCTGCTGAACTGTACTTAAAAATGATTAAAATGGTAAATTTATGTTGTGTATATTTCACCACATTTTTAGAAAAATGCCAATCTTCTGCCTCTTAGAAGTCTAGGATACATAGTTCATGGGTTACTAGACATTCTATTCACCAGTTAAAGAAAGTTTTATCTTTTTCCCTAAAGTCACTATTTCTTTCAGTCTCTATGTCCACCTTGGCTAATGATTCTTTAATAGGCATTTCTGCCCAGACTAGGGATAATGAGATAAAAAGATCAAATAAATGAGACTCATGGAGTATGATTTTAGGATATCCAGGAAATAGCAGCTCAAAATTTGTCTCCCATCATCCTGTTGCTGATGCTGGAAATTATCCCAGAAACACCTAATTCTTTTGAGTTACTTTAAAAATTATGGCTATCTTTAAGTTGAACAACAGGATGGCCAGGAAGGGGTTCCTTGACCCTCTCATAGAAGTTCTAGCCACTGTGATAAGGCAAGAACAAGAAATAAAAGGCATATGAATTGGCATATGAAAAGAAGAGATGATAATACTGTCTCTATTTGCAGACAACATGATTGTCTACCTGGAAAATCCCTAAGAACCTACCAAAAGTTTCTAGAACTAAGTGAGTTCTCTAAAGTGAAAGCGTACAAAATCATCACACAAAAATCAATTGCATTTCTTTATGCTGACAATGAAACAAAATAAAGAATTCAATACTATTTACAATTGCTACCAAAATAAAGTACTGAGGTATAAATTTAACAAAATGTGCAGAATCTATATGTTGAAAATTACAAAATGCTGATGAAAGAATTGAAAGAAGCTCTAAATATTTGCAGAGACATAATGTAGATTGGAAGACTCAACACAATAAAGATGTCAATTCTCTCTTAAGTTGATCTATTGGTATAATGTAGTTCTTCCAAAATCTCAGCTAAGTTTCTGCAACATAGATAAGCTGCTGCTAAAATTCATATGGAAAGGGAAAGGCTCTTTACAAATTTGAAACCAGAACAAATTTAAAAAAGAAGAATAAAGTGGGAGAAATGATACTTCCTGAAGTTAAGGCTTATTACACAGCTACAGTAATCAGGACCGTGTGGTTTTTGCAGAGGGATAGATACACAGATTAATGAAACAGAAAAGAGAACTTAGAAATAAGTTTACACAAATATTCTCAATTAATTATCAACAATGCAGCCAAAAAAAAAAAAAATCCAATGGAGGAGCGATAGCTTTTTCAATAAACAGTGCTGGGGCAATTGGATATTCATAGGCAAAAAAACTGACTGTCAACCTAAATCTCAAAACTTATATGTAAATTAACTCAAAATGGATCATGGACTTAAATGTGAAACATAAAACTATAAAACTTCCAGAAAAAAAGGAGGAAATTTTTTGTGATCTCAAACTAAGCCAAAGGTTTCTAGGCATGACATCAAAAGCATAATCTATGAAAGGAAATATTGGACCTTATCAAAATTAAAATTTTTCTTTGTGAAACACTCTGTTAACAGGAATCAAAAAGACAAATTACAAACTGGGAGAAAACAATTGCAAGTCATATATCTGACAAAGGACTTGTTATTGAGAATATGTACTATCAAAACTCAACATTAAAAAACCAAACAATGCAATTAGAAAATGGGAAAACTACATGAGCAGACATTTTTGAAGAGGATATACAGATGACAAGCACCTGAAAAGTGTTCAGCATCATTAGGCATTAGAGATTCAAATTAAAGTCGTGAGATATTACTATACATTTCTCAGAAGGGCTAAAACAAAAAATAGTGGTAACACCGAATGCTGGCAAAATCATGTAGAAACTGGATCACTCATACAAATGTTGGTTCAGAATGTAATATTATACAACCACTCCAGAAAAAAGTTTGGCGGTTTATTAAAAGACTAAGCATACAGTTTCCGTAAAACCTACTAATTGCACTCTTGGGCCTTTATCCCAGAGAAATAAAAACAATGTTCATTCAGAGACTAGTACAGGAGTGTTCATAGTAGCTTTAATAACAACCCCAGTATGGAAACTACACAAATGTCCTCCAATGGGTGAGTGGTTAAACAAATTGTGGTACATCCATACCATGAAATATTATTCAGTGATAAAAAGGAATGAACTATTGGTATACACAACAACTTGGATGAACCTTAAAAAAATTATGCTGAGTAAAAAAAGTCAATTGCAAAAGGATATGTACTATATGATTCCATTTATAAAATATTTGTGAAATAACAATTATGGAGATGAAGCGGTTGCCAAGGGTTAGGGATGTCAGTGTCGAGGGAAGGAGGGGACTATAAAGGGGTAACATGAGGGAGTATTATGATGGAACAGTTCTGTGTCTTGATTGTGGTGATGGATACATGAAGCTGTGCCTATGACAAAATTGCATAGAGAAACACACACACATGTATAACTGGTGAAATCTGAATAAGTTCTAAGGTTTCATCATTTTTGTTTTTGTTTTTTTCATTTTAAAGAAAAATCACTATTTTTTTTCCAGGGAAGTTATATTTTTGGGGGGAGAAGTAAGGAGATGTGTGAGAGGGATGAGAGGAAAGAAAGAGATAACAAAAGCCAAGATCCTTATTTTTTCTTCTTACTTTCTTTGCTTCTTTGATCCCTTCTTTTCTGACTGAGGAAGGGAGGTTGAATTACTTGAGCTCTCAAAGAGCTCTTTAACCTCATTAAGTATTCAAGGGGATATTTTATGGCACCATGACGATTTTGTTTACTGCTAAGGAGCAGATGCCCATGGCCCAAAACTCAGCCAATAGCTGAGTTTGGAAGCTTAGTAAAGACAGCTAGTTTTGAATGGGTAGTATTTAGAAATGATTAACTACTAGAAAGTGTGGAAATCATTCATTATAAACATATGCTGGGTGGTTAACTTTCTGTTTTCTTACTGGCTATTGAGATATCTTTCACTCCAGCAATTTACTTTTTAATTCCAAGACAGTGGATTTAGAGATCCCAATCCTTACTGGATATCTGAACTGCTAGTCTCTGAAAACAGGTAAGAGACAATATCATATGTTCATGCAACATATATTTTACCTGCAGCTGGGACATCCATCTGCTTGGAGTAAAAGATTTGAAGATAGAAGTTTAATCTCTTCAACCTTTTCATCCTGGCTTTATTGGAAAAAGGACTTGTTATTTATGATTAAGACACCAAAAGTTATCTTGGAAAACAATGATGGAATTCTGGAAAATAAAATGTTCCTTAGTGAGGAATGATAAAGAGAACTGGAAGAACTGTGGATATACAGGGAATTTGAAAGACCAAAGGCACAAAATTGCAAATGCAATCTTGACCTGGGAGATCATATACAAGCACACTTGTACATCACAAATGGACTTCTTGGGGGAATAAGTGCAAAGTATGGAATGTTGAAGACTGAGACAAGGAGTCTGAATACTGAAGGGACTGGTGGATTTTTTAGAACAGGTTTACTGAGATAAAATTCACATACCATACAATTCACCCGTTTATAGTGTGTAATCCAATTTATTCCCAGAGTTATGCAACCACCATCACAGTCAGTTTTAGAACATTTTACCACCCAGAAAAGAAACTCCATACCATAACCCCATTTTCCCAGCTCTGGGCAGCCACGAATCAACTTTTTGTCTCTGTAGAATTTACCTAATCTGGACATTCCATATAAATGGAATCATATACTATTTGGTCTTTTGTCATCACTTCTTTTATTTAACATAATGTTTTCAAGGTTCATCTATCTCATTGCATGTATTACTACTTCATTCCTTTTTATATTACATTTAATATTTAATTCCATTTAATATTCCATTGTATGAGTATACTGCATATTGTTTATTCATCCACCAGTTAATGGACATTGGGATTTGTTTCCATCTTTTGGCTTTTATGAATAATAATGCTATAAATATTTGTGCACAAGTTTTTGAATAGACATATATTTTTATTTCTCTTGTGTAGCTACTTAGAACTGGAATTCCTGAGTCATCTGGCAACTATATGTTTAACCATTTGAGGAACTGACATAGGGTTTTAGAAAGCACACCATTTTACATTCCTTCCAGCAGTATAGGATGGTTCCAATTTTTCCACATCCTTGTCAATACTTTTTATTTTTCATACTTTTTATTATAACCTTCCTAGTAGGTATGAAGCGGTATCTCCTTGTGGTATTAATTTGCATTTTGTTGGTAATTAATGATGTCAAACATCTTTTCATGTGCTTTTCATGTGGGGAAGGTACCTTGAAACTTCTTTATGGCAGCATATCCATAAGCCTTATCTTGAGGAATTCTTCTTTGGTGAAACATCTATTCAGAGTCTTTGCCAATTTTTAAATTGGGTTATTTGTCTTTTTATTATTGAGTTGTAAGTGTTCTTTATATATTCTAGATTTTAATCTTCTATCAGATATATAATTTGCAAATATTTTCTTCCATTTTGTTAATTGTCTCTTTACTTTTTTGATTAGTATCAGTTGACATACAAATGCTTTTAATTTTTATGAAGTCCAATTTGTTTATTTTTTCTTCAGTTGCTCATGCTTTTGAAGTTACATCTAAGAATCCATTGGCAAATCTATGGTTATAAAGATTTATCCCTATGTTTTCTTCTGAGACTTTTACAGTTTAGTACTTACATTTTGGTCTTTGATTCATTTAGAGTCAATTTTTGTGGCTGGTGTGAGGAAAGGGTCCAACTTCATTATTTTGGATGTGGCTATCTAGTTATTCCAGTACCATCTATTGATCTTTGGTGGATTTTTAACGAGTTGTACATCCCACTGTTCAAGCCATGGTACTGGAAATTTTGATGACAGTCCATTTTATGAAGGAGGCAGAACTGCTCATGAAACAAATATGCCCCATCTGCATAGGGCATCTTCTAACCTATATGGTGCTTCGAGTGTGGCAGGAAGGCAAGATGACTGCGGCAGCCACTGAGATGAGTTGAAGTCTTGTTAAGAATCAAGGTCAATTAGGCTCTTTGGAACACTACTGCTCTGGTGAGGAGATGTCACCTGTGTATGGGATCTAGCTTATGACCTGGGGGCCCAGGCTAGCATCTTGCTTTGAGACAGAGACATTTGATTTTCTCCCAGATTTTTATGTTTCTTATACTCTTTATATTTTCTTGAATAATATATTAGCCTCTTCTTACCAGATAAGGAATTGGTGTTTTGGTCTAAGAGACCAAGTAAGGAATTTGAGGAAATAACGTGGGAGAAGGAGTTAGTGGAAAGAGCATTGAGGTTGGGTCCTCATTGTGCCACTGCCTTTAATTGGCAGTATGACTTGGGCCCCATAATAATGACAGTGACTATTAGTTCACTAAAGCTGCCATATACCACAGACTGGGTATCTTAAATAATAGAAATTTATTTTCTCACAGTTCTGGAAGATGGAAGTCTAAGATTGAGGCACTTGCAGTGTTGGTTTCTCCTGAGACTTCTCTCCTTGGCTTGTGGATGGCCACCTTCTTGCTGTGTGCTTACATGGTTTTTTCTCTGTGTGTAAGCTCCCTGGTGTCTTTCCCTCTTCTTATAAGGATGCCAGTCATATTGGATTAGGGTTGACCCATATGCCTCATTTAACCTTTTAAAAAACATTGTGGTATGCACAATGAACTGAATATACTATTTTTATTAAATTTTTTTCTAAATTAAAAAAAATCTACAAAAGCAGAGAGAGATTAGAAAAACCAACTCCCATGTTTCCATCACCTTGCCTCAAAAAGTATCAAATCATAAACAATCTGATTGCATCCCCATGGAATTAACCTGTAGTAGATTCAGAGAGGACATCATTCTATCTATAAGTATTTAAAAATTTTTTTCCAGTTTTATTGAGATATTATTGACATACAACATGGAAGTTTAAAGTGTACAATGTGATGATATGATATATGTATCTATTGTCAAACAACTCCATCCCCTCACATAGTTATCATTTGTTTGAGGAGGGGGGTGATAACTTTTAAGATCTATCCTCTTAATAGCTTCCAAGTATATAATACAGTATTGTTAAATACAGTCACCATGCTGTACATTAGATTCCTAGAACTTATTTATTTTATAGCTGGAAGTGTGTATGCTTTCACCAATGTCTCCCCATTTCCCATATTCCTCAGCCCTTGGCAACCACCATTCTATTCTGTATTTCTTTGACTTTGGCTGTTTAGATTCTACGTGAGTGAGAGCAAATGACATTTGTCTCTCATTTATTTTACTTAGTATAGTGTCCTTAGGTTCATCCATGCTGCCACACAAGGCAGGATTTCCTCCTTTTTAATGGCTGAATAATAGTCCATTGTATATAACACCACATTTTCTTTATCTATTTATCCATTGATGGACACGCATGTTTTTTCCATATCACGGCTACTGTAAATAATGCTGCAGAGACATGGAGGGTGCAGATATCTTTTCAAGGCAGTGGTTTCATTTCCTTCAGATATATACCCAGAAGAGGAAGTATTGGATCATATGGTAGCTTTATTTGTAATTTTTGGGAACTTCCATACTGTTTTCCTCATTTAACTTTAATTATCTCTTTAAGGGTTCTATCTCCAAATACAGTCATATTTGTAGTTAGGGCTTTACATGCAAATTTGGGGGGATGCAATTCAGTTTATAATAGTAATAATGATAATAATAATGACAGTAACAATAATAATATAGAAGGCAACATTTATTGAGTTACATATTCCAGACACTTTTATAATTGCTGTCTATGGATTATCTCATTTAATTTTTATAATGACTTTATGGAACAGGTATTATTATTATTATTATTATTATTATCTTTCACAAAGGCAACAAAACTGCCCACAGAAACATATCTAGTGACTTACAGGGTTAGGATTTTGACTATAGAGTCCAAGCTCTTGCCTCCTAAGCTATACTATCTCCAAACATTTGGAGGACTCATGTCATCCATGCTAACAATGAGTTAAATATTGCTTGGGATCTCTTCCAGTCCTAACATTCAAGGTTTTATTATTTACTAAGTAAACTACTTCTAAGGAAGGCCCAGTTCTAGGTGCTTTGGAAGATGATGAAATGGGGTAGGTTTTTCTTGAAACTTCCATCCTGTGCCAGTCCTTGGCCTTTTACATTATTGTTTCTGGTCAAATCCCGTATTTGGATCCTGGTCTATTTTTGGGTGCTTATGGCATTTCTTCTTGCCTGAGGGGTTTTTTTTTGTGTGTGTGTGTCATCACACAGAACAGTTCTTCAGGCCGCAGTCCTCAACCTTTTTGGCACCAGGGACTGGTGCTCCTATGAGACTCTAATGCCTGATGATCTGGGGTGGAGCTGAGGCAGTGATGCTATCAGTGAGGAGTGGCTGCGAATACAGATGAAGCTTTGCTGGTTAGCCTGCCTCTTACCTTCTGCTGTGCAGCCCAGTTCCTAACAGGCTACAATGGGTACCGGTCTGTGGCCCTGGGGATTGGGGACCCATATCCTAAGCGATTTGAGTTCTCCCTTGATTTCAGCAGGGTTTCTGGGAATAGGGGATCTGCCTTTGAACCTAAGTCTCTGCTCCCAGTGATAGTGTGTCTGTTGCCACTGTCTGCCCATACCTCTACTATTCATCTGCCTGAGGCCCCAGATGTTCTCTTTCTTCTCAGATGGAGTGCTACTTGATGCCTTCTCTTGCTCCAAGAAGCCTGTGCAATGCCTAACCCCCAGTTTCCCCTGACTTAGCCTGTCTGGCAGCTATATGGTATGTAAGAGGCGAGGAAGGTAAACTTGGTAAAATGGGCACCAGACACTTGGCTTTACACCCACAATACCCTGGGTCATTAAAACAATGGCATTACAGTTCTAACTTTCAGCTTGTTGCAAGATTACATTTCAGAAAGTGTCCCAGTTGCCTGCCAGTTACCACTTTTATGCCTTGGGATTTCTAGCAGCCTTCCAGACAGCACATGCTGGCATTTCAGATCCACTTGGTGCAATTAAAAAAATTACACTACTGCTAGTTTCTTCTCCCTTCCCCCCTTAGATAAATTGTAGAATTCAACTTGATTAAAACATTTATTAAGTGAGATTTAATAGATTCCAGTAACATGATGTGTGTGTTTGGGGAGGGGGGGCACTCATTATCCATTTCTTCCATGTGTGCCAAGAATGGCCATGTGCATAGAGAATTGTTCATGGGACTTGCTTTATTCTGCAATTTACCAGCAATGTCAAATTAGGGGGTTTAATGGATTCCTACACAGAAATTCCTAGTGTGGCTGTATTAGTAGCAAGTTTCATTAAAAAGGGCTATTTTTCTCTACTGGGATTTCAGTAAAGAGACAATGTTTATTTTTTCAGTGGAAAATTGATTGTAACTAAGAGGATACTTGGCTTGAAAGTGGGAAATTATCATATCATATGATTAAATGAAAGCTTACCTTGTTATAAGGTAACTAGACATATCCCAGTAGAATTGAGACAATGTTTGATTAAGCCAGATTTTCCTACTTTATATTCAAGGAACAAATTAAAGAATAATTGAGATCCTTTTCAGATCTTTTATAAGCTGCATATATAAAGCTTCAGCTCCAGGTGGCAAAGCAATTAGCTGATGAATAAAATCAACCCCACTGTCATTCGTCAGATGTTTAAATTCTATAAACCAGATAAATTAATGTGTTCCTTAAGCCAAATAAACGGTCATGCTCTCCATGTTGCCATTCGGTTCCCTGGGGGAAAGGTTGGAAGCATGTTCATAGAACGGCCAGGATCTGCTTAATCAGAAGGGTTGAAATTAAGTTGCCCATTTGATTTTCTGAAGTAAATGTCCATCTGGCATAAAACCTTTTTTTCCAAGCAAAGTTATTAGATATGATGTGTTGGCTTGTATAGTAAACTAAGGATAGGGCTGGACTCAGTGTTGCACCCTCCTGGCTGGACATTTGTCTGTACTCAGCATCAAAGTTAGGTATAAACAACTGAAAGTGTTCTGGTTTCATTTATTCCTTCCTCCCAAGTATTAATGCAGAGAACTAGAACCTCTGCTGCCTTTGTGCTTCCCCATTTATTTCTTGGAGATGAATCTCCTGGATAAGTACAATTTACTGCCATTGAATGTTAACATAGTGGGTTTTTGTGACATAGACATCTAGATAATGTAGACTTGAGGCCCAGAGGACATTATATTATTAGCTGGTAACTAATTTTTGTCGGGCAGTTCTGCTCTGCCATTTTCATTATAAGCATTGCTTTCAGAGCCTGCTCACTGGTCTTTTTGACCTTTTCCACCTGGTTTGCTTTACCTGGTGTTGATACCTCTCTCACTGTGGATACTACTTAAAGTGCGGTCCTGTAACCAGCAGCAGCAGAGTCACTTGGGAGCTTTTGAAAATACAGAATCTCAAGTCCTTCCTCTTCACCTCCCTGCCCTGACTGATTGAATAATAATCTGCATTTTGTCAGATTCATATGACATCAAAGTTTTGAGAAGCATTGTGTTATAGGGCATCACTTCTTCAAATATATTCAGGGTTGGAGTTATAAAGTGAAAGCATGTAGCTAATGGAAATATTTAGTTTGTTGATTTTATAAACCTTTAAGGTTCTTCTCTTTTTTTATATTTTATCCCCATTAGTCACTAGCACTTAAAAAAGAGGTTAACAAAAAAGAAGGGCTAGAACTCATTTATTATAATATTGATTATTGGAGTCCAGCATTCTTCAGGAACTGTAACAAAAATTGGCAGTTATTTATAGAAATTAAATTTAGATCTTGCAGTCATTACCAAGATGACTATAGATAAATTTTCTTGTTGAACTGCCAGCTAGCTATCTATTAAGTGCAAAATATTGGTCCCAATATGATGTAGTAGAGACACAACTGGATTGGATGCTGAGGTACTAACTTATCATCGGATTATGAGCTAGCAGTTTCACTTTGAGCTTGATTTTCTTGTCTGTAAAGTGAGGGATTTGGAAGCAGATGATTCTAGGGTCTCTTTAAGGTCTGAATGTTCATGATTTGATGTGACTGTGGAAGTTTGAGTAAGATATTCTGAATATATTAACTCAAAATTATTTCAGTGACTGGAAACCGACCCCACACATAGATTCTCCTAATGTTGTTTGAGTAATATCATCCCTAGCATTCGTTTTGCAGCAGTTTGGAAATCATTTAATCACATGAGTTCCAGGGATCAAGCGGCCAATCTTTGTGTGTGATATGGGTGTGTGTGTATGTACACATTTGCAGCCTATAGTGGCTATGTGAATATTCATGTTGCACAGGGACTGGAGGGAATGAAGCAGCAACATAAATATGTTCTAATGTAAGAAAGAATATGAAACTCTTGAATAGTACAACGAAACAAAACTCAACACAATCTTTGCTGTAAAATGAAAATCTGATATTTTCCCAACCCCTGGTGTGTCGTGTACTGTTATTATTATTTTTTTTAACCACAATATGTTTTTCTCTCCTTCTTCCTTCCTAAACATGTTTTATTCTGGTTTTCATTTTTCATTTGGAGGCTTACTTTGAGTTGCGTGCATGTGCTAAAAAAGTTGGGGTAATTATCTTTTGTTGTAAAGAGACATATCTTCAAGATTTGAAGCATTACTAAGAGAAGTTATTTGGTTAAGGAAAAGCTTTCCATGTTCTCTCATATTTGGAGGGCAGTCCTGTCCAAATCTGTATCAGGGGAGACATTCCGTGTGAGGCTCCTTCTCATGAGGGAATAGATTTGCTCAATGAGTCCTTTGAAGTTTTTCTTTCTTAACACAAAAGCGGATTAATTGCCTACTATGTGCTCGAAACTGGAGATACAGAGAGGAGTAAGATGCCATCCCAGCCCTTAAGGGCTCATATCTAGCGTAGGCGTGCATGGTCGGTAATTTCCATCTCCACTGATAATTCTCACTCTGAATTTTATTGTAATGTGAGCATATAAGAAAAGCCATAATGGTTATTTGAGAGCAATTTCATTTTCTGGTTACATAGTGTTTACTCAGATTCGTGTAGG
>NW_006434709.1:5477377-5489610 GCF_000325575.1 Pteropus alecto | reverse complement strand
AGAGAGAGAGAGAGAGAGAGAGAGAGATAGGCTCTGAGTAACAGCTTAAGTAGTATTAATAAAGCAGATTTCTGGTCTCCAGAGGAAGGCAGATTCTCAGAACAAAGTATGATGTATTCGGGTAAGTGGGTTTATGTCTTAAATTGAATATGCTAAAATACATTCAGGGATCTTTAAGTGGGCTGCCTTACTGGGAATCTTCTGGCTCTTAAAATTAATCTTTGTAGTTTCTTTGTGTTTTAATTCTGAAGAGAGAAATTTTCTTCAAGTTTTATAAGCATGAAGCTATGAATTGTAGGTGCAAAGTTATGCCAGTTCTAAGGGAATGGCTCTCAGGCTTAGATGGGCAAAAACATCACCTAGGGAGCTTGTTCACAATGCAGATTCCCACCCTGACTTCTGCACTTTCAATACAGATATGTAATACTGATATGGTGGGTACGAGATGGGGCCCAGTACCTTGCATTTAAACAAGATCTTCTAGCTCAGTGGTCCCCAACCTTTTTGGCACCAGGGACCAGTGCTCCTATGAGAATCTAATGCCTGATGATCTGAGGTGGAGCTGAGGTGGGGATGCTAACAATGGGGAGTGGCTGCAAAACAGATGAAACTTTGCTCACTAGCCCACTGCATACCTCCTGCTATGCAGCTCCAGTTCTAACAGGCCACGGACCAGTACTGGTCCGTGGCCAGTACTGGTCCATGGCCTGGGGGTTGGGGACCTCTGCCCTAGGTGATTCTGATTTAGATGGTCTGAAGCCATGTTGGAGAACACTGGCATAGCATTTCTCCATTTGGATCATAACTAGGATCATAAGCCTATATACCAAATGCTTTAAAGTGTTTTGAAATTTGTGATTGAAAGACTGCTATGCAAAATTATTAGTTTCATGATCTGACAAATGAATAAAAGACTCCTGAGGCCATGTTGTATGATGCCTAAGAATTTAGTTCCCATAGTCGACTGCCTGGGTTTTAATTCCTGTTCCTGTGGCTGCCAGCAGCAGGCCTTTGGGCAAGTCATTTAACCTCACTAAGCATCAGTTTCCTCAATTGTAAGACAGGGATGATGATGATAATAATAATAATAATAATAATAATAATAATAATAATACCACCAATATAATTAGGTGGTTGTGAGAAATAAATGAAGTTTATATAAAATCCTTAGCACAGGGCCTGGCGCAGAGTAAGTGTTCAATAACTTTTAGCTGCCACTGATATTTGTTTGTAACAGCAAACAAAAATTAAATATGATTGAATTTTTTATGTCACAACTTTCTTTTAGGTAATTGTGAGCACTTTGTAAAGAGTATCAAGTTAATCAGCACAGAATCTCCAGGAAATGGTCAATGATTATTTAGTCACTTTACAGTGGCCCCTTTGAATTGCTTATGTCATATTCGTGTTAAATCACGTTGGTGGTGGCTTTGTCTCATTGGTTGGGTGTCTAGGCCTCTTCCAACTCCGGCCACATAGACTGATTTCACTCAGAGATGAGTGCATGGTGATCTTCCTTTTCCAGGGAGTGCACATATTTTATTTTGATGCAATTGTCATTTGCTTGATAAATTGGAACAGATATTCTCTGTTGAATAGGGTTAACTCAATTGACAGTTGTAGATTGGAGAGAGTGACTGGTGTGGTCTCAGATCAATAACTTCAGGGAACAGAAGGATGAACTTGGCACCTCCTCCAGAGACATTGGGCTCTTCCACTGTGTTTAGGCCTCAATATGCCCATGTACTTCTGGAAATGGGGGTAGGTCTCATTTAAAGTGAAAGCTTGAGATTGGCCTGATATAAGATGGCCTGTTTTCTAGTGCTTTGCAAAATACCAGCATAGAATGGATTTTTGGTTTTCATGCTAATCAACATGAAGTTTTATCACAATCATGAGAAATGATGAAGAGACTTCTTGTTATTTCTGCCTCACACTAAGCTCTCTTCCAGTGGTCCTCAAATCAGTGCCCACTAGAATCACAAACTCTGTTCAAACCCCAGAGTTTTTATTTAATTGGTCAGGTGTTTTACCTTGAGACTGGGACTTTAAAAAACTCTTCCAGTAATTCTAATGTTCAGCCAGGATTGAGAGGCTCTGTTTACAGGATAATTCCACACATTCTCATCTTTGGCTTTTTATGTGCACATTCCCTGATATGTCAAATTTATTTTTCCAGCTTTTCCCATGTACTTTGTGAATTTTTAAAAATAAAGAGACCTTCAAAATTATCTTAAATCAGAACAAAACAATTCAGGGCTGATTTTGCCCCTCAGGGGACATTTGGCAATTTCTGAAGACATTTTTGATTGTCCCAACTGGGCCAGGGTGGGGAGTTTGTGCTACTGATATCTAGTGGGTAGAAGCCAGGGATGCTGCTAAATATCCTGCCATGCACAGGAAAGCCTCCATAACAGAGAAGTATCCTGCCCAAGATGTCAAATTTCTCAAAAAAGAAAAAAAATCTTACCGAAAATAAATTGTTTAGGTTCAACAAGCATCACTTCTCTTTTTCTCTAAGAAGGCATTATAACAACTTGGTGCTGGGCCTAAATTGTTTTGTTCTGATGGCAGCTCTGAGTTACATAAAATCTATGAATAATCTTTAGAATGACTAATGGAGGTAACTGTTACTTCTTAAACCTAGTTTGGTGTGCAAAATGTTTCTAATTTAGGCACCCACAGAAGAAAATTATGAAAGGGCTTCCTGTTGATGAAAAGGATGAAAGAGTTCCCAGAGGCCTTTAGCGCACGATACGTGTACGTGCGCGTGCGTGCCTGCGTGCGTATGTGCGTGCGCGCGAATACTAGCGCTTGCGCGCTGCTGGGCGCAGCCTCTCAGCTTCAGATTTGCTTGTAGAGAATTTAGGAAGGTAATGGAGCCTTTGAATTCAAGAGCGGTGAGTCCAACTTCCTTCATTTGCACATTCTCTCTATACCCTCTGTCTTCGCGCCTGCTAAAGTAATTAACTGTGGTTTATTTCTGAAAGATAGGATTTGAGATTATGCATGTCTTAAAAAAATGTGTGTATATTATACATATATATTTTACTTCTTTATTGTCTTTTTCCTTTTCCTGTTAATGTGTTTCGTAATAAAAATGAAACCATTTAATCAAATACTATAAATTTAGGATCACTTGGGAACTTAACAAAACACTAGGGCGCCGTCTCCGGAGATTGCAGTTCATTTGGTTTGGGGTGGAGTCCAGGGATGGACGTTGTTTGGAGTTTCCCCTGTTAATTCTTTTCTTTAAATAAAAATAATTAATGAGATGTTATTAAATTTCAAAAAACTAAAGTGTACATTTCAACTTTATTTAATTTCGATAACGCTTGCTATTATGGTGGTAAAGATAAAATCAAAAGATACCCATAAAACCCTTAGCACAGCATGTACTAGAAAGATGGTGAAAACTCAGTTATAGTGCTTATCACTTCCTTACATGGAGTAATTTCTAACTAACCTATGATATAGCATTGTTCTGATCAAATAAATGTCCCAACCAAAATTAATTTTCTTTTGCACAAATTATAATATGAAAAAAATTTAGAAAACTTCAGCTGCTATAGAACATAGCTATTTTTAAATGCATCACTTTGTTATCCTTTATTTACAGAGATCCCCAGTTTATTTTTGTGTGCAGTTAGAATTAAGAATCCTTCTCTAGGAGAGTGGTTCTCAAACTTGCCTGCAGATTTTATTCTCCTGCGGAACTTGGAAAAACGCTGATGCGTGGGGCCACCTGAAGAGGTTCTGATTTGATTGGTCTGGAGTACCAGCCCGGGCTCCGGGAGTATTGAGTTCCCCTGGCGATTCAGGAATTGGAAAGGCTGGGTGGTATCTCTGAGGATTTTTTTTTTTTTTTGCTGGGAAAGTGCCTTATAGTTCCTATTATACCAAGCTTCTCCTGTCAACTGAAAGTTAACGAGGTGATGTTGCTCTAAACTTTGAGGATAACTGATCATAGTCCTAGAAACAATAGTCCATCTCCTTTAGGGTGCAGTAACAATCAAAGTTACAGGAACACAAATTATAAAGATAGATTATATTTTTTATTGTTGAGAAAAGGATGAGCTTGAAGGAGATTTTGCTTATTAAGACTGCACTGTAAGTAGATTCATAAGGAGTAAAGAGCTGCCCCTGGGGTGCAAACAGTCCTATGTGATAGGTACTAATAATTGTGTTTTTTTTGTCTCCGATTATGTTTGTCTTCTCTTGCCTTTGCCTTTTTCTTTCTTTTTTTTTGTGTGTGTGTGGGGAGGCGGGTAGGGTGGGAAAGGCCTCCTTACACTTGTATCTTAGCAGATTGCCACTACAATGATGCTCAGGTTGAATTCTTGACTTTCTTTTGTTGGATCAGCCCTCATCTTTTTAGATGTATTAAAAATATGGAACGATTGCCCCCTTTGCCTTGGCAAAGGGCCTCCCTGGAGTCTTAGGCAGCTGGGCTTTCCAGTATGATGAGTGCTAGGAAGAGTCTAAGGCTGGGTTTACAGAGATGAGCTTGTAGCAGGGAGACAGGCCAGGGTAGAACTGAAGAGCATTCCAGCCACAGCCATTTCTGGCTTCCCGCTTCTCCACAGAAGCCACTTGGGAGCAGTGTGGCCTTGCCTATGAGGGAAGCTCAGGAAACCTTCCTGGAACTGACCAGCACAGCCAGGGATCTTGGAGCCCCCGGCTGATGACAAGTGAAATATTTCACAGAATATAAATCTTTCAACTTGCAAATGGTCTTTTGGTGAGAAATCAGACAATGGGTAAAGAGTGGGCAGAATCCTTGTTCCAGTGAATACAAGTAAAGGATGGCACCTCCTTCCTTTGTTCTGTGATTTGATAGTGCAAAGTTTATGGGAAAGATTCTCCACTTATGATGGGTTCATTGGCCATAATGATCTCCTAAATGGAAGGCACTGGTATCTTTCTTCATTTCACTAACAAAAGAAACACGAGAGAGAGAAAGAGACAGAGACACAGAGACAGAGACACAGAGACACCCACACCCACACACCCACACACCCACACCCACACCCACACCCACACAGAGAGAGAGAGAGAGAGAGAGAGAGAGAGAGAGAGAGAGAGGCGCACATGTACTATCACTAGCCTAATATATTCTACTTTATGACTGCTTCAGGGCCACAAGACCTTCTGACAAAAATCAGACAGAAACTTATGACTCAGGGCCTTTCAATCCTGCTTTCATAAGAAACAGTATGAACTTTACAATCTTATATGTTTGCTCTGGGTCTTTGAATTACATTCTTTATTATGGATGCATCTCACCTCCAAGGAGATCACATATAAAGTATTATTTTACAAAATCGTTATGAAGTGCCTGTGAGTGTGTGATTAGCATTGTATTTCCATTTTTTTTCTCTTTCTATAATGTCATGCTTTCAGGATTTATTTAGAAAGGGAGAGAGGGAAGGATATATAGGGAGCTGAGAGTGGAGTGTATGGGCAGAGGTGCAGGAAAGAGAGAAATGAGATGTTTAGGAGGTTCCCCTCCAAATTTCCCTCCAAAGGTCACAGGGAGACAGGAGTTGCAGCGTGAACCTCTTACTTTGGTTTGTTTGCTGGCTGTGGACTATCTCTCAGGTAATACTCTTTTCCAGGCACTATGCATTGTCCTACACCATTTTCTATAAGTGACTTGAGCACCTGCAGATTTTTAGTATTCGCAGGGGTCCTGGAACCAATTCCCTGTAGATACGGAGGGATAACTGTGTTATTCAATCCCAGTATTTGCTCAGTCCATTGCAGTTAATTCCTTGCTGAGAATAAACCCAGCTTTGGGAGGAGAGCAGGAGGAGGAGTTGTCAGATGGGAGAACAGACAGATTCCATTGGCAGCTTTAGGTTATCCCTAAAATCATGAGGAGGTAAGAACCATCTAACTGACAGCTCTACGGTTGTGTACCTGGAGTGGATCCTAGAGGTTGTGAGATGCACTCATAAGAGAGGGCACCCCAGCCCTGGAGATCTGATACTCATAGCCACCCAGGATGAGGCACAGGAGCCTGCCTGTCTCCCCTGCTGTTCTTTCCTCAAAACTAGCCAGTTCCAGTTGGGCCAAGTGAGATGGTTCTGCCTTGGCAGTCTTAGGAGCTTCCTACACCCCAGGATAGAAGAGGCTCCTCTTGACTCTGGGGGTGATCTGATGTTTTTCTGGAATTCTGAGGAATACTAGCTTTTCTGGGGCAAAATAGAGATTTCTAGTCATCCTCTAGCTAAATTTAGCCTAAAAGTCAGCAAGCTATGAAAACACTCATTTTTCGAATGGCATTCTCAGTGAAATATGGAAGCAAAGAAACTTGGACTCCTTGACTTAGACTAATAAAGATCAAAAGTCACCTAGTCACCAGACCTACAAGAAAGTGCTTCATCATAGGAGCAGGATTCAGGACTTCCATGACAAAGTTTTAGGGGCTCCACAAAAACAATGAAACGAGTTGGTCCTGGGAATGTACAAATAGCTTGTTATATATTATGACAAAGTTCTTCAGGTAGCAGATGTATACCATCAGGACTGGCACAGTTACTTTCTACATAGCTTGATATGGCGGCATTTCTGGAGAACCCCCTCCTCAAGTATGGGGGTCTATATTTTTGCCTGGCTGTGATAATGGAGCCCATAATAAACACAGGGCATTGTGCTAAGTGCATTAGACATGTGTTCTCATTTAATCCTCAGAACAACCTTATGAGGTAGGTATTGTTACCTCTCTATTGTGTGGATGAGAATACTTTTGCTTGTAGAGGTTAAGTCATGCGTTCAGGCTCACCTGGGTGGTAGGTGGAGGAATTTCTGTAGCTTGTGTTCTTATGGTCCCTCCCCTTTGAGAGGTTCTTTAGGGGATACCCCAGGGTGTTGAGCCTCATGGATTTTCCTAACATGGGTTTGTAGGTATGAGAGTAAAATCTTCCTTTTCATGTAGATTAGCTGGGCCAATATTACTATTGCCGTAGGGCTGAGAGAGGAGTTAGGTAAAATGAAAAACTGCTTCTTGACTTCACTCTAATTGCTTTAAATAGCAATGTCGAATCTTCACGCGAGGCTCCCAGTTGTGGGTTTGGACCAACTTCTTCTTGAAAGAAAGGAAGTTGAGAAATCTACAATTTCTAGGTAGAAGAACAAACAAACGTTTCCTGCACCCTGACAAACGATGATTAAAAAAAAAAAACTGAAGTAGGATTCCCTCATTGTGTAGGGGGATGTTTGTTTTAAGGACTGTTTTTCTATAGGCATGCCTCAAAGATATTGTGAGTGCAGTTCCAGACCACTGCAAAACGAGTATTGCAATCAAGTGAGTCGTAATTTTTTTTGCTGGTGGAGGGTCTTGCCTTCCATTTGTAAAAAAAACCAGCATCTGTGAAGCAGAATAAAGCAAAGCGCAACACAATGAGATATGCCTGTATTAACTTTGCAAGCTAAGGATAGCTTCACCTGGTGCTTGTGTAACAAAATCAGCAGTGGTTCAGACCTCTGAGGTGCCAGACTCAACGGCAGGGTTGCTTGGAAGCTGACTACAGGGAGTAGCTTAGTGGACCCGAAGATCTGGCTCTAGTTCTGGTATCAATAAGTCCATGATTTGAACCAGCTTCCAGCATCTTTCCTTCAGTTTGCCTAACTGGTTTGGGATGGCAGTAAGACTGCCTGCCTTACTCACCTCAATGGTCATAGATGTCATAGATGTTTTGGGGGGATGTGTCAAATAATGGAAGTCAATCTAACTCCTATTTTGTGTGACTCATTTGTTCATTTTAAACCCTTGGTTCACACTTCTTGTGTGCTAGGTACTGTGTTTTATTTTAATGAATTTAATTCTTATAATCCATGAGGGAAATATTATTCTAATCCCAATTTTGCATATGAGAAAACTGGAACACATAGGAATTGATTTGCTCAAGATCACTCACAAGTAGTGTGTGGTAGAGTCAGATTTGAAGTTAGGTTGTCTGAACCTGGATAGAATGTTTTTAACAACTATGTTTTTATCCATCTGACTGCCTCCAAAGTATAATATTTTGACATATCTCTTTTTTTTTTGCGGGGTGAGGGGAGGGGGTTTGGTTCCTGTCTTTCTGAATAAAGAAGTGATGTTCGTGTAGCCTAAGAGGTTAATTGTTGCAAGATCCCGTGGCCTTCAGATTTCAGAATTTTGCCTGTGGAAGATCGGGAGAGGTTTTTAGGACTTCTGATGTTCTTGCTTTATTATGTGTTCCAGATGTACTAATTTTTTTTCTAAATAATAATGATATTAAATTCTAGTGTTAATTTTTGTTAATTGTAAGATAACTGTGTAGTATTTTTGTCATCAGTAGTCTGTATGTGACTTATAGCTGACTTCTCTCCTTGACAACAGCAATTCTTGGCATGCCTCTCAACCTCTAGCAGAATGTGGGAATGTAATAATCAGCACTCATCACAAGGCTATTGATTTTATTATTTTTTGTTATTACAGCAACATGTGTTTGGTGAGGAACAAATAGATAATGCCAAAATGCTAAAAGATGAAACAGAACCATCCAGAATTGTACTGCTCTGTGATAGCTATACCAAAGCACTATCTGTAGAGTTTTGTTTATAAAAGGCTGTGATTCAAGAATTTTATACCCAGCCAGGTTGTCTTTCATGTGTGAAAGGAGCAAATATATTTTCTGATAGGCAAAATTTCAGAAAATTTTTATGATTGCCAATTCTCCTGGGTGAGATTTTACTTATTTGTCTCTTGAAGAAAGTGTTTGAGGATAAATTCCAGGTGACCAAGAGATGGTTGATGGTACAGTGAGTGATTAAAATAGGAAAGCCAGAGTATAAAAAAGGTTGGGGGCAATCACTTAAACTAGTTAATGTACATCAAGTTATATATCTAGAGATTTATAAATAATAATTAGGGATTACATATAAAATCTGTAATTGTATTTCTGTTTATAAACAAAGCAAATGTAAAAAAAATGATTTTTAGAGCATATATAATATAACAATAACTATGTGGTAATCTGTATACCTCTGGATTGTATCATCAAAGTCTGAGAAGGACGTTCAGGAGTGGGTGGGGTAGAAGGAGTGAGAGGTCACAGGATAAGGAGAAATAGGAGGAATTCAAGATATTTGACTTGGATAATGCTAATTATTTGGACTTGCAATTTGTCTCTACCCTGAAAAATGAAATATTATACAAGTGTTTTGAAAAATGTCTGATCATGTGAGGATTATTATTTTAAGGAATATTAGTCCTTAAAAAATTTCGCTCTGTAACATCATGGCTTTTTAGGCAGTTACACAATTTTGCATTTGTTTGCTTTTGAGCCTAGTTCTTTCTGAGCTTGTTTTGTTGCTAAGCCCAATTCACCATGTGTTTCTCAGAGTAACCTTGATGAAGAGAAGCATTTTGTCCTGTTTGCTTAGGTTTGGTGTCTAACTGCTCAACTGGTGCTAGAGATTAAAAGACAAAGACAATTTTTTCCCCTCTGTTTTGTCCGAAAGTCATAGTCATTAGATTAAAGCTAGAATTATAGATATGTGTACATCTCCCTTTAGGAAAACAACTTAAACAAATTGGAATTTACCAAAAAGCATTGTTCTCTAATTCTGATTGAATTTACACCTAAAATTTCTTGAATGTAGCTTTCTCATAACATGGGAGCATCAGCACTGGTCACGGTTTTTTTTGAAAATTTTGCTGTTGGGATTTGCAAATATCCTCTGTGTGTGTGTGTATGTGTGTTTGTGTAGGTGTGGTGGGTGTGTGCAGTGGGTACAGGGAGGGCCAGGAAGGATTCACAAAGTGTTCAGACGAGGACTGGTAGGAATTCCTTCACTAGCAGGGCCATTTGCAGGAAGCCTAATCAACACTTCTGTAATGAAGTTAGCTGCCTTTCTCTTGGCCTGACTGCTGCTGCTGGTAGTTGCAAGGTTGTCAAGCCTCATTACTGGAAAGTTCATCCTGTTAGATTTCCACTTAGAGCAGGAGGATGTGTTAGGAAATAGCTCAGACTCTGTGGCCATTCTGACACCAGATTTAGACAATGACATTCCGAGTGGTGGTCAAGGAGTTTTGATTACAATTTCATTTAAAAATGTGAAAATTAATAATGGACTTGAGAAGTCACCACTAAGCATGCTATTGGGTTGGATTGAGCAGATTTAATCTTTACTGAATAATGAAGTGAGGTTGGCATGATTTCCACGGTTGAAACAGAAGTAGAAACAAAACCAGCGAAGGACAGCTTGAAATATAATGTATTATATATATCCTAGCCAGGTTATTCTACATTTGTAAATAAACGCAGAAGTCTCAGGAGGTTAAGGCAAAAAGGCTTATTTTTGCTTTCATAAAATCCGATATGGGTTAGGCAATTTTCTGGGCAGCTCCCTCTATCTTGTTAGGCTTGCCATCTCGACACATGGCTTCCAGGATTGCTAAGGCAAAGAGCTCGAGATCAATTCTTTATGCAGTGGCCCAGAGGAAACTTATATCAGTTCTGGACACATTTTGCTGGCTATGACTAAGTTCAAGGCCCCACCTAACTGCAAGGGAGCTGGGGAGTGTGGACTTCCTATGTGTCTGGGAAGGAGAGAAAAACTGGATGTGGGTGAGCACTGCATACCTCTACTACACGTAGGAGGCTAATGTACACGGTTGGAGTGGAATCCAGGCAATGGTCAGGGTCTGATATTATGGATATTCAGCAGGGATGCAGACTTTCTAGGGAATCAAGTATGGGCTACTGCTTTATTTTTTGCAACAATGTCAACCTGCACAGTCCTGGGAGATGGCATAGTGGGTCAACTTATGGCTGTGGGTCAACTCCAAGTTGGATCGATATGTGTTGAATCTAATAAGATCTTAATAAATTTTTATTAAATGAATTACTCTCTTTTGATACCTTCCTTGGCTACTGGCCCTGACTTAGAGGAACTCTAAGAAAGATTCCTTTCTGCATTCTGGCCTATCTCCGTTGTGTCCTATCATCCTTCCAGACTTGTAGTGGTAATCCTGGTTCTGGGCCCTCACTCCATCTCTGCATGACACAGATGGTAAGGGTGTAGTGAGACCATGTCAGCATATGTTTCTCCAGACTTTCAAATGCCCTCTGTTTATACTTTATAGAATGCAGAGAGGACCTCTGCCCTTCCTTCCTGGTGAACTCCTACTCCTACCTCTTCTCATGTAACGTGGTGGTTGAGAGTTGTTTCAGGAGATAGATTGCCTGGATCTGAATTTTGCTTCTATCTTTAGCAAACATTATGATCCCAAACAAGTGACTTAACCTCTCTGTGCTTCAGTTTTCTTATTTGTGGGTATAATAATACCTACTTCTTAGAGTTGTGACAATGTGAGTTAATACATAGAAAGTATGTGTTAACTTTCTACTCATCCAGCACTGTTCTGGGTGAGTAGAACATGATTAAAGAGCATCAGCTATTGTCACCCTCTGTCAAGACTCAATTCAGATGTACCTGAAATTTTTCTGAACTTGCTTCTTTTCTGAGTTCTTTTGGCTATCTTTAACGTTAGCCTTTATCATGTTATATTGTGATTATTAATTTACCCATTCTTCTCTTCTGCCAGTCTGTGATTAGTCAAGTGCAATGTACTGTTGTTCACCATTTACCTTAGTCCTTGAAAGAATATCTGACATGCAAAATAGATTAACAAGTGTTTTCTGAATAGATGTGTAATAATTGCTGGAATTCACCAGCATTCAGTTCTCCTTCCTGAGTACAAAGCAAAGCAACATTTCCTGGCTTCTTATACATCTAGAGGAATCATGTAACAGTTCTGGCTAATGGAATGTGGGTAGAAATGATGCGTGCCACTTCTACACAGGCTGTAAACTTACTGAGTGATCTTCTATGAGCCTGCTCTCTGCCTCCCATCCAATTAGCTGGAAGATGGTCGAATCTTAGAACAGAAAGAGCCCAGGTCCCTGAGTCACCACTTGGAAAAGGGACTTTGAAAATTGTTTCAGACTTCTGGTACTTGAAGAGCAGCTAGTGTACTTACCTGGCTGATAAAACAAAGAACTGAGTACAACAAAAAATTTTCTGTAGACGTTGTGGCATAATGTGACTCAATCTGCTGACAAAGGCTGCTAAGTCCAGACTCATATTGGCTCAGCCCATACAAGAAGCAGAAATGTATAGAAACAAGGGAAATTCAAGGAAGGATTGGTGATACCTAGGGAGGGATAAAGGGGAAGAGCAACCGTTCCTCACTCTTT
>NW_006434709.1:5472484-5477367 GCF_000325575.1 Pteropus alecto | reverse complement strand
GGGGAGTCACCTTCCACTTAGCAGCCTCTTTTGGGATCACATGTGGATTTCCCTGAACTTCTAGTTACTTTTCCATCCTTTCTCCCTAATTGTGAGCTGCCATTGCGTACAATTTCGCTCTTCATGGTAAGTTATGTAGAGAAAAAGCTGACTTCACTCTCACTACACAAAGCATCATCCTGAGAAACAATTACAGTTCTTTTTAGAGTTTTAGTTCCTTCATAGGTACCTATTGTCCTCATAAATGGAACTGCTTGAGACACAAAAGCATTTATTTCCTCTTTTAGCTAATTTAATTTTTATGGTCTTAGTGAAAAAATATTTTATGTTTTACTCATCTAATGTGATTTTAAGATATTTTATTTTTGGATTCAATTTTGTTTTCATTTTCTAGAAAATCAATTTAATTCACAGAAGGTTCATTCATTTAATGGCTTTCCTTGCACATGGTTAATGCTTAAGCATTTGATCAGATATTCCTCTTAGCAATATCTTCACAAGGCTCAAATGGAGAGGGTGTTAGATGGGGAAATCCTCTACATTTGGCAACGCATCTTTCATCTGGACTAATTGATGTGAGAAATCAGTCTGAATGGGTAAAGTTGAATTACAGACTGTTTTTCAAAGAGATTCCTGTATAATTTCAAGTTAACTCAAACTAAATTTATGAAAGAGTAAGCTAATAAAGGGTTTTAGGTTATCTCCTTCATCTAGTTTTCTAGTACTTGGTAAGTATATCTTTATCTTATGACATTCTCTTGGGTTCTTGAAAACTCTTTGCCCTTAAGTCTTTTAAACATTCTCCATGCATCTTTGTTTATTGCATTATGAAGGACTATTAGCAAAAGTAAATGTCAGGCTGGTCCCTGTTCGTATAATTTATAATTTCAGAATGAAAGCTTTTTATTTTTAAAGTTGAGTGGCAGTTCACCATTGGGAAGAAATTTCTTGACTTCCTAATTGGTCATGTTTTCAATGTAACTAAGAAGTTTTAGATTGTAGATGTTTTTCATTTGATTTTGTTTTTGAAAAGTAAAACTTGCCCATCTGAATATGTCCTTTCCTGGAAAGCAGAGATTCAGTGGTGGCTGGAATATAAAACTTGTGCTTTTCAGCATAAGATTTCGGTCTTTCACATTTAGGGTACTGCTTTGACACAAAACAGAAGAGACATGTTCTAAAAGGCCATGGTTTCTCTGAAGTGAATCTTAAGGTTCAAAGAATGTATCTAACTGCCTGCATAGTAAAGTAGATGGTGGTCAGGTAGACGGCAATATGCCACTCTTCATCTTTTTTTCTTTGTGTCACAGTGTTTACCCTGAGGTAGGTTCTCAGTTGCCCATGGTGAAAATGTAAGCCTTGAGAAACTTTATGGTGAGCTCATAGGTTATAAGAGGGTTTATGAGTATAGTAACAACATAATTTATCTTCAGAAAATCAGACACTTTTGAGAGCAAAAAGGGGTTCCACCAAGGAAATAAGCAAAAATGAGTCTTTTCCCGGTGATCTTCATAGCTCCCTCTCTCCTCTGTCTGTCTGTCTCTTTCTCATACATACACACAAACACACCCCATCTGTGGGCTGAATGCAGAAGACTTCAAGACCGTAGAAGGGGACAGAGCTATGAGGCAGAATTATCCTGGGTCCCATATGAGCATGTGAAAGTTCACCCACTAGTCAGGAATATCCACATTGGGGTCTTTGGTGCTCACAAAATAAAATGGTAATATATTAAGTTCCTGAGATTTTGGCATTTGTTATAGCAGCTAGCATTATCCTAGTTAATACTGAACACTTTATCTCAGTGCAACCAACTATTGCAAATGTACTATTTTCCATTGGAGATACAAAGACATATAAAATCTGGTCAGTGTCCTCAGGGAACTTAGAGTCTGGGAGAAGTGCAGATGTTTATATTTAATGGTAATTAAAATTTATGCATAAAGGGAGATGAGTCTAATTTTGAACATGCTGATTTGAGGTGTCTGTAGAGTATTCAAATGGTACTATTTTGTATGTAGATAGAGGGGACTAAAACTAGGAAGAGAGGTATGGTATCAAAGATAGATTGGCCGAATTCACAATTTGCAGAAGATTAAGTCAGCTCCTTGGAAACAATTTGAAGACTTTGGAAAGTAAGAGAACCTTCAACCACGTTCCTAGAGATGATTTCAGGTGAGGCCACACTGGGCTCTCCAAGGGCTCAGTCTGCCACTGGGATCTGAGCTCTCTGATCTCTTGGCTGTTGGCTTCATGCTGAGAAAGCAAAGGAACCAGGAGCTTACTTATACTTCTAGACCTCTTGTAGTTACAAGTTGCATTCCTGTGCAGTAACTTACCTTGAGCTTCATAATGACCCTGTCACCTTGGCAGGAGAATTCGTATTCCCTCTGCATGTCCCCAGGCCTCGCCCACCAGTGAGTTGGAGGGACATCTCATTAAGTGGAATGACCCAACTATGAAGGTGCTTAGTCTCCCCATGGCATAGCTGAGGTTTTCAGAACGCTCTTCGGGGTTCAATCCCCTGTTATTTCTGGGATCCCCGAGTGTGTCTCACTGTGACTCAGGGGCCAGGCCTCACATATTCTGCCACTGGGACCTCATTTTGCTGGCAAATCACTCCCCACCATATCTAGGCCAGCAGCGTTAATCCTTCCAGTGAGAATGGAGAGACTGATGTGGAAACGTGACCCTCCACTTTCCTCATTCCTTCTATAAGGCCTGTGTTCTTGGACTCCTCCTTTTCTAGCAAAGAAACACTTACCAATGCCTACAAACAGATGACTGGAGGAATGGGTGTCACTCCCACACTAGATGTGTTCAAATCTCCATTTTGAAGCTACTAATTTACTGTTACATGTAAACACATAAGCACACATGCACGAATACACTCTGGAACTCAGAGAAATTAACTACCTTTTTTAGGCCATCTCATTCTTGATTAACTGGGATATAGAACCCAGGACTTTTGACTCTGAATGTAATGTTCTTCCTTCTTTCTCATCCACATTTAAAGAAAATTCTATTAAAAGATTGATCAAATAGGCAGAACCATCTGCAAGAAGCTCGAATCAGTGCCACAGGGGTGATTCTGCTTTCTGCCTTATTCTATAGAGAGTGGGAGGCTGACGTGCCTAGAACTGGGTACCATCAGGAGAGGTGAGTGAATGACGGGGGCTTTGTCATAGGCGCTCCCTGAAGTCTTTTTCCCAGTGTGAGTGCTTTCAGTGTTTCTTCATTATTTTTGTCTGTGGTTTGTAACTTGTCATAAAAATTAGTTCCGGCTTAATCGAGGGTCTCATGTTGGGGTAAGAGAAGGAAGTATTGTGGCCTCTCAAAATGCCTTTTATAAGATCCTGTCACTCTAGGTCTTGGAAGATACAGCTGGTAACAGAAGCACATGGGAAGGGATGAAACCACCACATGTTCCGAGTCCAGCTCCCTCTTGGCCTCTAATTTAGAGCTTGCTTACACGTCTTTTTGGGAGTAGGAACAGTCAGTATTTTTCTTCTTTCTTTCTTTTAAAAATCTCTTTACTTTGGTATTGTACTGCTTGAAAGCAAGAAGACCTCTGGGCAGAATGTGGCATACTTCTTCCCCAGCTTTCTTGGTAAAGGGTATCTAGCCCTCAAGTTGATTTTCAGCTCTGGACCTTTAAAAAGTGTGTGTGTGTGTCTGTGTGTGCGCGCGCGCGCGCACGTGCGTGTGTGTTTAAGTCAAACCATACCTGCCTTGTGTCCATTTTCTCTTCTCTGTGAATTGGAGGCACTGATTCATACTCAAGTGTTAATGGTTAGTGGGTTACAGTGTGATAAAGTTCCTGGAGAACATTCTTACGTTTTTTCTAGTCTTTCATTGTCTAAATGCAAAGCCTTCTCTGACCAAATCACAGAATCCTCCCTTTCTGCTGATTCCCTGGCAGGTTTTCGGACTTTAGTGAGCAGATCTACCTGGAAAGCTAGTAAATGTGCGGCTTCCTAGGCCTGCTGCCAGAGATTCTGGCCCACACATGGGTAGAGCAGTTTATGATATGGTACCACATGGGAAGTGGCGAATGCAACAGATCTTTCTTAATACCTTCCTGCCATTCCTGAAAGTTTCTCCATTAATTTTTTCAACAAACACGCATTGAATACTTGCTGTTTGGAAGTCCGTAGGCTTGGGGCCAGAAGCCGTGGGCCTCTCCTACTAAGAGCCTGTACATAGTCAAAGAATCAGGAGATACATACACACTTTTTATAATTACCAGTAGAAGACAGCATAGGTGGAGGGTAGTGGTTAATGAGTTCTGAGGTCAAGGAAAACTCTAGGGCAGTACTACTCAAAGTGTGGTTCTTAGACCTGCAGCCTCAGCATTACCTGGAAGCTAGTTAGAAATGCAAATTATCAGGTCCTACTCCAGAGCCTTCTGCCTCTGGGAGTCAGTTAAGCCGAGAGTACCCTCTGTCCTTTGCTTATACCTCAGACTCCACCCCTTCCTGTCTGGGCACTCATAGGTCACAGCTTAGTGGTGGTGATATAAAGAAGAACTAGGAAATAAAATTTACCCATAATTCCATCATCAACTCTTACTGTTTGGTGTATTCAGACTTACAACCATGCAATATAGGCATATATAATGAAAAAAATGTATAAACAAAAATCTATTAAACTATTATACTGTCTTTTAAATTTCTTTTTTCCTCACTTAACAGTAATAGTGGACTATCTCTTACAACATTAATTTTCATAATAGTATAGCATTTCTTTGTAGGGACGTACTGTGACTCATTTAGCTATTTTGCGTGGTGCAAGTCTTTCTACATTTTTAGAATTGCTAAACGACTTTGAGAATATCTGTACATATGTTTTTGTGCATATCTGAGATAATTAAACTTAAGTAG